>NW_008357493.1:2478279-2493270 GCF_000622305.1 Nannospalax galili
ATCTACCTAACCTTCAGCCTTAGGATTCCCAAGAAGAGACACTAGAGAAGTACAGAGGAACAGGATATGCAATTCAATGCCATAGAGACCTAACATTTTAGCTTATACATTAGATAAACTAAATATTGTCATCTCCTCTGGAATTTGGGACATGGTAATTGACCTAAATATAGAGTGACTCAAGCTGATGATACTGTTATATAAAATTCTTGCTTACAAACATTCTTAATTTTAGGAACATGTAAAAAGTTCAAAACTCAATGGGAGTCAATTTACAAAGAGATTTATGAGGTACCAAAATGTGGGCCAGACTTGGATCTGGTGTTCTGTGTTGTATCTCATTTCCACAAAAAGAAAGTATTTCATTTGGAAGTCTCCCATCCTAATTCCTTCCTCTCAGATGTGGGAAGAACTCCAAAAAAATCTCCACTGTATCTTGAGGAATATTATTCTGGAATTTTGGATTTCCTGAAAAGTTGCTTCAGTCCTAATAATGTTTAAAGTCTTGCCCATAATTTATTCCATCTCTTTCATTGATCAGTATATGAGCATTTGGAAATTGTTGATGAGAACAATTTGAATTTTTGTTGTTATGTTTGGCAGAATAATTTAAACACATTTATTGAGACATAATTTGAGACATATTATTATTTGGCTGTAAGAACTCATCTTTATTCCAAGAGAATTACAAAAATTCCATCTCGGGAAGTGCTAAGGGGATCACATGGCTAGCCGGGAGGAATCAGAAAGTGTTCCCAGTCAGTGTCTTATGTTTTTTTTCTGGAGCAGAATAGTTGAGTGTATCAATTGTCCAAATGGTAGAACCTTAAGCAATCTCACAGGACAGTGACAGTGGTGTGTGAACACAGTGTCACATTATTAATAATTGCAATGGAGAAAATTTATTTCTGGTAACCTTAGTCTATGTGGCTTTTCTGAAGTATCAGACACCTTAGGGATGCTCAAAATTCTGTTTGTTGACATGGAACAAAGAGGATGATCTTGAAGACTGAGTTTAGGTTATGGTGAATAGAGGTAATTGTCTGTGTCTTACATATTTCTCTATTTCAGAGAGCTCAGGGGAAGACAGGACTTCTGTCCAGGCCAATATTACATTCTTCTGAATGAGATTTGATAAATACTGAAGGATTTCTTCACTTTGTACTCACCTATCTTTGGTCACTTACTGAACAATTCCTTGATGTTTACAATTATTTGTTCTAATAATAATATTCATGTTGTGATGGTTAAACTTCATTGCCAGCTTGACTGGATTTGGAATCACCTAGGAGACACACCTCTAGATGTGTTTGTGTGGGTACTGCCAGGGAGATTTAACTGATGTGGGAACACCACCCTGGATGTAGGTGGCACATCCCATGGGCTGGGGTCCCAGTCCAAAAAAAAAGAGAAGATCAACTGAGTGTCATTATTCATTTCTGCTCCTTGATTGTGAGCAAAATGTTACCAGCTGCCTCAAGCTCCTGTTGCGGTAGCTAAAGCCACTCTCACAGTCAGACCTCCCCTGCATGATGACTGACTGTGTATATCCCCTCAAACTGTGAACCAAAATAAACCTTTCCTTCTTTAATTAAGTGGCTTTTGTTACAGCAATGGGAAAAGTAACACAGGTGGTTATTCTTTGATTTTTTTCTCAATTACTGGTTATTATTGGCTTCTTTCTTATTATGTATCATATACATAATATATTATATATTATAGTAAATATATATATATATATCTTTCTTATATATGTGAGTGTGTGTGTGTGTGTGTATGTATGTATGTATGTATGTAAAGGCCCATAGAGTCAAATTTGTGTCCCCAAATGCCCTTCAGTGTGGGTTCATCCACTGGAGCCTGGTCAACCTACTAAGAATCTCATCCTTAAATGAGACTGACTCCCTCTCCACAGCCATCACTTGTCAATAGAACCTCAGGTAGGGTTGGGGTTTCTTACTTCCTCCCATGTTTATTCTGGGATTCTGTCTGGCTTGAAATTATGTGGGATTTGTGTATGTTGCCACAATTGGTGTGAATTTATATGAATAACTGCCTAGTTACCAGGAAAACTCTGTTTCCTTGTGGTCATCTACTACTTCTAGATCTTGCAATCTTCCCTCCTGCTTTTCTATAATGATCCATGAATTTTGGGATGCAGAAGTTTGTTATAGTGACCTATTCAGAAATAAGCACTCTGTAGCCTCTGTATGTTGGCCAGGTATGAGTCTTTGTGTAAAGCACTGTCTGTTGCATAAGGAAGCTTCTCTGGTAAGAATTAAGAGATGCATTGCTACTGGGTATAACAATGAGTCATTAGGAGTCAGTTTAATACTTTATCTGTTTACTAGAATAATAGTATTAGTCTCTCCCTTCTGGCCTTTGACTAGCCTCAGACTCCTGGCCTGATATTAATGTCAGGTATGGGCTCCATCTTATGAAGTGGACCTTACATTCAATTAGAAAGTGGTTGGTTGGTTGTTTCCATAACAGTTATGCCACTATTGCTCAAGTGGGCATATCTTCCCAGGGCAGTTGTTGTTGTAACTCTCAGGATTCACAGCTGTGTCAGGCTGATGATTAATTTTCTCTTCCAGTAACATGCATACCCCTTCCAACACTATGAAAGCCAGCCAGTAGAGATGAAGCTTTGAGGTAAGCACTAGCTTGATTTCTCCTTGTTTTTTCTATAGCTCACATATGTAGTGTCTTCAACAATAGTATCTTACTGTCAAATTCTGGTGGGTCACCAAGAGCAGGGGCAATGGCCATTATTGTTTTGAGGACTCTGGTAAACAGCTTCAAAATTTCTAGTCCATTCCTGGCTTCTAAGTCCTGCTTTTTACGAATGTGAGAAAGAGCTGAGCTTCATAATTGGAGGGACTCTAGATAGGCTGACTAGACCCCAGTGGATGAACTTGCACTGAGGGACATCTGGGAACACTAACTTGACATGATAGGCCTTAACACATTTGAAGATGTTTTAAGGATTTTTATTGTTGTGGTTTTTATGAGGCAGAGTCTCACTATGCAGTCTAGGTTGGCCTTATACTCGTGATCCTCTTGCCTCAGCCTCCTGAGAGCTGGGATTTCAGATGTATGCAACCATGCTTGACTTTTAAGTCATTTAGAAGTCCAAAATAATTAATTTTAAGTGAAATGATTTGTTGAGGGAGCTCTTGTGACCCTATTTTCTCAATACGGCTCAGATCTGCAATAGCCTCGTAGTAATAGGTCTGTGGATAGTGTTCTTGCTTGAATCAGAGCTAGTCTATGACCACAGGCATGGTGGCACATGCCTTTAATTCCAGCATTCTGGAGGCAGAGGCAGGTGGATCTCTGTGAGATTGAGGTCAGCCTGGTCTACATAGTGAGTTCCAGGTGGGCTGGGGCTTTGGGGACCCAGTAAAAAATTTAAAAAATGAAAACAGACATGGACAAAGCAGAATTAGTGGGTGGACTGTGATGAACAGGAATATAAGGAGCTCACATGTGCTTTCATTATAGGACGTAGCATAGTTTTAGCTTACTTAAAAAAAAAATTCCCCCCTAAGTTGCATATGAGCATATATGGTTCATTTATTAATCATTAAATAATAACTTCACTAAAAATAAAATAGAAGAAAACATATTAAGAGTCTATGGAAGGTTCTAGAAGCCAATTTAATATCATTTTTATATCATGTGTGTTACTTTACTATAGAGTGGCAACATAACACTCTGGAGCCAGAATGTTAATTTTATTATTCTTGTGATTTGGGGTGAGTTAGGCAAACTATCCTGAGTCTTCATCTCCTCTTGCATAAAGTGAAATATAAAGTGTGCTGAGTTCATTGAGATAGTGTGAGGATTAAACGACGGCATAAAGTATGCAGAGCAAAGCCTGTTGCATTTACTGCATTGCAGGCAGTTTCTCATTTTTCTTAAAGCGAAACAAGCCAAACCAACTCTGTGGTTATCTTCCTAATAACTTCAAGGAAGAATCACTAAGAAGAGAAAAGGGGCTTCATTACATGAAAGCAGATGAATATACATGCCTCCTGAAGCAAAGTATTACACGACATAGAGAGTGAGGCAAGAGCTACAGCTGCAAATGTTGGTATGAGATACACTTGGGCAACAAGAGGAAAATATAGCCAGGAGTTCTACAAGGAGGCTCACTGTGGATTCCCCATGGTGCATGTGCCTTCCTTCATGGTCTTTCTGAATCACATCTGCCCCTTCTGGGCTATCCTCTGTCTTTAAACAGTGGGATCCTTGCTTCATCTCTTGTGTCTGATACAGTTTGCAAAGGTCATTTCACACTGAATAGTGTTGACTGAATTGATAAATACTTTTATGTTTTCTTTGAAGCAAGGCAGGGATGGCAACATTTATAGAAGAAATAGAGTTTGATACGGCTTCGAACAAGGAATGAATTTACATCAGTAGAGCTGTCAGGTAGAATACACAAGTCCAGCTGCATTATAATTTCAGATAAACAGCAATTTCTCAGTGTAAGCCTGTCCTATGTACCATTTGGGACACACACATGCTTAAAATACTTACTCTTTAAGATTCCAGACAAACAGTGAATTTTTGATACAAGTATATCCAAAATAGTACACAGAATATATTTATATTAAACATTTACCTGAATTCATATGTATTTGCTAAATTGGGCAACTCTAATAATACCAAAGAATAGACCGTGTTTTAGCTAAGGCAGTGAAAAGAGGCATTCTGCTTTTGAAGGCATTTAAATCTTTTAAGAAGTAGAAATGTCTAAGTGAAAAGTGAGGTGGGTGATGCCTAAAGTGATACTTTTCTCCCTCACTGATATTCTTAAAAATGTGCATTGCAGTTTCTCAAGCCCAGCCTGTCCTTTCATCTTCCTGCTGGGCGTGCTGTGTGAGGTAAAGGCCATGGCGTTTCCAATACACTTAGCCTTTTGGTCATTGAACCTGCACAGTTTTCTTAAATGTCACTGCCTTTACAACAGACAGGTATATGACTGTACGTTTTTGAAAAAATAAGTCAGTATAAGCATGCATTAAAACATTTTGAATGGTTTTATTGGTGCTCTTCAACGTGCAAACTGCCTATGCTAATTTCTTTAAGATACACTCGAGTCTGGACTTTGACCAATGTTTTATGAATTAGTTGAAAGTCTTCTCGTTCAACTTCTTTTTTCCAAAAGGCAGCTGCTGCTAAGTCTCTGGTGTCAGCCTGCTCCACCCTACCTTTCTCCACCCCTTCCCTTCTCCTTGCCTGCTCTCCTTTGACATTTTCTAAAGAATTTGAAAATAAACAAAAAGTGTTAAGAATTTCCCCCTTTATCTCATTCCATTTTACACGTTTATCATGATAGCCTGGATTACGTAGTGCGTTCCAGGCTAGCCTGGACTATAAAGTGAGACTCTATCTCAAACAAACAAGCAAACAAGCAAATTTATATAAACGAAATAGTGTATTTTCCACGTTCTTCTTGAAAGACAAGCTAAAATATTGCATATATATTTTTAAGTGAGTATTCTTTTGCTTCACATAGTATTGATTACAAAGCCTCAGCACACAGCTGTACTAATTTATAGTAAAATTCTTCCTTTGCAACTTTCACCTTCAGAACTTAGTGTTTAAAAATTTCAGTTAGAGGAAGAAGAAACCAAGAAGCCAAGTTTGGGAAGACTAAAGAATTATTTATTTTTCTATCAGCATTCACACTTTTTTGTTATTAAGCCAGATTTCATTATTCATCATTTGAAAAATAAATGTTTACAGTTAGAGTAGAGAGGACACTAAATTCCTTGGGGAATGCCTTAGTGTGGTATTAATCTTATAATAGAATGCAACAGTCTAAAGAGTTTATAAGGAAAATACCTTTATCTCTTGCAATAAGCTGAGAAGTTCAGTGTCAATGCGGGGCCCCTAGTGAGGGCTTCTTGTGTTTCACATGGTAGAAGTTAAGAGATCAGTTGAATGTAGATGTAAAAGAGACAGCAGAAGAAGGAGGCTCACTTCCATAACCATATCCTGTGGTAACATATTAATTCAACCTAAGGGATTTGCTTTTATGACCCTATCCCCTCTAATTAGGCACCTCCCAATATGGTAGCATTTGGGAATGAGTTTCTAACAGATGAATTCAAGGGGGAACAATTAAACTGTATTAGGGATGAAAAACTCTTTTACAGATGAACTACAGGAAAAGTGTTGTGCCAAAGAGTAATGACATAACCTTGCTTTACACTTTATTTTATTTCTTTTATTTCTGAAATGAATCCAATCCAGTATTTTATGTTGGTATTAGCATAACCAGATTGCCCTTCTGCAAAAATACTCCTGTTTTTACTTTCTGTGTTTATGCTGTAGGTAATTTGATATTTCCAACCCTTGACATGTGTTAGATAACCAATTCAGAGTAATAATGAACTGAGTCACTAAAAAAGAATGTAAACAAATGGTTTCCATATTGAGCTAGGTTTTTATTTGAGTCCGTTTTTAAATTATGCTCTTTAAGAGGAAAATGCTATGGTATTTTCTATTGTCTCCAGTTTTTCAAGAGTGCAAAGGTAAAATGTGTCTATAGCTATCTATGTATGACAGCAAACTACCAAATAGGGCACTATAATCAACTTACAGATGTTTCCTATGTTCCAACACTATCAGACAAAGCGTGCATTTTTACTACTTCATACTTACTCTCCTTAATATAATATGCCAGACATTAGAGGAACTCAGTAAATCAAGTAACCTGTGTATTCTTACAGCTTCTTTATTTCTAGCTTTGCTTATTTTTTCCAATGTATATTTTTATTGAAGTTTTGTGGATTTCATACAATGTATCTTAACCATATGTAGGCCACACCACTGTCTGTACCTCCCATAGTCCACCTACAGGATTTCATGCATTCTGTCATATATGTTAAGGGCTACTGAGTCAATTTTGTGTCCCCAGATGTTCCTCGGTGTGAGTTCTTCAAGTGAGTATCACTCACTTGAAGAGGCAGTGATCAGCTGCCAATAGTTCCTCAGATAAGTTTGAGGCCTCTTGTCCATTTCCCCAGTTCTATGCTGGAGTTTTGTCTGATGGAGTTTGCATGGGTCTTGTGCATGCAAACACTATTACTGTAAGTTCATATGAGCTTGTTCCCAGAAGCCTGGAGGACTCTATTTCCTTATGGTCATGCACCAACCCTGGCTCTTATAATCTTTCTGCCCCCTCTTCTGCAATGGTCCCTGACCCCTGAGTGGGTGAGGTTCAATATTTTATTTCAGTGGTGCCATAACCTGGTGCGTTATGGCAGTTGCCAGAAAACATGGAGTTCCATTGAACTTTCATCTGTAAATTTCTCTCTCTCTCTCTCTCTCTCTCTCTCTCTCTCTATCTCTCTCCTCTCATCACACATCTGATTTCACTATATAGACACAGCCTACTGAGAATAGTCTTTACTGCCAATAATAGGAATTCAAAAGGGGAAAACATATTGATAGTAGCACTAAAGATTTCAAATAAAATAAAATACCCATAGGGTAAATATAAAGATATTTCCATACAATACAATATCCAACTCAAGCTGGAAAGCATTTATGTAGCACTTTCTGCTTGCGAAAAAACTCTTTCCTACATGACAGAGCAGAGAGTATCGTCTTCACCCTCAAGGTGAACATGGCTTGAAAGTGGCAGAACAGAAGCTCCTTTGAGAAGCATTCTAACATAGAGCAGAGTGTAACAAGGGCTGATGGAGAGGTGTTCCACAGCCAGAGGGGAGGTCTGATGAAGAGATCGTGTATACTATCTTGTAAGTGTGGAAGGATGGGTGATTGTGGTCAGAGAGGAAGTAGAATTTGACGTGGAAAATAAGCAAGAATGGAGGGAATTGGGAGAGTAAATTTGGGTTGATGTAATGTTGTAACTCATAGAGGGAGATCACTGAGAAAGATCCAGCCTGCTGCAGTACGTAGTGTGTTCAGGCAATCAAGGGAAATAAAGCTAGAAAGCAGATTGTTGCTGAACATTCAAAGGGCTTTGAATTCTAGAATGTGGAGTTGCTACTTCATTTGGTAGCTGTGAGGAACATGGAACACCTGATGCAACACATCAATGAATAACATATAGCTCTGAAAGCATGTTGGGTCATAATTTGACAAACATTTGACAAATATTAGATTGACCTCAATGGAAGTCATTTGAAATCCAAGGGGGAGTTAATAAGATCCTGAAGTTTAGTGGCAATACAGTGAACATGAGAGTCAAGCACTTAAGTTGTTCATGGCTACTTTCAAAACATGGGCTAGGTTGAGACAATCAAATCACTGCTGCTTCTGGATTTAGCTGTGCTTCATCCAAATATCTTCCAAATATCCCTGTCTTCTGAGATTTGTGGGCTTGCCCAAGAGAGAGAGACTTGGGACTGTAAAACCTACCAAATACCACATATATCACTTAATTGGTGCCAAATTTTCTTACCGCCTGAATATAATAAAAGCAATATTTATTAATGTTATTTATTTTTCTTTGAGTCACAAAGTGATGGAAGGAAGACTAAAGAAGATTCATGTGAACTAGTGTTTGATTAGGGTGGCCTCCCCAGCACCTGAACTTGAACAGCTACCTTGCATCTTACAGGTACCAGTTTCCCATTGTTTAACTACCTTCAGAAAGGATGTTCTCAGGGAGGTGCTGGGAGATAATGCTGCATAAATGTACCCAAGATAACCAGAATAGACAGGAGCCATAGAACAAATACAAAGCCATACCTGTAAGGAGCAAAAGAGAGGAAGGAGTCTGAAGTTAGGAGTCAGCTAATGATAGGGAACATCACCATCAAAGAGGAACTGAATTAAGATACATGGAATACAGTTCTCTTGGGCAGTGGGTCTTCAAAAGTAACAGCTACAAAAACCCAGCATAGAACTATGGAAATGGGCAGCAGGCCCCAATCTTAGTCGAAGAACTACTGGACAGTTGATTACTGCTGGTTGGGAAAGAGCTGCTCTTCTTTAAGGGAGTGACTCTAGATAGGCTGACTAGATTCCAGTGGATGAATTTGCACTGAGGGACTTCTGGAGATACTAACTTGACTCGATAGGCCTTAATATAAATGACAGAACGCATGAAATCCAGTGAGGGGGCTACAGGAGAGTGCCGATGGGGACAGAGATACAAAGATGATTAAGATGCTGTGTATGAAATACACAAAATTCAATAAAAATATAAAAATAACAGCTGCATCCTACTCAATACTTATTACAGAATATTGAAATTTATGATACTATAACCAGAGTTTTTTCTCTCTCTCTGATGGTGATATTGGACCTGAGAACTGGGTATGGCCTGTGTCCACTTAAATGTAGTACCTTTCAAATCGCTAACATATTCAGTTATTTTATCATCCCTAAGAGGCAGAATCTATTATATTATTATTTATAGGTTAAATAAAAACATCAGGCAGGAGGAGGTGAAATAACTTGCTTGAATTTGTATAGTCTGGGAGTGAAGTTATTTAGTGAAATTAGTTTTACTTTGCAAAATAAAAGTAGGAAAAGAAATATGTGAAGGTAAGTTGTTTAGGAAAGTTACAAAACAATAAAGTCAACATTTCAATATGAAAGTCCTAAGATATTTAGGCAAAACTTGCACATGGGTGTCACCTAAGACCATTAGATTGACCACAGTGAATGGTATTTAGATTGAATACATACAACATTAAGAGTCAATTTTCAAAATAGATGTTGAAAAACAAGCTATATATTAAAAAAGCATTAAAATTGCTGTAGGAAGTCTTTGGCATACATTTGTTTGGCCTTGTTACTTTGTTACTTTGACTGAAATGATACCAAGACATATGTGATACAGATTTTTTTCTCTTTCTGTTGCCAAATTGCTAGACTTTGCCTGCAGCTCCGGAGTGGGAACAAATGCATTTGTCTCTTATTTACAATAAATGGACTCTCTGCTGTTAGGCACTTGTTTGTAAGGGCATTCAAGATCTAGGGCACATGAACGTGGGGCCGTATGCAGCTGTCTGAGTCAGCTCTGTCTGGGCAAAGTTCTCATTAGTGAAATGGATTCAGAGGAGAACCTGTGACTAAATGCTGTTTGGGAGCTGCCTGCTGAGCAGGGGTAAAAGTGTCCTCCAGGAACACACAGGAGTTCCAGGGCTCTGAGAGAAGTGGTTGTTGAATTGTCTATGTGGTTCTTGAGATAAAAACGTTGAATTCCATCTCTAATAAGTTAGGTAGATGATTTGAGTCACTTTCTAGACGGACAGAAGCGTCAAGGCAAAATTTATCACGTTTCAGAGAAAATGGGAAATAAAATTAGGGTCTATAACAACATCCTGAATTACTCAGGCACTGGGTCTCTGAGTTTGTCCCACGCATGTTAATGTTGCATTGGCCTCGTGTATAACAGCTGATGGTGTACAAATAAATGCCTTCTACAAGCTTCTAGGTGGATCTCAGCCTTATTACTTCTGTGGAAGCTCATTTGTCCCCTTCTCTAGCCTAAAAATAGGCCTGCTAGCCAAGCTGGGTCAGTTCTTATAGTGGTGAGTCACTGAGGACATCACACTTGCATTATTCTTTTCCCCTTAGCAACATATTATAAGCCCTTTCCAATGCTGGGGTAGTCTTTGGCCTTCCATGGAGTGTGCATATTTTTTTCCTTTCTTCTGTTTTCAGGTTGAGATTTCCATATAATTACTCTTATTGCAGCTCTCTTCCTTTGGGAATGAGCACAGAAGACCACAGAAGACCAGGAGACCACAGAAGCAGATGGATTCATGGAGGTGAAGCAAGAGAAATTAATGGCAAATGATGATCTGTATCCCAGGAATGGAAGGCATTGTGGGTGCAAAGGTGAGCTTTGGGTGGATTAAGTGGGCAAGATAGGTACAAAATGGTTCAAGCAATTCATGTTCAGCAAAGCCATTCTCAGAGTCTAGACCTGCCACGCTCTCTCTGCTCACTGCCCTGGGGTCTGGAATCATTTTTACTACATTCTAAGCATCACGAAACACAAGAAGTTGGTATTTTGGTTCAGAACCTACTTATTGGTATAATCGAAAACTCTGTTTCTTTACCTAAGACTATATTGTTTACAATTACCATGACATGAAGTATTTTTCTAATCTGTTCCAATACTTAGAGATATGGTTGATTCTTATTTCTTTGAGAATGAATATTCTCTTTTAGTATATTAAGCGCTTTGCTTTCTTCCTTCCAGTTGACCTATTTCAACTCTGCTTTGCTTATTAGCATCCTATCTCTAAGCATACCTAGTAGAAATAAAGGAGATCAAACTTAAGCTATTTTAGTGTGCTAGATGTAGTAAAGAGAGAAAGAAAAAGTTTGGGAAAGCTATCATGCAGTTATTGGCTCATTAATTTCAATTATATTGTACCTACTAGTGAAAATAATTGAGTTGGCTATACATAGGGACTTTAAAAGGGACATAAAGATCCTTAGTGAGTAGCTACCTACATTACCTTTATGTGTATGCAAACTAGCTTAAATAATAATAATGGATCTAAAATTGTAACTCTGACCAGCAATTAAGGTTTGTTTCCAATTAAAAGTTTAATTCTTGGATAGAAAAATAGAATTATATATTTTGAAGCTAAAAGCTTATGACATAATCTAATATCTCATTGGCTATATAAGGTAATAACCTCATTAAAATTGTAATACGAGAGAGACTTACTTCAAGTTTCACTAAGGTCAAAGGGAGAGACAGAGTTTGTGAGAAGGGCAGTTAAGCACATGCTACTATTTTATATGTACAGAGAGTGTACATGCTACCATTTTATATATACAGAGGAAATATCAGATGAAAGAGACAGATGACTATGTAAAGATGGAGGAAAACAAATTCAGGTTATATGATCTGGAACTCATGAGATTATAGGTTTGTAGTGACTCCAACAGCAATAAGCCAAGAGTCATTGCCTGATAAATGATTGGTTTGGAATCTTTTCTTTTGAGGAGAACACTTATTGAACATCTCTTGCACCAGGCATTGTTCTGTAGTAGGTTTCTTACCACATAGCTTATTTGAGTCTTCTAATAACCTTGTGGTTACTGACAAGTGAAAACATTTGTTTTCATAAGAATTCATGACCACCAGTCATGAGACCAGTACAGATTGCTTGTTGGGATCTTGATTATAAAATGTAGATGTAGGGCAGAAAAGGAGGGAACAAAGAATGAAAGCATTGGAGCAACGTGATTTCAGGGTGCTTTTCTTTACACAATATTGAAATTTGAAACCATGCTAGGCTGCAGGAACTCTGCAGAATTGTGGTGGCTGTTAGTGTCATGCTTTTGTGAGATCATCAGCCTCATTCTGCTTCAAGCCAACAAATTCTATTGGAGCAATGCATTTTGTAAGTATATACTATCGGCAACTAGGGAAACCTTGTGTAATCGTTCTAAAACCTGTGCATACTCTTCCCTTCCAGAGGTGAAGAAAATTCCATTTTTCCTAAGGATATGGCAGCCATTGTGATTTGTTTCCAATGAGACAAAACAAGTGTGTGGGTGTTGTTTTTTCTGAAGATGAAGTCATAAAAGGCACTGTGTAAACAAGGAGCCTTGTTGAAAGGCCACTAAATGCCCCTCTGAAGAGGAAACACACAGTGAGGGCAGCGCTGAGGCCATCTACTAACAGTTAATGAAAAACCAAGTCCTTTAGCCAAGAGTCATATGAATGCACCATCTTGGAAGCAGATCCCACGGCCTCAGTCAAGCCTTCACAAGACTGTAGTCCCTCCCAGTAGCTTGGTGACATTCTCATGGAAGACTCAGTTAAGCTGTTTCTGAATTCCTTACCCACAGAAAATATGGCTAATAAATGTTTATGATAATAAATGTTTATTGATTTGAGCCAATAAGTACTAGATCTTTTGTTATTCAAAATGGATAATTAATATGCAGAGAGCAAAGATACAATATATGTGTCAGTTCAAATTAATCTATATTTTTTGGAAAGAAGTTGATTGTTCAAGAAAATAGAGGTAGGAGTTGAGCATGCATAGTTACAGCTTATTGAACAATAGAATCAGAGGGAAGCAACATTAAAGTAACAATAAAGAAGACAGAGAAAATCAGAGCAGTGACTATTAGAGTTGGCTATAGCTAATAGCTGTAGTTATAATGTCAGGATGATGACGTTGGCTGTTCAGTCACATGGGGGAATCTCCAGAGAGGTGGAGAGGTTGGGTGGAGCCATTCTGTCTTAGAGCAGTAAAGCAGAGCAGAAGGGAGGAGTTTACCTAAGATCTAGAACTTTCCATTGGACATTAACTTTTCATGTTTCAGTAGTATGGTTTTGTCATTCTGGAGAGCCACAGGAAAGGTTAACCTCCCATTGGCCCAGCTGTATTGAATTTGGGTTATATTTTATACACTGATAGATGAGAATAAAGCTAAGACAAAGCCAACTCTTATCCTATAGGAAGACCAAGAAAGCGGATGGTGTTAGGAAGTGGGTGGAGAGAACAGAAATGTGTCTTCAGTGGAATCATCATAGTAAAGTGATGAAGCAACTTGTTCAGGAACAAATTGGGGTTAGTGGATTTATAGCATTGTGTGAAGTGGTCTGATGTTTAATGCAAGGCAAATCATATTGTTTATGGAGGGCAGTTCTTTGTCAGGGAACCAAAGAACATCTTTGCACAGGTTGTACCTTGTTGTAGGTAGGAGATAGGACTTGAGTTTGAGTTCCAGATCCTTCATTTACTATCTATGTGACTGGACAAGCTGTGTGACTTCCATTGACTTCAATTATCTCATCTTTAAAACATTGATAATAATAGTACCTACTGCCTGTAATATTGGGAAGTTAAGTGACAGAGGTACAATTCTGACAACAGTGTTTAGCACTGAATAAGCAATAGACAATCATTACCTTGTGCTGATATTACCGCCACTAGGAGCTTCAGTCTATAAAAAATAAACAAAAGCATTAAACAAAGGAGCAGATGAAACCCGTTTATAGTGACTATAGACCAAAGACAAATTAAGAAGGACCCACACCAACTCAATCAGACAAGGGCTCAGAGTAGAACAGGAGAAATGGGTGGCAGGTCGGCCCTAGACTGAGAACTATTGGAGACTGAGTATTACTGGGTGAGGGAGAGTAGGCCTTACTTACAGTCTCTAGATGGGCTGACTAGACTTCAGTGGATGAATTTGCACAGGAGGGTATCAGGGTACAAGTGCTTGATTGGATTGGACTTAACATATATGGTGACATACATGAGGCTTGGTGGGGGGTTGGGGGGCATGGATGGAGGAGGGGGTCTAAATTGGATTAAGAACTGTTGTATGAAATGTACAAAGCTCAATAAAAATTTAAAAAAAGAATTTACATGTGGAAGGCAAGACATCTTTATAATTTGCTTGGCAAAGTAAACTGAGTATTTCTGTTGTGTTTGGGAAGGGGAAATTGATTGAGACTTTTCTGTTTCTGTCCCCATGAAGGCAGATATGTGAGCATGAGAATAACTACCATTTATGTGCCGGGGTTGTTTAAGCTCTTACCCACATGCTATCTGTCTGAATAGACATGTCAATAGGGAAAGTCGATGCCTTTCCTATTTTCTTACTAATTTGAGTGGACTTGGAAGTGTCCAGTTTGAAATATGAAAAAAAAGAAAGAAAAACGAATAATGAAATTAAAAAGTCAGGGTAGATTTATCTGATTGGCCTTAGGCTATCTAGGTCTATATCCAAAGGAAGCAGAGTCAGTGATGGGGAAACAAGGTCAATAAAAAATAAAATTCAGCCAACCTGCCAGTGCACATCTGGAAGGCTATGGAGGGCAGAGTCAGGAGTGAAGGATGAAATCATGTATATACCATCAATAAATATTCTAAGCCAATGCTTATTATGCACCAGACAATTTTCTACATTTAGGCTATATAATTTACAAAATTATAAACAGGCAAAGACATTCTTGATCACTATACATTCCAAGAGGAGACTGAAGATTAATTTAAAAATGGT
>NW_008357493.1:2493730-2519849 GCF_000622305.1 Nannospalax galili
AAGGAAGCAGAGTCAGTGATGGGGAAACAAGGTCAATAAAAAATAAAATTCAGCCAACCTGCCAGTGCACATCTGGAAGGCTATGGAGGGCAGAGTCAGGAGTGAAGGATGAAATCATGTATATACCATCAATAAATATTCTAAGCCAATGCTTATTATGCACCAGACAATTTTCTACATTTAGGTTATATAATTTACAAAATTATAAACAGGCAAAGACATTCTTGATCACTATACATTCCAAGAGGAGACTGAAGATTAATTTAAAAATGGTCATAGCTCAAATGATGTGTTGTGTAAGTAAACGTGTGTAGAAATGCATGGTGGGCATAATATCTTTTTCTCCATAATTAGCTATGGTGTTGGTCAATATTTAGGAAATAATTCTTTCAAAGATTTGATCTAGGCGACACAATCTTCTGATGCTTGAGAATGAGGAAACTAATGGCATGAATCCTGCAGTTGGCCTAGATTTCTGCTGGAAAAGCACTATGACGCAAGGCAAGAGAGCACATGCGGAGTGTAATGTCTGCCCTGAGCTGAGGAGACAAAGGGGAAGCTGGAATTGGCAGACAGAGTACTGGGTCACAGGGCGGTACTCCAGTAAAGATCTGTGGAATTCTGCCTGGGTGTCTCCTTAATCTGTGAGTGACCATGGATCTTTATGTGCATAGGCTAAAACTCCACAGACTGAATGTGAAATAACTGTGATTGAATATTCCCAGAGCCCAACTATACCACTCTTTGTCTTATATACAAAGGACTCGATATCTTAGAGCTACTTACTCAGCTGTTCATTGCTAATCTTTTCACAATTACTAGGAAATGGAAACAACCTCAATGTCCTTCAGCTGATGAGTGGATAACAAATATGTGGCGCATATACACAAAAGAGTTCTATTCAGCTGTAAAGAAAAATGAAATCATGAAAATTTCAGGTAAATGGATGGAAATAGAAAACATTATACTGAGTAAGGTAACCCAGACTCAGAAAGACAAATGCTGTATGCTGTTTCTTATCTGTGAGTCTAGTTTGGAATCTTTAGATTGCGTGTATAACCTAAATAACCACGGAAGGCTGAAAAGTAGAAAGGGACCAGGGAGGGGAATAGTAAGAAACAGACACTATCAAAATGGAAATGGGAAAAACGGGGGTGGGGACTTTAACTGAGGAGGGATGGGGAGGGTAATACAGAAAGAGAGGGAGGAGAGATGAATAACACTAAGGATTTCTGAAAAGCCATAGGGAACTTTATTATTTTATAAGCTTACTTAAAAATACATATTATATATGCATACACGCACACACATGCCTACAAATCACAGTAATCATTATCTCAACAGAATGTTCCTAATGGTGCAGTAGTGACATCTTTATCTTGGGGGTAATCAAAGCTGTCTAGTTGGACTTAAGGCCTCCTCAGTAGGAGACAATTCATGCCTGGTTCTGTAAATATAGGTAAATATTAGTGGCTGAAGAAGTCATAGACCCTAGAGGAGAACCAACTACTGCCACTTTCCTAAACCAATACAGTTTATAACTGTATTCTAAATACTTATCCTTATGTCTACAGATGAGTGTAGCTCTCATCCCTCATTAAAGAGGCTTCTTTTTGTAACAGAGACTATTACAGAGATGCACAACTGGTCAAAATTCAGAGCAGAAGTGACCCTGGATGCCCACTCCTACCTTGTACATCTACAGTGCAACTCCTATAACTAAATTTCAGGGAACATTGTGCAGGAGGGAGGACAAGAAAGAGCCAGAAAAGCAGGATACCTACTGATAGTGTTTTCTAGACTTGACAGGGAAGCTGAATGCATGAAATCACAACACTATGGTTTCGTAAACCAGACCTGCATAATGACAACACCAGATGACATGCCATTGTGGATGGGGGGAATGGTACAAGGTCCTACATCTAGATGAAGGCCTGCTGACAATCAATGACTGCTGAAAGAGAGAGAATTAGCTTTCTCCAGGATAAGTTCCCTGGTAGGTTATGTAATCCTAAGTGCACATATGTCCAAAGAGCACCACTAAAGGGACTCAGTAAGATGTATATGCATATATATGTATACATATGTAATAATAATTTAAAAAGAGATCATGAACTTGAGATTGGGGGAACTGGGAGGACTTGGGGGAGATGAAGGGGTAAAAATGATGTGACTACAACTATCATGTATCAAAGTCTCAAAAAATTAAAAAAAATAAAAAAGGACTAAGCTGATAGCTTACTTAAACACCTGCCAAAATACACACAACACTTTAAAAGACACAGCAAAATACAGCAACTTAACATTCATCATGACCATCATCATTCAGTTAAAGGTTACTAGACAATGAAGTGAAAAAATGCAGCCCATAATTAGAGGGAAAACAATTCAATAGAAAGGTTCAGAAATGATGGAGATGATGTAATTAACAAATAAGGATCTGAAAACAGTAATATGAATATGCTCAACAGCTAAAGGCTAAATTAGAACAGATTCAGTCGTCTGTCACATGACACAGCAGTCGTCTATCAATAGTTGAATACTGGAGGAGAGCAAAAATTTATTTGAGAGAAAAATACCCAACATTTCCCCCCAAATTTAAAGCATACAGATATAAGAATCTTAACAAACTAAAAGTATATAAACATACAACACCCTGTCCCTACAGACATGCACACACAGACACACTGAAACACAGACACACACACCAAGTCACCTCACTGTAAAATTGCTGAAAATCTGGTTATAAAAACAAAGCTAAGAAAACCACTAACTTCTTACTAATAACAGCTGGATTTCAGTCAATACTCTCCTGGTCATAAAATACAAAAGTTCCCAACAAAATGCTAACAAGTTGAATTGTAAATAGAAACGTAATGCTTCATCACCAGCTAGAACTGGAATACAGGGTTTTTAATGTGTGGGAATAAACTAATGTAATAGCTGTATTAAGATAGTAAAATTAATCACATAGTATCTTGGTAGTTGAAGAAAATTTCCTAGAGCTCTACATCTCCTCATGCAGAAAACCTCAGTAGTCTAGGAAGTGGAACCAAACTTCCTCAATCTATAAAGAAGCTATATCAAACTTACTGATGTTATCCCCTAAGACTGGAACAAACCAGATAGCACTTTTATTGCCTAAATACAATACTGTATGAAGGTTTCTATTGAGGGAAATAAGGTAAGAAAAAGAAACAGGACTTTGATGGGAAAGGAAAGATAGATGATTTGAACATGTATGCAGAAAAGCCTTACGAATCTACAGTTTGCAAATATCAGAAATAACGAGTGAGTTTTTAGTAAAAATGTAAGGTATAAGTTTAATTTATAAAATAAATTGTGTTTCAATGTGTTAGCCATACAAATATAAAAAATTTACTTACTGATAAAACACTTAGGGATTAATTAGACAAATGTGTGCTGCCACCTGGACGTTGGTGCCTGTAAAAGAAGCCAGGAAAATGAAAATATACTATAGGGTTTGACTTACACAAAATTATAGATCAGAGAAACTAACAAATAATGACAGAAGGCAGATTAGCAGTTTCCTCGGTTAAGGGAAGGATAGGCTTGCCTGTGCTAGGACACTGTGGACTTTCTGTATGTTTGTATGTGCATGATGTACATGTGTATGGGTGCTTGTGTGTGCATGTATGTATGTGAACAATATATGTGAATGATGAATGTATGTGTATGATGTGTGTATATCAGTGTATGTGTTTATGTATGTGTGTTCATTTGTGAAAAGATGCAGCTGATCTTTGTGCTCCTCCTGCCTCTGCCTCTTCAACACATCCTCCAGACTTCCTTCTTCTCTCTGTTCTTTAACCTCTTACCACACATAAGGGCCCTGTAAGACGGCAGCCATCTGCAAGCTAGGAAGAGTCCTCACAAGAAACCAGGAGCCTCGCACATCAGCTCAGCTGGTGCTTTGTTCTAAGACCTCTAACTTCTGGTAATATAAGAAATCAGTTTCTGTTGGTTAAGCCCAAACCTAATCCATGGTGATTTTTCATGGATGCCCAAGCTGATGAAGGTAGTCCCATGAGTTCCTACAAAGAACTTGTATGGCTTCTTTTTAGAAGTAAGACTCAAGTTGTAATTGCAGTTCCATTACTGAATTTCCTGGGTACTGAAAGCCTAAGGAGCAATGTCCACAGTTTGTATCAGTATAACTACAATCACGCTGACCACTGACAGTAACTTTGGAAAATGAAGACATGTTTAAGAAATTTTGGGGAGTTGTCCCTGCACAGTGGTTTGAATGAGAAATGTTCCCCACAGGTTCAGGTATTAGAAGTCTTGGTCCCCAGTTGGTGGCACTGTATGGGGAGATTATGGAAGCTTTAGGAGGTGCAACCTTACTGGGGAAGGCTGGGCTTTGAAAGTTCATAGTCTTGCCCCGTTTCCAGTTCGCGCTCTCTGTTTCCTGGGAGCAGTTGAGATGTGCTCCCTCACTTTCCTGCTCTAGCCACCATGTCTTCTGCGACATTATGCTCATAAACTCCTCTGGAGCTGTAAGAAAGAAAGAAAGAAAATTCTTAGACATGCCCCCAAACCTGGATCCTTTGCAAGAGCAACCAGTGTTGCTTTGAACTCAAGGAGATCCAACTGCCTCTGCCTCCTGAGTGCTGGCATTAAAGGTATGTGCCACCACACATGGCATAAAGCTAAAATAAACTTTTCCTTATATTGTTTTTGGTCATGGAATGTTAACACTGTAACAGAAAAGTAACTAATACAATGCTCACATTTTCTTTGGGGGATACTGGGGATGAGAGTGGCTGAGGAACTAGTTTGAAAGGGTCAGTGACTTGCAGAATGAACCCATTGGAGTCCACACCCCATTTGTGCTCTCAGCCAGCATGCTGCACATAATCGTAAGCTCCAAAGTTTGAAAGAAGTTTGCTGCTTCCCTGCAGCTGCTGCCCCAGGGCCTCCCGTCTCCTGTGCTGTGTCTGAGAGTTTGGTTCAGTACTGGGAGCTTGAGAGATGGATGTTGCTGTTGATAGATGTCATCTCTTGTGAGCGCCAGTTGGCCAGGCTTCCGGGGACCTGAGGACACACAGGCAGCCTCTGACAGTCTTGTGATGGCATGCTGAGAAGCGTGAGACAGCCATTTGTTGTGGAACAGGTTTCAAAACACAAACACTTCTGTCTTGCAACCAGTGCTGCTTGGTTAACCAGACTGTCATTCCTTCAAGGGCAGCATGCAAGGCCCAGGGCTGCTGCAGGTATGAGGTGCCTTCAGTGGGTAACTTAATGAAAGTGGCATACAGGCCAAGTGAAAGAGAACCACCGCACTGATGCAGAAGGTGAGGGAGTGAGGTGAGCTGCTTTCTTGAGTAAACATTAAAAACTCTTTAGTGACCAGATCCTGTTATCCCCCAAATTTCATGTAAACTTTTGTGTTCATGAACACTTTCTAAAAAAAATAAAAACAAAGAAATCTGTCTATCATCTATCATCTATCATCTATCTATCTATCTATCTATCTATCTATCTATCTACCTATCTGTCTATCAATCATCTATCTCATCTATCTGTCATCTATCATCTATCTATGTATCTGTCTGTCTGTCTGTCTATCAATCATCTATCTCATCTATCTGTCATCTATCATATCTCTCTCTCTCTATCTATCAATCATCTATCTCATCTATCTGTCATCTATCATCTATCTATCTGTCTATCTATCTGTCTATCTATCTATCTATCTATCTATCTTTGTATCTATCTACCATCTCTCTATCATCTAAATCATCAGTCATCCATTTATGTATCATGTAGGCATCTGACCTTGATCTAACTATTTATCACCTCTATGACCAATGTTCTATACATCCATCCATTCATCCATCCATCCATTTGTCTATGTATCTATTATCTATCTATCTATCTATCTATCTATCTATCTATCTACCTATCATCTATCATTTATCTATGAAATGTTTAAACTGCCTGTGTCTTATAAAGGCAACAGACTCCTACTTTAGAAGGAGAGCCATGGGACTCTGCTTGTCACATCTGGTTTCATGTTTGATTTGCCCAACTAACACAGGCTGGTAGCAGCTACTAATTCCAACAGCAGACACTTGGAGAGATACATGCTGAATTTCTGACTGGAGCCAGGAAAGGCTGAGTGGAATCCTAGAAGCAGCAACCAAGCCTGCCCTGATCCTGCTCACTCAGAGCTTATATTCCATGTTATAAGAGCTCATATATGCATGCATAGGTATGTGTATATATCTGTATATTTATGTACGTATATATAGTACATAGATAATGCAGAGTTTGAAATGGGTCTTAAGGTTTCAGTCTTGAAATTTATATATACATATGGATATATACACACATACATAGTCTTCTGCCAAGACATTTCTAGTGAGCTCACCCAACCATTAGTAAGACCCATGAATTCTCACATATATGTACACACATATACTTTTATAAGAATATATATAACATTCTTATAGGGATATACATAAACATATATATGTACACATATACATGTGAATTTCAGTGGCAGAAACAGTGAACTCTATCCTTAACTTAGCAGATGACATTGAACTAGTTAATTTACATTTTATTCCTTGCTCCTCCCTGTCTCTCCCATATATATATATAAATATATGTCATATGTACTCATACACTCATACACTTATGTACATATACAATTATGGAATTATGATTTTTTGTGTGTTCAGACAGGGTTTCATGTAGCCTAGGCTGACATCCAACTTTCTATGTAGCCAAGGAGGCTTTGAATATCTTATGATACTCCTTTCTCTACTTCCCAAATGTTAGAGTTGCAGGCTTGAGTCACCATGCCTGACTTAGAATTATGAATTTATAGTGTTCTTTTTCTCCCCTCCTCTATGGGTTTTTCAAAATAGCACAATAATTTTGTGGGAACTTTATCTCAACCCATAAAACTGGCCTGGTGAGTTTACCAGAATACCCTGAAGAGGACACAAATGTACAATAACAAGCTTAATATCCCCTCCAAACTTGGGTGTAGAGACTCTTTGACATTGAAATTTTTCATTTACAAGGTAGGATCAGCCCCTTTCAGAAGTAAGATGCAGGCAAAATGGCATGCAGTGAGACTGTTTGGTGAGTGTGCATTGTGGACAGCACGAGAGGTAATTTCTCGTGAGGACAATTTTTTTACTTAAGCAATGTGCCCTGAAGACGTCTTACAAGGGCAATGAAGATTTAGCCAGGGGGCTAAATGGGAGGAAGTTATAATGTACAAGGTGAGTCTTTGGAGACTCTGAAAAACCCATTAACAGAGAAGTTATTAATGTCTTTTTTTATGCAGCAACAGTGCAGCAGCAGACCCCAAAGAAACCAGTGCACATTATGAAACATTTTACAGAAATCCATTTTCAAAGTAGGAGACTGCTGTACATGAAGTCTTGGGGTGGGAACTAAGGACATGCCTGGCCCCCTGGTCTGGTTGTAGATTTTTCTAAAGAGTAAAGTAAAATTGTCCTCTTAATTTTTACTTTGAGACAAAGAAATAGAGAAAAATCTTCCCAGCATAAAATTTGGGCATCATTTTCACTCGTAGTTATTTTCTTCCTTTCTCTGTACTTTTACTGACCATCCCCTAACATATTTGCATCTCTGTTATGTATATATTTGAATGTAGCCCTAAAAATATCAAATGACTAAATTTCTTTAGGTGTGGCTATAATTTGTTACCAGGTGGCTTTGTCCAAGTATGATAGAATAATTCTGTTCCTATGAATCTGATGCCTCTGACCCATTATCAGAAGGGAATAAAGTGAGTTATTTTTTTCTCCCCTGGTGGTTGACAGATTTGCGTTCATTTTCTTTAGATAAGGAGTGGAAGCTGGGATCTGGTCATTTTAACATCCTTCTACCATAGGCTTGGTACACAGTATCAATAAATTCTTGCCATGTGTACAAGTTCTGAATCCATTAGCGTTCTAATTCAACCATTATGGAGGCTTCTTTCCGTTTCCAAGAACCTTTGCTAGTCTATAGTCTCTGCTCTACAGTGACAAATTAGACCCGGACCTCATCTTCAACATTCCCCGGGTCTGTGGAGTCCCTAGGAGGAGGGACGTCTCTGCCTATGGTGGGGTTAGGGAGAAAGAGGAGCTTCCATGAGGGGTTATCTGCACAGGTGAGCATGGAAGGGCACTCCAGAATGCCCAGGTCTAGAGGCAGGATGTGTGACAGTGCAGCTCAGGGATTGGGGATGCCTACTTTGCCAACCTTTCTCATGAAAAGGAGCTATCAGAGACTAATGTTGGGTGCCGTGAATATGTACAGGTCTCAGAGAAGGACAGGAGGGTCCCTAATATGAATCAAGTCTGTGATAGCCTGCTTGTCTTGACCAGCTGTTTCCTGTTCTCTGGGTATTTGGGTATTGATCCATCTTCACTTGCTAGTAGTTGTGAAAGCAAGAGAGAAGTCAGCTACAGTTTTGATGAGTCAGTGGTAGTCACTTACGAAGGGAGTGGGCTGTAATAAGACTCCTTTTGGCTCTCAAGTTCTAGAACTGTAGCAATTCCTTATTGATCTTCATTTACAACCCATTATTCCCTTTATATTTTACTTTTATCAAGCTGTTCAATTTGTCATGTGTTCCAGTTGTTCTTTCTTTCCTTATACTTCCCTTTATTCCTCTGTAATATTTTTCTTGGACAAAGAGGAAGAAAAAGAAATGTTCCTTTAGTTACAACTGAATTTAAGTCAGAGGGAGATTATCTTCAATAGTCTGAGCAGTGCTGGAAAATTTAAAGATGGAATTTTTGATTCAGTTGAACTGTAAACTTCACTATGAAACATTTTAATATTTTCCTCTGATTTATTGATAACAACTCTTTCCACCTCTGCTCATCATGCACAATTTTGCATCTAATGACAGGACATTCTCTCTCTCAAAGCCCACTTGCATATCACAGGTTAGGGAGCCTCTGTCTGTAGTTGGGAACCTAAGATGGGCCGGAGACAAAGAGTCTCCTCATGCACCTCTTGAGTTGATTTGATGTACCACCTGCTTTCCTTCTTTCCCTCTTGCTTTTCCTCACCCCTTTCTGGAACTTCCAATCCTCACAGGGGGCAGGTCACAGTTTTGTCAGACAGCCAGCTAGAAACAGTAAGAGCACATGTGCAGTCCCATGTGCTCCTTGGAGAAGGGCCATGCACCCTCCGGCAGGCCACTCATCTGGAAAAGGCATCCTGGAGATTGCAACTTGCAGAGGAAATGCATGTAGATTGTTAGGCTCCAAAGGAGGAAAGGAATAGTAATAAAAACGTGACCAGGAGTGCAGCTGTGGGTAGATCTCCCCACTTTAAACCTCATTTTGTGAGATAAAATTGTTTGCTTTGCATTTTGTACAATGATAGGCTAGAAATACTGTCTTTTACCTACTACATAAAGACTTGGAGACAGCAAAAGAGGGATGGGCTTGTTGTCTTTACCACAGTCATGATTTCTCCCTCAGTAGCTGGTGTTTGGGAAAGACGAAACTCCAAGTACTTTACTCCAGGGTCACAAGGCCTATCCTGCTGAGGTGACCTCAGGGTAAGCATTCTTTGGTGGCTTGTCCTTAGAATTCCTTTATCCTAAGACAGTGACTCAAACTTCATCATCCCTGGTCTTCATTATCCTATCTATGCTTTTAAAATTTGTTGAGGAACACCAAAGACAGTTTGTTCACATGGGTGGTTACATCTATTGATATTTCTGTTCTGGAAATTAAAGCTGAGACAATTTAAAAATATTTAGTAGCTCATTTAGAATGTCAACAAGAAACTCATCATATTCTGATATGGTAATTAAAAACAGCCGTATTTACTCAAATTTTCAGTGAGGAAATAACATTGTTTCACACTTCTGAAATCTTTTCAATGTCTGGTGTGGTAGGAGAGAGCTGTCTCATAGATTTTGCATTCAATTTGTGGCAATAAGCTGTTTTGGTTCAAGTATAGAAAAATATCCATGTAGGAGTATATCAGTATGTCAATAGCCTTCATAGGTAACCATAGATTCATTTCTTTGATAGCACATCTAAGTTTGACAGGTGTGACAAATGACAGTTTTTAAAAGGTTAATTATAATGTGGAATCTGAAAACATCATCTTTTCATAGTCTGTGTCTGTAAAATCAAGTGGTCTTATACTTCAGACAGTTTTTTTTACCCATGCATAATTTTATCATACCCCTTGGTGTTAATTTGTTAAATATTGGTTCCCAGAGTTATGAAGATTTTGAATTGTTGTTACATTTTATACAACAACATCAAAAATCACATTTGTTAATATCACCACTAATTTCAGCAGAAATATCTGCAAGTTTTGGAAAGCACTCAGGAGTTGTATAAGCTTTCTAAATTTTCATTTTTCTCTAGAAAGGTCAAATTTTATCACTGGCAGTAAATTTGACTTTTTCTCCATGTTGACATTTGCACTGATGTTACAAATGGGGACTAAAACGACAACGGCTACCTTCTCACATGATGGAAACTGCACTAATCGTCCCTAGGATCTCCACCACCACACACTCATGGTAAACACAGAGAAACAAATACAGACCACTTTCACTGAAACATGCGCATGGTGAAACAATCAAAGTTATGCATCTTATTTCATCTCAGTCCTTTAGCATGTTAGTAATATTCTGTGTGATAAAATGAGAAGTAGGAATATTGCTCTTCTGCTGCATCCAAAGTACAATGACCTTGTTCAAGACAGAACCATGTGCTGTTGAGTTGTATGTGGAATAACTTCTCTGCAAGAATGGCAGAAAGGCATATTATGACTTCCACATTTGAATATTTGGCATATGCTTTTCTTTAAAATGAACCAAACGAGCTGGTCACTTCAAGCAGAGACAGTAAAACAAATGATGCTATGAATATAGCTATGGCTTTATGGATCACTGAATGTTTGTGGGACTGCCAGGACCCTTATGGTCCACCGTCCAACAGTACAACCTCTGACTAAAATTTCATTTACAAAAGGAAATAAAAATATTATCTTTGCACTGGGCATGGTGGCACACACCTTTAATCCCAGCACTTGGGAGGCAGAGTCAGGTAGATCTCTGTGAGTTCAAGGCTAGCCTGGTCTCCATAGGGAGTTCCAGGCCAGCTGGGGCTACAGGGAGACCCTGTCTCAAAAAGAAAAAAAAAAAATATCATCTTTGCTTACATTCGTGTAGTTACATTTATCATATTACCATAATTAGAATCTCTTTGTTATGAAAAAGACAAAAATCTCAGGCAAGTCATGTTTGGGAATTTGAAATCAGAATGGTCCGGAGAACAAAATACAGGTTTTAGTGTCCAATTAATGATTATGTTAAAGTTCACCATGGGGAGCCGATGAGTGTATTGAGCTTTTTACAGAGCCTGGGTGAGGGGTTATTGACAGGTATATGGGTGACCCGAGGCCAGTTGTACTGGAACCTCCTTATCTAGTACAGAAGTTGACTTTCCCATGGCCTCATGGGTCGAGCCCCCTCTCTTTAGCTCTCTCCAGATGATATACTTTAGTCCTCCCCAAATCCAGGAGGGTATATGTGATGAAGGCAGAATTACAACCAGCTGGGAAGAGTGACCAGTTACTCAGATGAGGGTCCAATACCCTGCTTGCCCTTCCTTTTATGAAGGAACACAATAGTCAACAAGTCCAATCGTGACAATCTTTTGCAAGTAGGCCAGCTGAAATAATGAAGATGGCAGTTGCTTGACTAAGAAGAGAGTGCTGTGTAGTATCATCTTATTAAAAGAATGTTGAATCCAAGATAATATAATAAATTAATATTACCTGGGGAACACATTGGGACTTTGAAGGTTCCCATGTGAACCTTATAGACAACACAGGCAGTCAGAAATATGTTTTGCTTTATACAGAGTAGTCTATCAAAACCATGCATTAGGTTTTGAATGAGTCTAAATAGCATATAGAGAGAAGCATCAGGTATATTACAAAGCATTATCAAATTGATGGTCACGATATGCTGCAGAAATCAACTAAAGCAAATTGTGGTACTAGAGTAACTGACTGAGGAATTTAGGCAGAGGGTCCTCTCTATCCTTGCCATGGATTATAATCAGTCTTTTGAATCACATTCATTATCTGCAACAATACAGCTACTTGAAGAACCAGGGACAAGACTGAAGGCATCAGATTCACTGTGACTCTGAAATAAACTGAAAACTCTCATGGCAAGAACAGTTTATTGTTGCTCAGAAGACCTTTGCACGATCCAAGTGGCTCAACTGTTCTGAACATCTGATTGCTCATAATGATGGAGACAACCGGCTCCACCTCATAATTGTGTTATGAATGTCAGGGAGATAATGAATCCCACTGGACAGGCACAGGGTGGGGCTCAGCAAGGCAAGCTGTTGTCAGAAGATTCTTAGAGTCAAGAGCTTTATTCAGTCCCCAGTCACTGCTGTTCAGGGTGTGACATTGAGACCCAGATGTGATAGCCATGTGATCCCTTCTCTACTTGCCCCTGCAGCGTACGCCTGGTCATGCCTTACCTCAGTACATTTCATCACTTCAATTCCAAGTGGTTCCCAGTCTGGGAAAACCTAATACACTCATTTATTTTTGAGATAGGATTTCAGGTAAACCAGGCTGACCTCAAACTCATTGTGTAGCTGAGGAAGACCTTAAACTTCTGATCTTTCATCCTCCACCTCCTAAGTGCTGGGATTATGAGAGTATGCCTCCACACCCAGTTTATTGAGTCCAGGGCATTGAACTGAGGGTTTCATGCATACTAAATAGACAATCTATTTAGTTATACCAATCTATCAATTGAGTTACACCCCCAACCTTCAAATGCACTTTGAGGCTCCTTCAGAAGTTAGTTTGCCCCTGCGACCAAGAACTAGGCAGGGCACTCTTTTTGTTAGCTTATTGTTTGGAGCAAGTCATCTCTCTGCCTTAACTCATTTTGTACTTCTCATGTCAAGGGTCAGAAATCCTCTGTAAATGGTCTCAACTATCTTTATGACAACAATTTAGTCCTTTAAAGTCACGTTTTAAAGATTGCTAATGATATTGACACCACAGTCGCTAACTAATAGAACTACCCAGCTTCAGGCAACCTGCAGGAACCATTTCATTCATTCTCCTAATTCATTCCATGGCAGCTGCTGGATGCTCTTGGAACATAGGACCTGAGGTTTAGCAATACTGGGGAATATGTTCAAGCCACAGAGAAAAGTTGGAGTCCCAAGATATATTTCATTTTTACATGATATCCCTCTTTCTAAAGGATCATCTGCTAGAAATGTTTTCATCGAATCAATATAGCCACAAAGTTCAAGTTTCCTTGCTTTGATGTGCTTTCTGTTTTTGTTAACATAGAAACTTCCTCAATGGCATTTCTCATGCAGATACTCAGTCAAGTACTTGACAGGTTTATGAAGCCGATTTTACTATCAAGGCTTTGCTGTGTGTGCGTGTGTGTGTGTGTGTGTGTGTGTGTGTGTGTGTGTGTGTGTGTGTGTGTGGTATGCTTCCATTTGTCTATTTGGAGTGGATGAGATGGACCGTGTCTAGGGATACTAAAGTTGCTGCTCACTGAGTGGACGAGGACTCAGAGGCCATGTCTGCTCTGCTGTCTGTCCTCTGTCATTAATGACAAGGTGGTTCTGGGTTAAACTTGGTCATCATTCACAGCACTGTGAACCTGTGAGTGGTGAAAGTGCACTGGACAGAAAGGAAGAACATGCTTAGCACAGTCCTGGGTGGACACACATTTGAAAAATTTGCTGGCTGAAGTTCCCCTGAAGGTTTGGGTTTACTTCATAAAAGTGACTCCTTGGCTAAGGGGGTGCTTCCTGCTGTGATGGTTAGCTTTAATCCTTAATTTAATGTAACCTATAATCACCTGGGGAGAGACTCTCAATGGGGGATTGTCTTCATTGGGCTGACCTAAGGGCATGTCTGTGGGGGGGTTGTTTTACTTAAGTTAAATGATGTAGGAAGACCCAGCCCATTGTGGGCAGCACCATACCCTAGCAAGGGGTCCTGAACAGTATGAGAGTAGAGAAATCAAGCTGAGCACAAGCACGCGTGCAAGAGAGCACGCACATATTCATTTCTCTCTGACTGTGGGTGTAATGTGAATAGCTGTTTGTAGCTCCTGCCTCCACAATGATGGACTGTAACCTGGAGTTATAAGCTGAAATACACTCTCTCTTCCCTAAGCTGTTTTTTTTGTCAAGTAGTTTTTATCACAGCCACAGAAATAAAACCAGCGTACCTTCTTTGTACCTCTCTTACTCTTATGTAGGGTCCTGACAGTAATTGAGGCACTTGCTTGATATCCCCAGGCTTAACCACACCATCACTCAAGTCAGTTAATGACCAAGTCAAATCTACCCACTTCATGCAGCAAATACACAGCTGGACATGGTGGTTGTTCTAGTTTGTTTCTCCGTTGCTGTGACAAAATGCTCTGATTTATACCAACTTGGGGAGAAAAGGCTTTATTTTATTTTACATCTTCTGGGTCACAGTTCATCATTGAGGGATCCCAAGGTAGGAACTGAGGGCAGGAACCTGGTGGCACAGGCCATGGAGGAACACTGCTTACTGGCTTGCTCTCCTGGTCCATGCTCAGCCTGTTTTCTTATACAATACAGAATGGCCTGCTCAAGGGTGGCACCCCCCACAGTAATCTGGGCCCTCCCACATGACTCAACAATCAAGAAAATGCTCCCCTCCCAAGGTGGCCACAGGTCAGTCAAATGGAGGAAATTCCCCAATGAGGCTCCCATTACCCAGGTGTGTCAAGTTGACAACCAAAGCTATCTAGCACAGTGGTTCATGCCTATAATCCCATGCCTAGGGAGCCTGAAGCCAGAGGATCTTGAGTTCAAGAGTACTCATGACAAAGCTTATTTCAGTAGCCAAGTGTTTTAGTCTCAGTACCACTCCATGAGCTGTAAAAACAGTATTTTTTTATGCGTCTCTCTCCAACTCATCTGGAATTCTTCAGGCACTATCTGCCTCTGATCACTCTTACTGCTGCCTTTCAGGCTTTAATCAGCAGATGTGTTTGTCTCCTGTGTGTTTCTCATCACTTATAAGTGCCAGTTTGTGGTTTTAATATCACCTGAAATGTCAAGGCTCTGGCACAGTTCTAATTTTAGTTCCTTTTGGCGTCTTCTGCATTGTTCGTCAACAGGGTATGAACACTTCCCTACTCAGTAAGGATGGGTGGGACACTTTCTACCTTTGTCTTTCTGTTCTGAATTTGTCAGGCTCCTTAAAGAAGTTTGAGGTAATTCTTAATTTTTTGAGCAGTTATTACTTTAATGTATCAGGTTAAACAAATAGGCAAAGTAGAGAAACTACAATACTGAATACTAGAGATATATGAAAATATATCAAATAACAGAACAACAAAGTAAATGAGAGACAACATATGCAGCTACTTACATTTACATATAAAATGATCTCAACGGACAGTACGTTACTCCTATGAAGTACATACTAGTCGGTAGGAGCAGACATCGAACATGCAGGGACCGTCCTAATTACAGGTTTTCAAGGTATTCAGGAGTCAGGACGTATTAGTGCACTACCATTGCAGTGTGTCTTTTAAATGCCGTAGTCTGCTTGTAGAGTGACTTAGTTAAATACTGGCTCATTCTTCTTTATAGGGTAGTCCAGAGGTTCTGTGATGGTCCCATATCCCAGACTGCTCTGATCATTCTGTCCCCCATCCTTACCTTCCAGCTTTCATCTTCCTATTGACCACTTTATGCATCAGCTTGTGCTCCATATTTGTCTTTTAGGGTACAGCATGAGGCAGGGCTGGCAGGCTGCCTCTTTCAGGATGCTTTGTTTTCTATTTTCTGAGAGAAGTTGCAAAATTCATGGCTTTCTGCCCAACTCTTTTGGGCCAGAATTACCTCCTGATCCTGCTGACCACTCCTAATCTGTCTTACCCAAGGTTGTGGGGCAGTGAAACAATATATCCAGCGGGCACATGGGAACCTTCAGTAAGTAGTAAGTGGAATATTTGGTGAACAGTTAGCCTAAGATATTGTCTTGACTCTCTTGAATGGCTATTGTTCTTTTGCCTGCACTTGCCTCTGGGTAATTTGGGTGTTCTTGCTATTGCTTCTTGAAACCCTCAATATTTCTTCAGTCAACCTCTGGCCATTTCTTAGCGTTCCTAACATGATACTAGTAACTTGGAACCAAATCCCCAGTTCTCGTTACTCCTCCCACGGGTGTGAGTCACAGCCGCCTTATGTTTCCTTCTGACAGTACTGGCCTACCTTGTACCCACTAGTGCTGTAGTATTCTAGTTAATGTTTCCCTATTGCTTCTCAGTATTTTTAATAAGAATGGGATTTCATCCTTTGGATCCTCAGCACCTCTGCCAACTGTTCTGAAGCCAGTTTTGTTGTTTGGATTTTGGAAAGTTTCACTCTGTACCCATTACCTCAGAAAGCTTTAAAAGTTTTCAGCAGTGGTTGATTCTAGAGGTCATTAAGGGAGCACCTAGAGCCAGGTGCTTTCTGGGTTAGGTGCATAGTTTTGGATGCACTTTAACCACAATCCCTTAACCAGATATATTTGAATCACCAGGGGACCAGTGAAAGCCTCAAAATGAGCACTTTCCCCCTGGCCATTGCCGCTATTCTGGGGTGACTGATAGTCAAGAGAGGATCGATGCAGTATTTTGGACAGGAAATCTAAATTATTATTTCTATTTACAAGTAGGACAACTACTGCCTAGAAATTTAGGATTCTGGAGCTGGAAGGGGACCTGGGCACCACTGGCCAAACACCTCATTCTACAGCAGAGGACACGTTGCTTCAGAGCTTTGGAGTCATTTGAGGTCATGCCAGTCATTGAGGCAGAGCTAGGCTGAGAAGCTTGGTTCTGGGCACTGTCTCTAGTATTTTCTTAGGGGAGAGGTTTCATTCTTCCCCATCTGTCTCCTTTGCCTGATAAAGCTAGAATTACTAAGAAACCTTACTCAGAAGCAGTGGTGTGTGGCTTTGACTTATACATTGCCCCAGACCAAAAAAGAACACTAATCAGTCTTGGTGACTTTTTTCTGACTCTTAGTGAGTCTCTAGGAATATTCTATATTGATTCAAACTGTTGTGTTTCATTTTATTTTGGGGGTGGTGCTAATGATTGAACCCAGGACCTTGCACATAGTAGGCAAATCTTATATCACCAAGTTACATCCTCAGTTCTCCAAAAAAATTTTAATATTTTATATTATGCTTTTTTCTCTGAAAAAGATTTATTTTTATTTTATGTATGAGTGTTTTGCCTGCATGTATGTAAGTGCATCATGTAGCTGCAATGCCTGTGGAGGCCAAAAGAGGGTGTTGAATTTCCTTGAACTAGAGTTAAAGATGATTGTTAACCACAATGTTGGTGCTGGGAACTGAACTCGGGTTCTCTGGAAAAGCAAGTAATAAGCGCTCTTAACCACTGAGCCATCTCTCCAGCCCCCTATTTTCTATTATACTTTCTAAAAGGATGAATGCCATAGCCTCCCCTTCTGAACACTTAAAAGGTATTTTGTTACTACACATTATATCATTGTAATTGACTTGTATAATTAACCTGGGAAGAAAGAAAAAGGGTGACTTCAGAGAAGAGTCAGGAAATGTATTGAATTCACCTAGTGACTTACTTTATTTAGTGCAAAAGTCTTCCACATACAGAGAAATCAGTCACCTCACGGATTTCCTTAATTGCACTTCACTCTTGAGTACAATTAAAAGCAACAGCTTCTCACTGTTCAGTGCTTGTGTTCTCAAGCTTGAATATCAGGAACTGGATGCAGCCCTGTGTATTTAAGTGATACGAGGTCTGGGGTCACACTCTCCTTTCCTACACCCTTCAAATTCCAGATTCCTTGATTGCAGGGATATATGGGACATTGGAATTATTACAAGATAGCAAAACAAGTAATGGGAATTACAAGACAAACTTTTCAGACAACGCTAAAATGTAGTCAGGGCTAGAGCTGAACATTTTCATGTGTTTATGAAGATACTACTTAAATTTAAATAATCAGTGTTCATGAATTTTAACATGCATTGTTCTATGTGGAATGCTGTACTTAGTCATGTAGTAGGAGTCACAGCATTTATACTTGTGATATTCATGATAAATGTAGAGGTAATGCAACAATTGTGGTTTTGTTTTTAGAACAAAACTAATCAGTCAGACCCCACAGTGGCAAAGCTGGAAGAGGAGGCGGTCAGATTTCATGTGTCATTAAATTATTCAGATCATTATTTAATAATTGGTTCTCTGGCAGACAATGATAGTTTTCCCTCAATATCCATTTTCCTTCTTCTTTAATCATAAAACTCCTAAATGCTAGCTGGGGACATAATTTCCTAGAATAAAAACTAAATTCCCAAACCTTGTTCACAGCTGGTATGGCCATATGATTAAATTCTAGACAATGCTACGTGATCAAAAGCACAGTACGGTTTTTCCAGCAAGGACACTTAAAGTGAATGTGCCCGCCCTGCTGTCTTTTCCACTGTCCTTTTTCTCCATGGGGATACTGTGAAGGAGTGAAAGAAGCTGTCTTCACCCCCAATGTCACAGCCCTATGATCAGAATGGCATGTTTCCTTGTGACTGTAGAGTCGCCATGCTTTGTCTAGATGAAGGACAGTAAGTTATTTCTTGCTTTGCCGCTCTCTGTGCTGAGGTGGAACTGAACTCATTCCCCCTTCTCATATTGTATTTGGAGGAGCCAGTTCTTGTTGTGGGGAGGCACGCTGGACAGAGGGTCTGGCTAAACCATAAATACGTTAGGAAAATCTCTTGACTCTCAGGAAGCCTGTTACATGTTGATGCTTTTCATGTCCTTATCTGTCACCAGCACTCCTGTTTGTTTTGATACGTTTTGGCTGTTCTGATTGTCTTAATATTTCCTCCTTCCATCTTGGAGGGTTATGATAAAACCAAGCGGCAGAACAGCTGATAAATTCTATTTTCTCAGGCATCTGAAAATTGTGCCTGAGAACAACACTCAGATGTTAAGTCTTCAAGGCCCACGCTGTCACATGGGTTCTGAACCCTGAATTTACGAAGGTTAAATTTACTAATGGAATGGATTAGGATTGTAGATTAAAGTATTTTCCAAAAGAGATCTAGTGTGGAATTATAAAATTGAACCATGACATTAACAATTATACAGGGTCTTTGATAAAGAAGAAAAACTGTGTATTGAACTCGAAAGTGTACACTTGGGGGCCAAAACTAAACTCAGTTAAAAGATATTGATGTGACTACAGCCAGAAAACAGCCAAGTCATAGAGAAGCCTCAGGTCAGAAGTGACCATTCACTTCTGCTGCATAGAAAATCCTGTGGCTGAGACATGGGGTGGATACACCAAGAGAGGGAGCATGCAGAGAAGGCCTTTCACCACCCTTCACGGGCTTTTTCAGGGGCTCATCTATACTGGTCGTTGTGGGATTTGGTAGTTAACATAGACTCTGACTCATCTAGAAAAACTAGAGGAACTAATGCATTTCAGAAAATTTTGTCTCAGATTTCATAAAGAGATTGAAGACAGAGAATGTTCAAAATGAGCAAAAGTAGAGAAAAAAATAGATAGTATACAAAATTGTAAATATCTGGCATTGAGTTTAGAGAACAGAAGCTTAAGACATAATGATAATTTCAAAGCATATGTTAAGATCAAGCTAGACCTCAGAGGGACTGAGCCCATCAGAATGAATGAAGATGATTTTGTAATTTCCTTCCTTCCTTCCTTCCTTCCTTCCTTCCTTCCTTCCTTCCTTCCTTCCTTCCTTCCGTCCTTCCTTCCTTTGAGGACACTATGCAAGTTGCTAAGGGAAAACATCAGTAGTCCAACCCCACCTTTAAATCCTAATAACCACATCAATGGCAGGCACAGCAAACTACATTGGTACAGTAGAGGCACTTTAATCTTGGGGGTAATCAACAGTTACTTAACTGGGTTTAAAGCCCACTCAGTGGGAGGGAATTCATGTGTGACACTGTGAACATAGCCAAATACACATGGGTGGAGAGGTCATAGAGATTAGAGTTTGCCTTAAGGCTGTTACATCCCTAGACAAATGTACTTTCTTACTATATGCTAAATACGGATCTTTATATTTACAGACAAGTATGCCAGGCACCACTCATCAGAGAGGGTTCTTTCACAAGACACTGTCATAGAGTTTTACAACTGGTCGCACACAGGTTTCTTGATTTAGGTGGGACAAGATCAGTGTGAAGACTGCACATGATGGAAGAAAATACAAATTAAATAGGAGTTTAACTTTCCAAGTGACTAATTAAATCACTTTGAGTGAGTGATTCAGAGTTGACTAACTCAAGCCGGTGACCGAGGCAAACACAGCTTACTAGAGCAAATACTTAGACAACAGCAGGAACGAGTTCATTGATCTGACTAGGTATGTCCAATGCATGCTTCCTAAATACTTAGAAAACTGCAAAACTCTTCCAGTTTTTAGGTTCTCATAGTCAGAGTAATGATTAATTAGATTGGGAATTTGTCTCTGAAGTAAAATATTAACTTGACAATAGATGGAAATAATGAAATTTCTATTCTAAGAAATAATCTCCCCAAAGCAATCTTACCTTTATAGGGACTAGGTAACCAGATTTTAAAGATGGTATTCCCTTAAGATTTCCAAAGACTAGTGAATGTTTATGAAAATGGAGAAATTTCTATTTTAAATGATCAAATAAGGAAGAGATGGGGCCAGTGGACTAGAGGTGAGGTAGAAACTCATTGGCTGGACTTTAGGTTTTATTTTATTGGAGTGAGAGTTACTACCTATGTCTTAACAAGAGAATAAAATAAATTGAACCAATTATTTAAGTCATGGGTATTTGAAAGCCTGTTGGAGAACATACTTTAGCTCAACTGTTGTTTTTCTTTCTTTTTATTTTTATGTATAATTTAAAGCTACTTTCAGTGACAACAGTTTTGTTTTTCAGAAAAAGACAAAACTCAGTGATCATATTTGCAATAATAAATAAATGTGAAATTGATGCATAACTCATTTTATTTGCTGTATCTGAACAAAGTGAGCAGGAAAATCTTTGCATCTCTCACTTCTTTAAAATCTAGTTGATGGGTTATTTCTCAAGTTTAAACAAAACTGTACACACACTGCCTTTTTTTTTACATGCGTATATGTGTATCGTATGTGTTTATTTTTTGTGTGCACTTGTACATGCATGGAGAGGCCAAACGTCAACTTTTGGGCTTCCTACTCTTCTCCATCTTATTTTTTGAGACAAGATCTTTCAGTGACCCTGAAAATCACTGAGTTAGCTGGCCAGCAAGCCCAAGAGATTCTCCTGTTTCTGTCTCCCCAGCACCAGGATTACAGGCATGGGGTGCTTCCCCAGTCTTTTTAGTATGAATGCAGGAGAATCAAACTCAGGTTCTCATGCCTGTGTGACAAGCAGTTTACCTAATGAGCCATCTACCCAGCCCAACACTGTGTTTTCAAAACTTAGATGATGAGTTTTTGTCAACTTGTTGTTTTCCATTGCTCATAGGGCAAGGCAATATGCAAGACCTTCAAATTTTTGTCTATTAAATAAAATTCTTAAGGTTTGCATTTTCTAATTGAATATAAATAATTGATGGAAACATTCAAATATGTCCAAAACAATGCTTCCATTTTAGTAAAATGTAGAATAAGCTGCAGGAATTTTCTTTGCAATTCATTTTCCTGAAACAAGCAAAATAAAGATATAGGGGACTGTTAAGGTGGATTGAATGCATTTTTCATTTTATACGGTCATGAGACTACAGGGACCAGGGAGTAGAATGTGGTGATTTCAATGAAAATGTCCCCCATAGGCTCCAAGTATTTGACATTTTGTCCCCAGTTGCTGGTATTGTTTTGGGAGGTCTTAGAAGGTGTAGCTGTATTGGAGGAAGCACATCACTGGAGGTGGGCTTAGAGAGTTCCTAAGCTTTGCTGCATTTCCAGTTGTGCTCTGCTCTTGTGCCTACTTGAAGATGTGAGCACTCCAGTTTCTACTCTGGCCACCTCTGCCTCCCTGCCATGAGGGATTCTTGCCCTTTGTAAACTTAAGGTAAATAAACTCTGTTCCATAACAAAAAATGGTATAGTATAAAGCTTTTCTTAAGAAGGTAAAGAGTTGAAGCTCACACTGGGTCATACTCAGTTGTAAGAATGGTTCAGCTGTACATGATTTCACTGTCCTTCTACAATAATCCTTGGAACCTGGGGATGGTGTCACACAACTGTAATCCCAACACTTGGGAAGCTGATGCTGGAGGCAGAGGCTGGAGTGGGTTAAATAGCAAGATCTTATATCAAAAATCTATCTAAAAATCCGTCTACTATATGACCCATCTCTACCACTCTTGGACATATACTATAAAACCATATATCCTACTACAGAGATGCTTGCTCATCCGTGTTCATTGCTTCCTTTTTTTTTAAAGCCATAGTCAAGAAATGGAAACAACCTAGATGTCAATTAGCCGATGAATGGATGATGGAAATGTGGTACATTCACACAATGGAATATTATTTAGCTGCCAAAAAACAAGAGAAATTAGAAAATTCACAAGAAAATTAATGGAATTAGAAACAATCATCCGGAGTGAGGTAGCCCAGACCTAGAAAGATAAATTCACATATTCTCTCTCATAGCTGGATGCTAGCTTTCAATTCTTACATATGCATGTTTCAAATGGAAAATACAGTATTCAGGGAATAAAAATGGCCAAGGCGTGTGGGGGGGAGTAGGCTTCATGAGAGAGGAGATAGAATACAGTGATATAAAGGGGATAAAAGGAAATAATTGAGTAAGAAAGATTAATTGTGGTGAGGAATGGGAGGACAGGGAAGAGGAGGGAGTAAGGGGAGGGATAATTAATATTAAAGCCCTTAAAAAGCCATACTGAAACCTATCACTCTAAAAGCTCTTAAAGTATATACATTATAAAATGAGATTTAAATTTGTTACTTTTTAACAGGGGGCATCGCCTCTACTGGACACTATTGGCTAGCAATGAAAAGCCCAATATCAGGGCTTTTGAAACTTTGACCAGGGCTTCATAGACCTTTTAAAAATACTGGTCATTGCCCCTGCTCTTCGTTACCCACCAGAACTCCACAGTAAGACCCTGTTGCTTAAGACAGTATGTACATGAACTGTAGAACAAACAAGGAGAAATCAAGCTGGTACTGACCTCAAATCTTTGTTTCTACTGCCTAGATTCCATAGTGCTGAAAGGTGCTACGCATGCTATGAGAAGAGAAAAATTAAATAGCAACTTTACCTAGCTGTGAATACTTAGTTCTCCAACAGCTGGCCTGGCAAGATATGACCTGTAGTGCAATAGTGGCAGGAATATAACAGGAGTAACCAATTATTTTCTAAATGGATTTAAGGTCTGCTTCATAAGATGAAGGCCACAACTGACACTGATAATGAGGCTTAGGAACCTGCAAATAGAGAGGCCATGGGCCATAGGGAAGAGCCGGTTATTATCATTCTGCTAAACAGATATAGTATTAAATCAACTCTTACTGTCTTATTTTGATAGCTGTAGATTAAAGCGTCTCCCAACTCTCACCAGAGAAGATCCCTTATGCAGCAGATGGTGATTAACACAAAAACAGTTCTCCGACTTGCAGCGAATAAAAGACTGCAGAGTGATTACCCCCGAATTGGACACCAATATCAAACTTTTGCCTCCAAAATCTCCGGGAGATCACAGAAGAGGTGGCAGAAAAATTGTACAATCCAGAGATGGTGGATGATCACAAGAAAACAGTTTCCAGACAACTGGAAAGTTATTCATATGAACTCACAGCAGTGGTGCTGGCATGCACATGTACTACATAATCAGGTCAGAAAAAATGCCAGCATAGACATGGGAAAGTTGGTAAGAACCCTAACCCTACTATTGAGGAACTATTAGAAATTGATTGGTGCTGGGGAGGAGAGAGTCAGTCTCTTTTAAAGTTGAGGCTCTTGGTAGGTTAACTAGTCTCCAGTGGGTGGACTCACAGTGAAGGACATTTGGGGACATGAATTTGACTCTATAGGCTTTAATATATATATATATATATATATTTAAAAATATATATTAGAATATATAAAATTAGGTGGGAGTAAGGGGGATTGGAGATGGGGATGAGGGCCTAAAAGCAAGCAAAATACATAATGTATGAAATTCATAAAGATTCAATTAAAAAGAAACAAAATTATGAAGAATAGCTGAAGAAAAACACTACTGGAATAAAATAAAATAAAAACAAAGAAAAAACAAATTTCAAGAAATATCGGGAACTGCTAGAATAGAACATTTCAGAGTTGAAAGTCTCTTAGACGTTATAGAGTTCAACAACTTGCATTCTATTTTTAGATAATTTAAAAGTAATATTTATACTATTGCTTTTAAACTTCATTTCTTCATTTGCAAATTCCTTAGGTTATATTTTGCATCATATAATTTAGCATACTTTATTTAATCACTACTTATGATTCTTTTCCCTCCAATATTTGGCCTTTTGGTTTTTTCTCTGTTGTGAATTTCTCATACTTGTTTCCAGATGGCCGCTGTAAATTTGGTATGTTTCTAATTAAATTTATAATTACTGTAGATGTTGCATATGCTTGCCCCAAACTCAAAACATATTGTCAATTGTCAGTCATGTTCTCTTTCATTGTTTTTCTTTTTAAAAATATTTTCTTTATTATTTTTATCTTATTTGTACGAGTGTATTGCCTGCATGTATGTAAGTGCACCCATGTTGTGCAATGCCCGTGAAGGTCAGAGGAGGGGGTTAGGTTCCCCTGGAACTGAAATTATGGATGGTTGTTAGTCACTCTATGCTTGCTTGGAATTGAGCCCTCTGCAAGAGCAGCCAGCACTCTTAACCACTGAACCATCTCCCCAGCCCCGGTTTTTCTTTTTTTTAAAAAGATATTTTAGCCGGGAATGGTGGCGCACGCCTTTAATCCCAGCACTTATGAGGCAGAGGCAGGCAGATCTCTGTGAGTTCAAGACCAGCCTGGTCTACATAGTAAGTTCCAGGACAGCTGGAGCTACAGGGAGACCCTGTCTCAAAAAGACCAAAAAAAATATTTTATAGATTTTAAAATTTCATACCATGTATTTTGATTATATTTTGATCTCTCTCCCATCACCTCTCACTGCCATCTTCACACCTATCTTATTTCATATCATTCATTTCTTAAAGCCTTTCAAGTCTAATTTATGTTTCCCAAATGCTCTTAGGTTTGGGTCTATCTCCTGGATCCTGATCAACCCACCTGGCATCACATCCTTAGAAAAAATTCTTTATGAAATATTTCTTAGTAATTAACATATTTATGTTCTTTCACATCTTTCTGTTCTTTTAAAAATGTTTTATTTATTATTTTTATTTTATGTGAATGAATGTATTTTCTGCATTTGTGTAAGTGCACCTGTCTCATGCAATGCCTGTGGAGGTCAGAAGAAAGCATCAGATTCCCTGGAACTGGAGTTACAGATGGTTGTTAGCTACCATGTGAGTGTTGGGAATTAGACTTGGGTCCTCTGCAAGAGCAGTCAGTGCTCTTAACTGCTGAGCCATCTCTCCAGCCCCATCACATCTTTATTTCTTAAAGATGATTTTTTAATTTCCAAATAACATTTTATTTGGAATTATATTTAACGTTTTCACTGAATTGCAAGGAATCAATGTTTTCAGCTATGCATATGGGAGCAGAGGGCTAGGTACTTACTCAGTTGTTCTTTTATATTGCTCAGAATACATGATAGGAAGAAATACGTTCTGACAGCGGTATACCAGAAATAGTGTTATCAGCGCTCAGTGCTTCTGGAAACAGCATTTTACCATGAGGTTATCTTCTTTTCATTTTTATTGAATTTTTGAAAATTTCATACATTATATTTTGATTATATTCAGACATCTTCCCTTATCTACAGCTCTCATTAATGCCCCTCCCAATTTCATGTACTCTATTATATATATGTATATGAAGTTCTAATGTACATAAAATTTATTTATACATAAATGTATTATATATTTA
>NW_008357493.1:2520020-2537961 GCF_000622305.1 Nannospalax galili
TGCAGATCAAACTCGCAGGACTTTGTTATTACTTGGAAGAGGTTTTGGAGGTTATTTATGTAGATTATTTAGATATACAGTCTTGTTAGTCACGGGTAAAGATGCTATTGCCTTTCCCTAATAATTGATTATTGGGTTAGTTTCTTGGTGGGGTCCAGAGCAGTACAAAGAATGAGGTTTTATCCCCATTATTTATAAATTTTAATTTTTTCCATCGGGTCTTTCTTTGTAGCCTAGGTTGGCCTTAACTGTGAAGGTCCTGCCTCAGCATTTTGAATGACACCATACTTGGTTTCCTGAACTTTTTTTAAGGTTTATAAAATCAAGAATAATAAAAAATTATTGAATATAATTTATAAGCATTAGCTATCATAACTATTGTATTATTCTTATTTGAGTTAATAATGGTAGACTATCATAATAACGATGGCCTCACTATTATTATAATACAACAATCCTTTTGAAAGTAGAAGAACTTTACTGGATTTATCAATTTCTTAACAGTTAGGACTTTTGCATATACATATATGAATACACAAGGTTGATCTCTAACTTCTGTTTATTATCAACTTGTATTAAATTTACAGTAGATTCATAAGATTCATTTCTACACTGAAGCTTTGTCAAGAATTGAAAAGATATACAAATGACCAAGGTGATCTGGCATGCTTAGGTTTGACATAAGTCATCTCTTTGCTCAGACATTTCTTTTGACCATATGTTCTGTGTTTTTAGATACCTTTGCATTTTCTAGCTCTTTTAACTTCAATTTAGTCATTTAATATCATTCCAGTGTAAATTCCTTATTGTTGAACAATATAGAATTATTCATATGGAATTATACAAAAATTTCCATAATTTTGATTTAATTTTTAAAAATGTTGGAAACAAGGACCTCTATCTAGGCTGACTAGATTCAGCAGATGGACAAGCACTGGGTAATGGCTGGGGGTGCCAACAACACAATGGACAGTAACAGGGATGACAGAGTGTATGGGCTCCAGTGGGGGGGGTGGCTATGGGAGGGTGCCATTTGGGAAGTGGGTACATAGATGAATAAGATCGTTTGGGATGTTCTGTATGATATACATACACACAAAAATCAACAAATTTTAAAAAGACATATTTGAGAAGGAAGCATAAAAATTTATGTTAATTAGTAGAGGTGATAAACATTACCACTGAAATATACCTGATGACTTTATATCTATACTCAGGTGCCAAGGATCAGAGTGTAACTGACTGTGACTAGTAATCATCAGATACATAGAGATTAAAGACACATGTGCAAACATCTAAGTGTTAGTAGGATTAAAAATGCAGGAAACAGCTTATTTTAAAATGAAATGGAGATCTTCTTTAAAGGTTAAAAAGTCACCCAATTTTATGTCTTATAGTGTTTATACTGAGTTTAATATTGTATAACTATTAATTCAACTGTGAACCTAAAAAAATTTACAGCCAATTTTGAAAGAGATGAATCTTTGCTCTGGAAACTGTTACTATGTCAGTGTTGTTGTAATGAAATGCTCTAAGATTATTAATTATATTATTTTAATATACTAATTTCAACCTTTTCCACTATCAGTTTTTAATTTTATTCTTTTGTACTCATACGTGTGTAGTATTTTCAAACTTCTTTCTTAGATTTAGTATTTTGCTTATTTTTAGGGAGTATTCAATGTTTTAATGCATTGAATACATTTAATATGGGCTCCTTTGGCATTAAACTCACTTCTTTGGAGTTTTTTGTCCTTTTCTGCCTTGTATGTTGTATCTTTATATTTACTCCTTCCTTCTTTTCTGTTATTTCTTTCTTTATTATTTATTTGTTTATTTACATTTATTATTTTTATTTTATGCATATGAGTGTATTACCTGCATGTGTGTAAGTACACCAGTGTTGTGCAATGCCCATGGAGGTCAGAAGAGGGCATCAGATCCCCTGGAGCTGGAATTACAGATGGTTATTAGCTGCCATGTGGGTGCTGGGAATCCAATCCAGGTCCTCTGCAAGAATAGCCAGTGCTCTTAACCATGGAGCCATCTCTCCAGCCCCCACTTCCTTTCTTTTTAAAAAAATATTTATTTACTTTTATTTTTTATGTGTATGAGTGTTACAGCTGCATGTGTGTATGCACACCATGTGCATGCAGTTCCCATAGAAGCCAGAAGAGTGCATCAGATCCCCTGGAACTGGAGTTGTAGGTGGTTATGAGTGAACTGAACCTAGGTCCCCTGAAAGAGCAGGAAGTGCTCTTATCTGTTGAGTTATCTCTCCAGTTCTTTCTCTTTCCCTCTCCCTTTCCTTCCCTTCCCTTCCCTTCTTCCCTTCCTTTGTCTTCCCTGCTCTGCTCTTTCTTTCCCTCCCTCCCTCCCTCCCTCCCTCCCTCTCTCCCTTCTTTTTCTTCTTTTTTTGTTGTACCTTCCCTTCCCTTTTTTCTTCTTTCTTTCTGTATCAGCTAATTTTGTGTCCAAAATGAAATGATAGGAAAATAAAAATAAACATGAAGTCAAATCTGTAGCCCTTAATGCTTTACTCTGAGGTGCTTAAAGCCATTGTATAATTGTTACCTATGTTAGCTCTTACTGTCCCCATCTTCTTTTTGTGATTATAACCCTTTTTATCTTGCAGAGTTGTGGAACTTTTACATGAAATAAGGGCAGGGTTTCTGGTATTACATCAACTCTCAGTGAGAACTGGAGAGACATGTACAGCAACGGTGCAGCGTGGCTCTGAAGGACACCTTTTGGTTTAAAGTATCAGTTCTAAGACTTGTTAGCTATTTCTCTTTGAATAATTTATTGAATCTTTTTGATCATCAATGTCATCCCTCATAAATGAGCCAAGAATAGCATCTACTTTATAGAAATATTTTAGGGAATAAATGGGGAAAATGAGAAGCCATGTATAGCACCTGGCATAGAGGGAGAGTTAAGTAAATATTAGCTATTTTTATTCTTTGCAGATTCCTGAATCTTGCTTTTTGTTTTAGTAATTCGGGAAGCAGGTGTTCATCCTGTTTTAAACTCCACTGCCAATTATTTTTGACGTTTTTAAAAAACACAGTGCAATCTAAATTTTTCTAATGTTCAATGAATTACAGGCTATGCTTGTTACTGTTTCCTAGATAAAATCGAATCTCAGCATATTTTCAGCAAACATTTACATTTTTACCATTTTGTTGGTGAATTTGAATTCTTTTTTCATTTGTATGTGTGTGCATATATGTACATGCCTCTGTGTGTGTGTGTGTGTGAGTGTGTGTGTGTGTGTGTGTGTGTGTGTATGTACCCACATATATGTGTATCAAGACTGTGATGGTTAGTTTTTAATGGTTAACTTGCCACAACATAGCATCACCTGAGCAGTGAGCCTCAGTTGAAGAATCAGACTGGCCTATTGGGCTTATCTGTTGGAGACTGTCTTGATTCTTAAACACTGTGAGCAGACACAGCCCACTGTGGGTGGTACCATTTCCTATATAAGAAAGAGAAAGCCAGATGAAGGCAAGCAGGCAGCATGGATATATTCATTGCTCTCAGTACTTGGCTGTGGGTATCATATGACCAGCTTCCTCAAGCTCCTGCTGCTCTGACATCTCTGCAATGATGGACAATAACCTGGAACTGTGAGCCAAATAAATGTCTTCCTCATTTCTTTTGATCAGGGTATTTTTTAACAGAAGAAGAAAATAAGCTAGGACAGAGACTGAAGGATGGCTGTGGTGGTGTTCCTTAGCTGTTCATTTTTGACTTTTGAGATATGATCTCTCACTAGCCTGTAGGAAACAAAATAGACTAGGTTGGCTGGACAGTGAACTCCAGAGATCTGCCTGTTTCCACCTCCCCAGGGTGTGGGTCCAAGCCCATGCTACCATGCCTGGCTGTTTTTATGGGTTCTGGGGATGGAACTCAGGTCCTCTTACTTGCAAAGCCCACACTTTACCAACTGAGCCATCTCTTCAGCTCATGAAGCTGAATTCTATCTTTGTATTCTGAGGCAATAAATAGGAACTAAATAGACATTACTTATTCTTTTTAAAGATGTCTACCTCTGATTCTTCATTCTGGTCTTGGGAATTTTAGAGATAATTCTGTGTGTGTGTGTGTGTTTAAATTTCAGATTAGTCTGCTGTCTTTCCTTGATCTCTTTTTAGGGTACTGTACTATATTACCCTTTTCAGAGGCTGTGATTGCTTTCATATTTGATTACAAAAGCAAATATTACTTCAAAAATTCTTTTTTTATGTGTGGCAAATAATTTGTGAGCTATGATTCCTTGATGTCTTTATGGTAGTTGATATTCCCTTGTTTATGTGACTGTGTTCTTTCTCCTTTAACTGAGGAAGAATTGGTCTTGTTTTGGTGCTCGTTGGCAGGGGGAATATAAACTTATCCTTAACTATTCTCAACACCCACCTCCCTGCTAATTGACAACCTGGCTCAGAATAAAAACTGGTTTTTATTTAGAATTCATCCAATAATGTTCATGTTGATTTTATAAGCTCTCTATTACCCTCTGGATTTAAGTGCTCTGCTCCCAGGAGTGAGAAATTCTCTACTCAAAACTCCTGTGCCAGTTTATAATTCTTCTCTCATCAGAAGCATTTGTAGGAAGAATTAAAAGTTATGATATGTTACAATAACAAGATTTTTCTTCAACCGCACCTTCAAATGCACAGCATAAAATATAATAACGCTGGAGACTGAATATACAGATGGTCAGGAGAAAAAAAATGCAAAAATAAATCTTTAACAGTCAGTCCAGGAAGCCACCCTCATATCCACAGCAGCCAGCCTAATGTCCAGAGGTCAGATGTAAAGGAAGTCAGATCACTCTCTCTACCAACCAGTCGAGGAAGCCAAACAGTAATTTCTAAAACAGGTCAGTCCCATACGGACAGGACTTGTACTAGTAATTTACATTTTCTCTATTCCTTGACCCTGTTTCCACCATGAGTCCAAACAGAGAAAGTCAGATATAATCCCTCACCAATTCCAGAGGCTGCCCTTCTTTTGGTTAGCTACCTCCAGCTTCCCTAGACCCACAGAGCATATTGCAATCCTTTATTTTCTCAGTCTCCTGATTGCCTTTGAGACTCTGCCAAAACAAAAATGAAAGTCACTGGCTCTCTTGGGATCCTGAACTCTGAATAGTCTTTGCTTGTTCTCCTCTGTTTGGGCTTCACTGGATCTACAGATTATACTGCTTGCTTGATTTTAGGCTTTTGAAATTCTAGATATTTTAGGAAACCTGTTAAGGGAGCATTTGAGAGCCCGGGGAAAGAGTTCAGATGGCAGAGTGCCTGCCTACTCTATATAAAGTCCTGAGTTTGGTCCCAGCACTGTATAATAGCAATGATGTTGCATATAGCAAATTCAAGGCAAGCCTGTGTTACATGAGCCTTGTTTCACAAAAAATGTATGTGTATGGTGCAATAGTGATGGTGTGAAGAGGTTATGTTTCACAACCAGTGAAACACTATCTGCACGAGGATGAGGCAAAGTGGCCAGGAACAGGGGAACTCTTTATTGTTTTTAATTTTGCTACTCCTTTAATTTTAAACTGGTGTCAGGTGCTTGGACAGTAGCTATAAGGTGCAGGATTTTCTTACCCTAACTGAAGCTGGCCATGCTGTTCTGTTTTAAAAAGCAACATAAATCTTGGCTAGTCTATCTTTACTCATTTTGTATATGCATAGAATCTCTTACAAACCATGTACATTGTCATTACCCATAATTTCTAATGTTCATTACTTAGGAAATTTTTATATCATCATATATCATATCATATCATATCATATCATATCATATCATATCTTTATGTGTGTGTGTGTGTGTGTGTTAAAAGTTAATATGTGGTGTCTCCCTCAGTCACTCTCCATCTCACTTTTTGAGACAGTGTCTCCCTAACTCTGGAGCTTACTGATTCAGCTAGACTGGCAGACCAGTAAGCCCAGGGATCCTTATGTCTCTGCCTCCCTGGAGCTGGGACTACAGATGTACACGTATGGGTACTGGGTACCGAACTCAGGTCCTCATGCTTGTGTAGCAGGCACTTTATTGACTGAGCCATCTCCCAAGCCTCTAAATTTCCATAGCTTCATGACTACTTTAATGGGGGAAATTTGGAGGACCAGGAGTTGCTATGCTGGAAAATAAAGCCCAGCCCACTTGCTTAAGAAATGGAGAACCTTGGCCTTAGGTCTCCTGGCTTCTGGTCCATTGTATTTTCTGCTCTTTGTTTTCAATTATTTTTATACAATTCATCAGCCTCCTCACCTAAGTCTTTAAAATGAATTTAGAAAAATTTTTCCTCTGCATAATAGCTGCATAATCTTGGCTGAGTTTTTTTTAATCTTCTTAAGCCTCAATTTTGTCATAGAAAAGGTTGCTGATAGGATTTCCAAGGAATTAAGTAAGTCATCAACCATCCTAGGTGCTTTTATTTACATTATTATGTGTTGTCGTTAATCCTCTCAATAGCCCTGTAAGGAAGAAACTCTTACCATCCTAATTTAGAGATAAGAAAACTAAGGCTCAGTGAGGGGAAATAATTTTCCCAAGTCATGTGTCCTGTGAGAGTTAGAGCAAGAGTTGGAAGCAAGGCACTCTTTTGTGTGTATAGGACAGAAGCTACCCTTTAAACTATAACAAATCTTTGTTTATTGTGCTGCCAAAACTTAACTCTGTTTAAGTGGAATGAGGCAGTAAGTACAGATGTAAGTACCTGAATATGCTGGGCTCCCTAAGGTTGAAAAGTCCGAGAAGATTTTAGTGCTCCTTTTGGCACAGTGATTAAAATTAGTAACATGGGGTAATGGGATGATTTGGGGACACAGTTTTGCTTGAGATATAAGCAGTTCTGCAGTTTCTTTAGGAATGTTTAATTACAGAGCAACCCTGTGGTTTGAGACATGTTCAGCCACTGTAGGGATGAATCTGGGGGTTGGGCATTGAGATTCCATCAGTTCCTTCAATGATGTAGGACAGATGGAGAAGGAAAGATTTCCCTTCTTTGAACTTCCTGGCCTGGAATCTGGCTACCCTCTGAAGTTTCAGGATGCTGTAAGGAAGATTTTATTGAACTGCCTGTGCAGTGATTTGAGGTCATTGTAAGTGCCAGAAATTTGAACAATTCAATGATTGACCTTGATTAGTCCCTCTAACTGTCCAGCATTTCATTTCCCTATCAATGCTTAGAGAATTCTCCACTAGATGAGTGTTTTTGGAGGACAGCTAGCTTGTATTGTAGAGGCAAAATTATTAGAAACATTTTCCCAAGTCAGTTTGCTTGTCCATAGGAAGTGCCCAGTGTGGGGCTAAATATGCAGGCACCTCCAAATTAGTAGGGCTCTTAGAACCCTGAGCTTGCTAGGTGGTGTGTTGCTTTGGACTTGCAGTTTGAAACTAGTCTGTGATACATAGTAAGAGTGTCTCAAGAAGCAAAATAAAACAAGAACAAAACAAATGCCCCAAACAAACTTCATAATGTTAGAACTTGGGGGTTTGGGGAGACATGGAAGGGGCAATATTTATGGAGATTCTGTGGGACCCTATGTTGGCCAGTTTGCTTGTATTTTCTGCTTTACACTTCATTATAATCATGAGAGAAGTACTAGCTCTATTTCATGGATGAAGAAACTGCAGTCCAGAGAGGTTATGTATTTTGATTAACATGAAACGATAAATGAATCAGTAGGTTGAAACTCAAGTTGATCTGATTCCAAATCAAGAGGCATTAAGTGACCTCATCCTATCTCTTACAGTTTTAAATAATCTTGGCCAAGAGTCTCTAAGTCTCTATTCCTCCCCCAATGAACAATAAGGCAAATGGAAAGGATTAAACTATATTAGTATAAACAATTTCTGGAATACAAGTGACTGCCTCTCACTGTTTCTGAGGGTGAATGTTCAAGTCTAAATGTAGGTGGCTTGTTGTTCACATAAATCTGGAAGACTTCTTATCCCCTTCCAGGGTTGTAGACAGTGGTTTGCCACTGCAGGAGTGAGGTGATGAGATTAAACCATTATCAAGTGAAACCACATTCAGGCTGATTTCAAAATATTTCAGCTTTCAAACGGCTCCTGAGGAAAGGGAGCTATAAATCCCCTAAATAAATAATAATAAATGTTCTGTTCTGTGTCTGTATCACAGAGAGATTACTGCGCCATGCTGGCACTTAGCAAATGAGAAGTGTCAAAACAAATAAACTGTCTAATCCATACTTGATCATGACAAATTGATTTGGAAATCCTGTTTTCTCCTATCAGGTGTTGCTCCTGAGATGGAGTGTTCCATATTTTTCATATTGGCTCTCAGGCCTTTGACTCATGTTATTGAGAGTAGAAAGACAGTTTAGCAGTTCTAGAAGGCATCTGACAGAATGGTTTAAAAAAAGTTTTTATCATCCTTTCCTTGAATTGATATTTTATGTTGCCCTCAAAGAGAGTCATGGCTACGTCAACTTTTTATGCTAGGAAAGATACTCCAAGTATCTATAACCATTTCCACCATCATCCATTTTTATTATTTCATTCTGAATATAAAGAAAGCATCTACTTTGAAATTAGAGTTTTAATGACTTTGGTATCTGTTAGGAGTCAATTACTGCTGAAGAGATACTTGAATTACCTGTGTTGGATCTGAAAAGCATTTGTAGGAAGCCGTTTCCTGCCCAAGTGAATCAAGATTTTTATGTTAATATTTATAACTATATTTTTAGTTATTTTCTTACATTATTCTTAACTATTTTCTCATAAAAACATAAAAAGCATACCTCTTGTGCTATTAAACCATCATGTGAAACTCAGAGTCACCATATAAATATGATTATTGCACATTAGGGATAACAGAACCAACATACAAGTTCAATAACATGCCCTAGATCAAAGGTGGTAGTGATTTGAGGCAGTCTGATTAGGGGGTTCATAACTAATACTGAGCTTTACCAATCAGGGGGACTAGAAATGATTGACAAGGGATGAAGGTCCTGTTCCTTTTCTCTTTATCCCAGACAGTGTTTATGAAAAGTCAATAACAACGCCAGCTTATTTCATTTCCACTTCAGCTACAGGGCAGCTAAGTGCTGGCCTCCTGCCTATGGCAACAACCATAGAGTGTGACTTATAGGAATGTCTTCTTGCTTGCACTGTGCAGGAAGACAGGGTCACTACTGACCACATGAGGAGGGAATATTAGTCTGTGCAAGAGTGCATATGCTGGTGACTGCAGGTTAGATACAGCAGCATGCAGACATGCTCAGTTTGGCCAGCTGAGTATTTCATTGTTTCAAAAATATTCATCAACTTTACCCAGTTGTGAATCCTGTGAATTATAGTAACAACTGGCCTGACAAAATATGCCCACTGGTGCAATAGTGGCACCAATATTATAAGAGTAACCAATCACTCTTTAATTAGATTTAAAGATCTACTTCCTAGGATGGAGCCTATACCTGACATTGATATCAGGCTTATGAACCTGAGGCTAGATAGGTCACAGGACATAGGGTGTTACTAATACTATTTTCTATTGAATAATTATCATATTAAACTGACTCTTAATGACTTTTTGTTAGACCCATAAATTAATGCATCTCTCAACTCTTACCAGAGGTTTCCTTATCCTGCATATGGTGATTAACGCTGAAACCCACAACTGGTCAATGTGCAGAGAACAAGAGGCAGCAGAGTGCTTATCCCTGAATAGGAACATCTATCTCAAACCTCTGCCTCCCAAAATTGAGGAATCATTGCAGAAGAGGGGACAGAAAGATAGCCAGAGCTGGAGGAGGTGGATGACCACAAGGAAACAGAGTTTTCCAGACAGCTGGTCAGTTACTCATATGAACTCACAGCAATGGTGACAGCATGCACAAGTCTCATGCCAGCTCAAATTAAAAAAAAAAAAAAATCCCAGCATAGATGTGAAGACATAGCTAAGAAACACCAACCCCACCTAAGGAAATTGTGGCAACAGATGGATGCTGGGAAAGACAGAGATAATCTCTTTTAAACATGGGAATCTTGGTAGGTTAACCAGGCTCCAATGGATGCGCCCACACTGAAGGACATTTGGGTGACAGAAATTTAGACTCTATAGGCCTTATTATGTATATAATAGAGTACAATAAATTAGGTGGTGCCAGTAAGGGGAGGGATGAATAGAAGATGGAATCTAAACACTATGAAATTGCATTGTATAAAATCCACAAAAATTCAACAAAAAGAACAAATTTAAAAAATAAGATGAATAGCCAGGCATGGTGGCACATGCCTTTAATCCCAGCACTCAGGAGGCAGAGGCAGGTGGATCTTTGTGAGTTCAAGGCCAGCCTGGTCTACATAGTGAGTTTCAGGACAGCTGGGGCTACAGGGAGACCCTTTCTCAAAAAGATCAAAAGAAAAAAAAAAGAATAAACCTTTCTCCCCTCAAAAATTACTAGAATAATTTCTTCTTATATTTTAAATGTATGTCCTTATATTTATGGTACCTCTCACCACTCAAAAAAGAAGCTTTTTATTTTATTTTTTATTTTTATTTTATGTGTATGTGTGTTTTGCCTGCATGTAGGTAAGTACACCCATGCTGTGCAATGCCTGAGGAGAACAGAAGAGACTGTTGGATCCCCTGGAACTGGAGTTACTGACAGTTGTTAGCTGCCATGTGGGTGCTGGGATTTGAACCCAGGTCTTCTGCAAGAGCAGTGTTCTTATCCACTGAGCTATCTCTCCAGCCCCCAAAGCTTTGTTTTTTCAGCAGATGGAGACTATTAGGAAGTTCCATAAATTATCAAAAGCAAAGAATTAGTGATAGGGCTGTGAGGCACCCAGCTCTAAGTGATACATCTACAATGCAACTTCTATACCTAAGACTCAGGGAAGATTGGGGAAGAGGGGAGAGAAAGAATGTAAGAGTAAGAAAAACAAGGCATTCGATGCTAGTTAATGTATTGTAGACATGATATGGAAGTTGCACACATGAAATCTCCATGGCATGGTAGTCTGACAAGATCTGTACAATAACAAAATCAGACAAAACATGCCAAGGTGGATGGAGGAAACTTCATGGGATCCCACCTCAAGATGAAAAGCTACAGGTAATCAGTGGATGCGGAGGGAGGAAGAATTAGTTTTCTACAGGGACAAGATCCCTGGGAGGTTATCTAATCCCAAACAGGCAGCCCTAAACACAGAAATAGATGCGCATCAACAACTGGAATTAGTGCATTATATATGTATATATATATAAATGTATGTATGTATGTATGAATGATATATGTGCAAAGATAATAAAGAAGACAAGAAATTGAGAAGGCATGGGATGGGGGGTAATGGGAGGAGTTAGAGGGGGACTGGGAGGGATGGAAATAATGAAAATACAATACTCATGTATGAAATTCTCAAAAAAAAGTTTTAAAAAGATGCTAAACATTTGGAAGAATTTGAATAGACTGAGATCTCTTCAAGGAAAGATCCAGTAACATCACATGTCTCCAGCACTGATGACAATGATGGATTTGGCCTGAAGACAGCTGTGCTGTTTGGAGGAATCATTTGTTCTTTTTAGCCTCTCTCCAACCATGGGCCAATTACTTACCCCTCACCCACCTATTGATTCTGGGTATTGATTCTGGGTATTAAGGGAACAATTCTTGGCATTTGAGCTTGTGACACTTATACTAAGTTTTTTGGTATCTGTTTTTATGATGAAGAGATCTTTGTCATATGCCAGCCAACTTTGCTATGCTGGGATGAGATTTCAGACTAAAAGCAGTGTGAACCAACAGAAAGAAGGTAAACTTTGTAGGTGGGCAAGCCTGGACTTAAATTTGAACACTGTAAATTTCTGTTTCCACAACTTGGATTAGTTCATTCCATTTACCATTGGCCTCTTGATCTGTCCAAAGGCAAGGTGCCACTCTACAGGGATTATGAGTTCAGACATGGTACCCAATTATAGCTGGTTTCCTCAGTCTTTGCTGCATATCATGGGATAAAAGTGACTGGGACTTAGGACCTGCACTTGACTTATTTATGTCACAATGTTAGGTGATTACTTGCCTAATGTGGTTTCTGCCAGGTATTTCCACTGGGAATTGTTAGTTTCTCTTTTGTTGATAATAAATAATGGCCAGGGTGGAGGGCATTTAGAGACAGTGTGAACCTCTTATTTCTCATGAAGCTTCATCAGCTAATTTTAGGTGTGAGTAAATTCCCAAAGCAACATTTGACCAAGATATATGAAGCCAGAGAGCTCAATCAATATTTCCCCAAAAGAGCCTATTGAGTCTTCCTTCCTTCCTTCCTTCCTTCCTTCCTTCCTTCCTTCCTTCCTTCCTTCCTTCCTTCCCTCCCTCCCTCCTTCCTTCCCTCTTTCCTTCCTTCCTTCCCTCCCTCCTTCTTTCCCTCCTTCCTTCCTTCCCTGCTTCCCTCCTTCCCTCCTTCCTTCCCTCCTTCCCTCCTTCCCTCCTTCCCTTCTTTCCTTCCTTCCTTCCTTTCTTTCTTTCTTTCTTTCTTTCTTTCTTTCTTTCTTTCTTTCTTTCTTTCTTCTAGGTCAAATGACAGCAATGTGACTCTCACCACAGTGAAAGAATTACAATTTACTTTTCATTTCACATTAATGATTTGGGACTAGATAGTGAAGGGATCTAATCTCTGCCAGTGATGGGATGGGGGAGGGAGAACTGGTGCCTTTCATGTCCAAGGCTTTGAGTTGATTTTAGTTCAGAGCACACACACTTAGGGAGGTCTCATAATTCTGTTGAAAGGCACAGAGTGAATTATGATGGCATATATTTGTTGCTGCCTTAAAAACCTCTTAAGAATTAAATCTCATATCTTTCTGAGAGATGTCCCATATCTTCTTTAATTTTTAAAGGTTCTAAAGAATTACAATTTATAAAGATTGTGATGGACATTTCCAGGTCAATGTTTTAATTATGCTCTTGTAAATATGCATTCCTTTAAGATACAAGAAGCTCTGTGCTGTGTGAGGACAAGAAGAAGCCAGGAATACTACTATTTTGTTGATTTTCTGCCAATTTCTAGGTAGGAACTTTCCCTGGACCCTTTTCTCCATTATAAAAATTATATAAATTGGCACTTAGGGATAAGAACATAAACTACACAGTTACTGTAGTAACTGGTATTTAGTGTTATTTTCTTTTTATAATAGTTGTCTTTTATGGCACATAATCTTGTATTGCTTTTAGTGCTATTGTGAATACAATTTTTACTTTATATTGCATCAAACTATTCAAGTATAATGTTATAGCCTACATAATAATTAAATTTAGTCTTTGCATAAAATTTAATTGAGTATATATACCATAGTTACTTAACCATTTTTCTGTGTGGGATATACATACATGCATGTATACATATATATTTAAGATGTTTGATAGTTACAAAAATTTCTATAGATAACAGTGCTTTGCATAGTTCCTTCCTTCCTTCCTTCCTTCCTTCCTTCCTTCCTTCTTTCTTTCTTTCTCTTTCTTTCTTTCTTTCTTTCTTTCTTTCTTTCTTTCTTTCTTTCTTTCTTTCTTTCTTTCTTTCTTTCTTTCTTTCTTTCTTTCTTTCTTTTTTGGTATTTTTGAGACAGGGTCTCCCTGTAGCTGGTAGCCTAGAGCTTGCTATGTAGACCAGGCTGGCCTAGAACTCACAGAGATTCACCTGCCTCTGCTTTCCAAGTGCTGGGGTTAAAGGTGCATGTCATCACACCTGGCTTTGCATAGTGCTTTCTATGTATGTAAGACTCTTCAAGTTAAGGAGAGACTTGTCACATTAGAAGACAATATTTTAAGAAACTTTAATATATGTGATTAAATCAAGTATCAAGATATTTGAGCCATTTTACATTGCCACTGATATGTTTTAGTCTGTCAACATAGTAATGCTGCTAGAACTATACATTTTTTATATTGAAAAACTCTTCTGGTTGGGTATGATGGCAAATGCCTTCAGTCCCAGTGCTCTGGAGGCTAAGGTAGGATGATCATGAGTTTGAGGCCAGCCTTGACTTTATACATAGTAAGTTCAGGGCCAGTCTGAACTATACAGTGAGACCCTATCTCAAAACTCTAAAAACAACAATGGTAACAACAACAACAACAACAACAAAACCCTTTATATTTAATTAGAAATGTTTATTACTTTCTGATTTTTTTTTTTGTCTTTCTGAGACAGGGTCTCCTTGTAGTCCCAGCTGGCTTTGAACTCACAAAGATCCACCTGCCTCTGCCTCCTGAATGCTAGGACTAAAGGTGTAAGCCACCATGCCTGGTTAAGTGAAGTAACACAGACTCAGAAAAACAAATGATACATGTTCTCCCTCAAATGTGGCTCCTAGCACCAAATCCTTTTAAATTCCAGGTCCTTTTAATAAGATGATGCTATACAGCAGTCCCTTCTGCATGAATTAACCACCATTCACTATTTCCTCTGAGCCTGATCACTAAACATAGTCACAATTGGTTTTGTTGGTGGTTGTGCTCATTCATTAAAGGAGTACCAAGCAGGATCACTGGACCCTCACCTGAGCATCCATCTACTCTTCCCAGCCAACTAGTCCAGTCTTGGAAGACAAAAGAAAAATGAAGAAGAACCCAATAGAGGGATGATTTTGGAAGCCCTTGTCAAGAAACTCCAGTGGACTCTCATATGAACATTTGAAAATTGCCCTGTTCTAACTTTTTTCTAGTTCCCTGTCTAGAACTTGTAATACTAATTCCTCTTTCCTTACTTCTCCTTCACATCTCCTATTTGCGATTCAAGGACTTTCTTTTCCCCCTAGAGATAAGAGTTATGGAATCTTTTAGATAGGCCCACTGAAGGGGTACTCCAATTGCCTCACCCTGCATCCCTGTTCAGCATGGAAGAAGCCAGAGTGGTCGGCGTCCCTATTTTCTATTGGAGATTTGGGTAACCTCTTCAGAGGATGGTGTGATAAGAAGAGGAGGTAGGAATTGGCTAGGCAGCTAGGGTAAAAAGACCCCAAAGAAATGTAGCTATTTTCTCGGCTAAAAGTCAAAATGTCCTTGGGCCCGTTAGCAACATACTCTGTTCCAAGGCCAAAAATGTCACAAGTCTTTGGGAGCTTGTATCTAATCCTTAAAAGGTTTTAGGGTTACCTCTTCAGAGGCGGGAATGTTGAAGGGGAGGGAGTGGGCATGGATTTAAGCAAAATACCTTATATGCATGTGGGGAATGTTGGAGGGGAGGGAGTGGGCATGGATTTGATCAAAACACCTTATATGCATGTATGAAATTCTCATCAAAGTTTTTGTAAAAATTTAAAAAGAAATGTGTATTACTATTGATGTTGAACATTTAATGCTTTCGGTATTTTATCCTTTAACATTTATTTATCTAATTGTCAGTGCTTTTTCTTAGAAATGTATTTGAGCTCCTTATGAAATTTAAACTTTCCCATTATTATCAGCTTATGGCTACAAAATAATTCTAGCATGGATAGAACTACTTTGACTGAACTGACAGAAACCAGCTCTCCAGTATCTTTCATTCTGGAATCTGCAAAGGATTCCTTGTGTGGGCTCAGGTTGCTGCCTGTCACATCAATAGGTACTTGGTTTTGCTCTCTCACCATAATCTCTCAGTTGTCATATAAGTAGATACATGGTTTTGGGGTATCTCTCACCACATCTTCTCAGAGACTTTACTATGCCATTTGTGTCAAATGTCCCTGAGAACAGGGAAGGTCCTCAAACTTCCAGTCTTCCTTGTGTCTGAATGTTGCTAGGCTCAGAGGCAGGAAAGAACATTCTTCCTAGTTTCCTTGCTATGGGTGTAAGCTTAAGAAACTGGGGAGAATCAACACCGGTCATGAAAGAAAGCTAAGGAAAACATAATGGAGCAGAAAGTATGACTCTGTGTGTGTGTGTGTGTGTGTGTGTGTGTGTGTGTGTGTGTGTGTGTGTATTTAGATATGCTCTGACTACTGAGCCAGAAAAAAGGAAATCAACCTGGGCTCGAATTTAAACCTGTAAGAAAAGCTTCCATAAGTTGTGGAAACCTGGAAATTAGCATCTGTCTGGTAGATGTTTACTTCCCCTCGTCTGTCATTAAAATTTTTTTCTTATTGTGGATCTGTTTTATATGGCTTAGAGGAGGACTTGTCGAAGGGCTCATCAGAGATCCTTGAGACTTTGCTTACTCAGGTAGGAAAAGATTTCTTTTCTCTTGGATCTGCAACTGTGATGACTGGGCAGCTGGTGGCCATCTTTGCCGTCACTGAGCTTGGAGCAACTTAGGCCCATGGACTGTGAGACAGTGTTTTTCTGGAATCTCCTAAACCACCAGGCTTGTATTTAAACACTTCCAAAAGCAAAAGCAGGAACTAGATACTCATCAACTCTGTTCTGTTCTTTATCTCTCATGTGTGTGTGTGTGTATGCGTCTGTGTATGTGTGTGTGTATGTGTGTGTGTATGTGTGTGTGTATGTGTGTGTGTGTATGTGTGTATGTGTGTGTGTGTACACGTGCGTGTGTGTGTGTGTGTGTGTGTGTGTGTGTATGTGGGTATGTGCATGACAGTGAAGATGTTGTGTGTGTGTATGTGTGTGTGTGTGTGTGTGTTTATATACATTAAGGTCAGTAGAGGTTGAGTTTTGTCCTCAATCATTCCCTACTTTATTTATTGTTTGTTTGTTTATTATTTCAGAATATTTCTTATTTATACTTTGATAATTTTATCCAGGTATACAATATATCTTGATCTTATCCAACCCAAATTCCCCCTCCCACTTTCCCTGGACCTCTCTGATACATTCCCCTTCCTCCCACCATCATGTCTTTTTTTTGGGTCTTTTTGAGACAGGGTCTCCCTGTAGCCCCAGCTGGCTTGGAACTCACTATGTAGACAAGGCTGGCCTTGAACTCACAGAGATCCACCTGCATCTGCCTCCCAAGTGCTGGGACTACAGGCGTGTGCCACCACGCCCAGCTTCTTTTGTTTTCAATAACCCATTTAGTCCAGTCAGTTTGGATTGCATTTACACAAGTATGAGGTCATATACCAAAGCCTGAGCAATCTTCCAGCAACAAGCAACCACACCCCAGAAGAAAAGTGACTTCCTTTTCCCCAGCAGTCATCAATTTCCACTAGGTCCTCAGTCCAGTCAGTTTGGATTGCATTTACACAAGTATGAGGTCATATACCGAAGCCTGAGCAATCTTCCAGCAACAAGCAACCACACCCCAGGAGAAAAGTGACTTCCTTTTCCCCAGCAGTCATCAATTTCCACTAGGTCCTCAGCAATTGGTAGAATCTCATGAGCCCCTCTCCCATCTGTGCTGGGATGTTGATTGACTTTATCTTATACAGGTCTTTTGGATGTCACCAAAACTGCAGTGAATTCATAATTGCACCAGTCATGTGCTGTCAAAAGACAGCATTTCATAGCACTACCCCCATACTCTAGTTCTTACATCCTTTCAGCCCCTTCTTCTGTGGTGTTCCCTGACTACTGGGGAGTGAGTTGGCATAGCTGAGCACTCCACAGTCACTACTTCTCAACACTTTGACTAGTTATGAGTCTCCACATTGATGACTATCCACTGAAAAAAGAAGCTTCTCTGACCAAGATTGAGAGCAGCACTAACCTATGAGTATAAACACGAATATTTAGAAGGCGGTTTGACAACAAGTCCATTTAGCAAAATGGTAGCATGTTTCCCCCACAGGGACTATAACCACATTTACAGTATACCTCATTTATTGAGACAAGATCTCTCACTGAACCTGGAACTGGTCAATTTGGTTAAACCAGCTGGCCAGTGAGATTCAGGGATCCTGTTTCCACCTCTCAGACCTTGGGTTCTCATGCTTGACCGCAAACACTTTACCAGCTGAGCCATCTCTCCAGCCCTTTATGTCTTCATGACATTAACCATTCTCTTCCCCTAAGTACTA
>NW_008357493.1:2538578-2548609 GCF_000622305.1 Nannospalax galili
CAGAATTTAACACAGGTACTTTCTCTCTCTTTCTCTCTCTCTCTCTCTTTCTCTCTCTCTCTCTCTCTCTCTGTATATGTGTGTGTGTGTGTATAAGTGGGCGTGGATGTGAGTATGTGAAACCTAAGTCATAAAACTAAGAAGGAGAACACAAAAGGGAATATGAGGTGTCAAAGAAGTAGGGGGACAATAGAACACATACAATGTGAAGTAGACAGCAGATTAACGAGGTTGAAGGGTGCAAAGGAGGCAGGGGATGGAGGAAAGTGGAAGCACATTGAAACCAAATTATGTTTGAAAATACCTTAATGAAATAATACTTGGTGAGCTACTTGAAAATAACAAAAATGTCTTAAAAAGAAAAAAAATAACTTTCCTGTCAAAATACCTCTAGGACCTGGTGAGCTCTCACTACCCTATGTAAGCCACTGCTACCTGTCCTGAATTTGTTTCCTGAGAGTTTCCAGTTAATAGCCTTGGTCTCTTCACTCTTCTCAACAGAGCAGCCATAACAGTCCTTGTGAAATAGAAGTCACATAATGTCACCCTCCAGCGACCACCTCCAGTGGCTCCCGATTTCTCTCAGAACAAAAGGCAATGTCCTTATAATGGCTTCTGAGGCTCTGCAAAATTGGTGTCCCTTTCCTCTCCAATATTGCCTCCTATCACCTCCCCTCCCTCATTCTTCCTTAGCAGCTTGGCCTCTTCGCTGCTTCTTAAAAATGTCCAAGTCTCTACACTGAGCCTCTGTACTGTTTTATTTTCTGGGGATGCCTTTTCCTAGTGCCCACATGATCCTCCTTTCACATTCTTAAAGTCTTTTCTCACTTGGACAAAGACTATGCTTGTTACCCATTTAAAAATCTCAGCACCCCACATTATCTTTTCCTTTTATGCTGCCCTTTTACTATAACTGGGACAGATGACATCATTTACTTTCTGTATTATCTTGTTATCCTCAGCCAGTCAGCACTCAGAAGAATGTACATCCTGAGAACACTGAAATGTTGTTATGATTGTTTGGTTTCATCTAGTGCCTAGGACAGTGCTTCATTCCATAAGTACTGCTGAGTAAATAAATAAATGAATGAATATGTGGTCTAAGTTCAATCATGGGCCATATTTCCACTTGGTGATGAAGTAGAAGAAAAATTAAACATTCTGGAGACAGGAACATCTCTGCTAAGGTCATCTGGCAGGGCATCTGTGTCCTAGGACTGCATCTGCCTCATTTCTGACTGATCTGCAGTTGGCATCTCTGATTTCTGATGGGGAGGCACAGAATGCTCTACGACCCCAAGCCAGCAGTTCCTGAGCTAAAAATGCTCAGAATGGTGGTCTCAGCTACCATCGTTCCTGCATGCTGTTGAATTAGGAGACTTTCAACTTCCAAACCTCTAGCCTAGGATTGGTTGTTCCTGCCTGGGCAGCTGGCATTGTCTTCGTTCTACTGAAAAGGGGAGTGAGGACAAGTGGCTGCAGAGGCCACCCTGTTATCACGTGCATGTTGTCAGAAGCATTGTATGGGATGGTTAGAGCCCCCAGTCTGCCAGGAGCAGTTCACTTCAAAGACCAGGTGCATTCTGCTTTTGCTGGCATCGTAGAATTTCATCCTATTTGGCTCCTCCATTCCCTTCCCTCTCCTGATGCTGCTCATGCTTTTCCTTGCTCTTGGTGAGGATAACGGTGAAGCCGGGGTGATATTTAGTGCCTCCTGTTGACTAGGTGTGTTCCCCAGGGGTCCCGGTTCCTCCAAGGGGTGGGGCCTGCTGCGGAGAATTGACTGTGGAGAGTTAGCCATGGAAGGGAGCGCTGCCAGTAATGCACAGCGGTGGACATGGGGAACACGCAGCAGCCGGGTATACTCAAGAACAGAATGACCTGGCACTTACAGACTTGGGGCGACATCACTGGTCCCTGAGGTGTGGGCGAAAGCTAGCAGTGACTACGGGCCTGTGTGGGAGCGATCTGGTATGGTGGGCTCTGAGCCACAGGGCAGAGCTGGGCAGCGTGGTGCTGAGCGGCATGGAGCTAGGCACTGGGCGTTTGTTTCTTTGTAAATCACTCCCCTCCCCCTCCACGATAATAATGAATGTACCTAAAGATATGTTATATGGTTTGCCTGATAGTGCAAGAGACCCAGAGAGAACTCTGGCGACACCAGGAAACACAAGTCATCTGTGAGGTGGCCTGATAGTGCAAGAGACCCACAGAGAACTCTGGCGACACCAGGAAACACAAGTCATCTGTGAGGTGATGCAAGAGTCCTCTCAGCCTGAGGCTGATGAGTCCCCATCACACCCCTTGGTTGTTACCAGTCCATTTCTGCCATTTCTTAGACTGTGATTGCTTCCTGAGGGTGTTGCTCTCTGCAAGGGACAGCACAAGGAGCCTGTTAAGAATGAGGTTAAACCAGCCAGCTTCTCTGTTTTTCAGACAAAAGGTGTGTGGGTATCTTGGGGAGCCATAGGGGTCCTTTAAAGCCCTGCCTTACTAAACAAAGGGTCATTTGTTTGAGTTTGCACATAGCTGATAGCAAAGGAATCGCAGACTGCAGTAGTTACATTCTGTTGAGCCTTGTCTAATGTAGCCATAAAACCTAATTCATGACCATTAGTTATTTTTTCTCTTTAATATTGAACTTGAGGATGATCAGCTTTGTTAAAGTTTACCTAAACTTGGATTCCTACCAATTTTTTTCTCAGACTTCAAAACTCAGAAGATTATATAAGTCTGTTGGTTATGTTTCTTGGATATTGTCCTATGGGCACTGGGCAGGTTTGAACAAGAGACAGCAGTGTAGTTCCAAGTACATTTTTGGGCTTTTGTTCAAGCTGGACATTTTGTCCTCGGAAAAGGGAATTATCTGGATGTTTTCCTGTATCCCTAAGAAATGCCCTTCAAAGTTCAGCTGCCCATGTGTAAGCAATACAATTCTATGTGGGTGTGCAGGAACACTTCTGGTGACCCGAGAAAAGGAAAAGTGTTGTATGAACTTTTTGTGTCTTTGAGACAGTCGCATGCATCCTAGGCGCTCCTGGAATTCACCATGGAGCCCAGGGGGGACCTTGAGCTTTTGGTCCTCCTGTCTCCGCTTCTCAAGTGCTGAAATTAGAGATTGCAAACATGCACCACCATACCAGATTTATGCTGTGCTGAGAATCAAGCCCAGGGCCTTGTGCAGGTTAGGTAAGCACTCTACCAACTGAGCTATGTGTCTAGACCCATCCTACATTCTTGATGGGCTGTGCAGATTACCTACAATGCTAACTCCACAGCTAGCCTTTTAGGTAAAAAGTAGAAGAAACAACTCATTCTGGCACAGTGAAAGGCTCCATTAAGTGAACCATTGGCTAAAAAGGAAGACAAAGAAATGCAAAGGTTAATAGGAGGAGCCCTGGCTGTTTGTGGATCTAAACTGTTTGTCTGGAGATCAAGAAAGTTAGACAAGATAGGGCCCCAGGCAGAAGTGGCAAAGCCAAAAGGCTGGAAGATATACCAGGCTGAGAGCAACAGAGCTAGCTACTTATCCAGAGGAGTGAGTCCTAACAGAGCTGATTGGTGTCTATCTGGGGAGAAGAAAGGCAAAACATGTCAATCATGAGACAAGGTTCCACTGTCAGTGCTAGTGCAGTGAGCCAGCTCCTTACCTTTCCCTGGACCAGATCGGGAGAAGAAATTGAAAATAAACTCAAAGATACCCTCATCTGTGCATTTCAGGGAGATTTTACAGCTAATATACTATTTTAAGATTCACATTTATAACATTATTAATCCGTTCTGGAACTCCATTGTCCATCATGGTAACTGTAGAGATTAGTACTATACTGTCTACTTCAACATCTCTGAGTGAGTTCAGCTTCAGAATCTTCACTACACGTACAGAATGTTCACCCCATGAGGTGATGTAGTTCTTTCACAGTGCATATCAAAATATCACAGTGGACATCATAGACATTTGTAACTTTATCAATAACACCATAATAAAGTTGAAAACAAAAAAAAACATGTAATATTTTAGTGGGTTTTGTGGGGGGTGTGTGGCCCTGTCCCAATCATGTACCTGCAATATTACCAAAGAACAGCCCAGCTCTTATATTATCCCTATGTGGGATTCAGTTATGTTTTCCTTTTGGAAATGCAGCTTTGTGATTTAGTTCTGTCTTCCCTACGTGGGCAACTGTGATCATAGGAAGTAGTACTGTGCCACAGTTCCTCCTCACATGCCTGCTATCTGCCTTTAATCACTTGAATCTTTGTCTTGTCACAACACAATTTAAAACTTAGAAAATTGCCAATGCAGATGTAAATAGTTTATGTTTTGCAATTCTAAGATGAGAATTTGAAATTCATTGAAGGGAAGCTGCTGACCTCCTCTCTCTTGCTCTTGAATCTAGAAATTATTTACTAAGTAATTTCACTACATGGAATAAAGGAAATCAAGCAAAGAGATAATGCACGTCTGTTGACCGTCTTTCCTGTTCTGTTAATGACTGATGGTCTATGCGCAGGAGGTTTTGACACAGTGACCCACTATGCTCTGACTTCTGAAGAGGTTTCTGGGGATTTCAGAGCACCAAGCAGATAGAGCAAACCGTGAAATTCTACCTAATCTGTTCTTTATTTTGAGGTTACCTGCTACATTTGTCTTAACAATGGTTATTCATGGATGTAAACTACATTTTGAGATGGTTTCTATATAGCATGTAGTTTCCACCACATTCCAGTGTACTTTTTCACTGTGATTTTCACTCAGTGTATGAAGGAACTGAGACACAGAGTGGTCACCATGCATAAGTTACAGGCTTGGTCAGTGGCCTCTTTCTTGGTTGTTGCTTCTCCACTAGTTGTTCATAGATAGGAAAGATACATATGAAGAAGTTATTTAACAGTTCATTGTCTAGTACTTATGCACATTTTTCATAAAGGAACCTAACTTTCATTCATGTACTCTTCTGTCACTACAATCATGGACACGGTTATCAGATCTCTAGACCTTCAGCATCCAACAATGACTAAGTCAAAAGTCAAACAGATGTCTGATGAACCCCAAATTAGATTGTGACTACTCCTGTTTTCATGTAGATTAAGGCATGGGGGCAAATGTATATAGACAGGATGTAATACATAATAAACTTGTTTATAGAGTTGAGAAGTAATGGGTTTAGTAGAGATAAGTCGTATGAGTTTGATGGGAGAGAAACAGGTGTAGGAAGCTGATGGGCTGAGAGGATGACTGAGCAGTGAGGATGGTGCCAGAATCATGGAAAACAAATGCAAAAGCCAGTGTGAACCCCTGTAATAGTAGCAGCTGTCTTCTATGAGCCCTTCTTATGGGCTTTTTAATACTAATTCTTCCTACAACCCCTTGAGAAAAGTATACATGGACGTGTGACTAGGGATGTGTGTTTACAGAGGAAAGAACTGAGTTCTGAAATGTCACGTAGCCCTCTGAGGTTCATGGCCATGGTTGGGCTGGCTGCAAAAATGAGCCCTTGAGCCATCCCTGTGCTGCTGAGTTACAATAGCCTGCACAGCTTTTGGTCAGTATAGGTCTATCTGTGGCTGGAGCGGTGTTGAGAATCCCCACTGTCCTTTGACTGCAAATCTGCTTTGGAATTTGTTAGTCCTAAATTGGATCCCCATGTTCTTTTAGCCTTTCTGTTGGAGGCCTGAGAGATTATTACCAACCACTTTCTCTGCAGAGTTCATGGCATTCCCCAAATTCTTGCTGTCAGATACGTCCCTTCTGGTGTCTCCCATGCACTCTCCTGAGACAAGCGCTCAAGACTGGCTCTACCAAAGACTCTAATCTCAGTGTGTGTGTGGGCAGAGAGGGGCCTGCAAACATGACCGAGGAGCTCTGGAGTTTAGGAAACCTTTGTGAGGTCAGGATATCGATGGAATGGCCTGACCACTTGCTGAGGCAATGCTTGAACTGTTCTCAATCCTGCTGGAGGCTACATCTCCTCTGGTTCTTTTGTTTCTCAGCTGTGGGCCTAGAGATACACTGGGTCATACTATGAGATGGTAACTAACAGCCTCTCAGGTAGTTCCATGGGGTGGGCAATTTAAGTTTTTAAACTTCTCTGTGTCCTGGCCTCCCTCTGAAATACTATTACTGGGGTGTTTCCACAAAGCTTGGTTTTTCTAATTTAAAAATGAAATTAAAGTCTATTTTATACGTTCTTTATGAATCTTTCATTATATGACAGTTGTCAACAGCACTTAAAGTTTCCAAGAATTATTTAATTTCATTAGTAGAAATTACACATAAATGTCTCCACTCACTCTGCTTAAACTGCATGCCTAAAAAATTCCTTTAGAAAAAAAATTCCTTTAGGTACCATGTTTAACCTTATTTCCTTCCACCATTCCTTCCTTCCCTCCCTTCATTCTTTTTTTTCCTTCCTTTCTTCCTTCCTTCCTTCTTCTTTCATCAGTGCTGGGGATCAAACCCAGGGCCTGCACACATTAAACAAATGTTCTACCACTGAGCTACATTTCCAGCCCCAACTTTTATGATTTTAAAATCAGAGATTGTCATGGACCCTGACAGGTTATTGAGAGCTTCAACATTTGAGGAAAAACATTATCCCCATGAGTACTATATAACTTTGTCAGGGATCCCAGGATCACAACCAGGCATTGGTTGTTCTTGATTTATCATTGATTATTACTGATTAAACATTTCATGATAACAGGCTATGGGTAGACCCAACACGAACTGAAAAAACAGTACCTGGTTTCATTGTGTGTATATTTAGTGGAGGGGGATAATAAATTTTTTTCAAAAAACCAATAAATTCAGGGTATTGAAAAGCATATGAAAAAAGTGGAATAGTGTAGAGACCCAGCTGTAGGGCTGCGGATGCAGCTTCGTTGGTGGAGGACTTGTCTGGCATTCATGAAACTCAGGGTTCAGTCCCTAGCAGTGCTTCGACCACACGTGGTGGTGGATACTTATAATCCCAGCACTCAAGAAGTGAAGGCAAGAGGATCAGAACTTCAATGTCATCCTTGATTACATGGAGAGTTCAAGGCTAGCCTGGGCTACATGAAACCCTTCTTTAAAAACAACCAAAACAAAACATATACCCCACTCTGGTTGTAGGTAAGGAATTCTACCTTATGGAAGGTAGGTAGGGAAGATTGCTAACTGGGGTTACCTTTAAGTAGAGAGGCAAAGGAAGAGTCAAGCATCCCTGTGAAGACAGAAGGGAAAGGTGTTCCAGGTGGAGGGACCAGTATAAAGGCCTTGGGGTTTCCATGGGCTTTGTGATTGCAAGGCACAGAGAACACACTTGGTGAGCGTAAAGCCTGGTGAGTTGAGGGAACTGGGAAACTGATATAAGAGGAGGCGGGTCACAGATGTGGGGCCCTGACAGCTTAGATTTTATTCTGTGCAAAGTGTGTAGCTGTTGAAAAGTTTTATTTGGGAGACTGATAAAATTTGAAGCAGGTTAAAAGATTGCTCTGCATTGTAGACAGTTAAAGTGGAGGTAGAGAGGCATGTTGGGTGTTTAGGGAAATCCAGGCAGCTAGACCAGGGTCTGGGATCCGATGGGAGTGAAATGGAAAGTCTGTGGGTCCAGATCTATTTCAGAAGTGGACGGGGTTTATCCATGGATTATATACAGGGAGGGAGTGACGAGATGGGAAAGAGGCAGGAAGGAAGATAGGGCGTCAGCTGGAGTAACTGTGTAGGTGGAAAAGCTGCCAGTGACTGAGGTGGGGAGTGCTGAATGAGGATGTGGGGTGGAATCCAGTTCTGCTTTGTAATAAAGAGTGTGAAATTCTAACCAGATGTCAAAATGGAGATCATACAAAGAGGAGAATGAAGTGGGGGAAGCCAGGAAAGACCGTCAGTAACTGAAATTAGTAAGTATGTCATCATGGAAACCAACTTCTTCCTAAAAGGAAGAAGTGACCATTGAAGAGGATGCCTGTGCAAAGTCCAGTACCATAGCTGTGGAAGTGAGACCACAGGATCCTTCAGCATTGGACTTATACGGACATCTTGATTTAGTTTGTGGAAGAATAGAAGTCTAATTGGAACCAGTGGTGGTGAAGCTGTGAGGAGAAAGTGGAGGCAACAGGAGTCAATCCTTATTCCAGGTCATGTTGTAAAGGGATCATAACCCAAGCTGATCATGACGCACGTTAACTGCAAAGACGAATGTAATGGTTATCTGTAATTGTCAACTTGAAACAATTTAGAATCGTCTGTGAAGAGAGCCTCAATGAGGAACTGTCTACATGGCTGTGGGCATGTCTGTGGGGGATGGTCTTAATTTAATTGATGTGGGAAGACTCAGTCCACTGTGGGCAGCACCATTCCCTAGGTAGGCAGTACTGGACTGTATAAGAGTAAAGAAACCTGGGGATGGAGAGATGACTCTGCCATTAAGGAAAGATACTGCTCTTCCAGAGGACCCACGTTCAGTTTCCAGTACCCACATCAGGTAGCTCACAACTGCCTATAACTCCAGCTCTAGGAATCTGACTTCCTAGTCTAGCCTTTGCGGGCACTTGCACTCATGTGCTACCCCCCCCCCAAAAAAAAAAACAAAACACAAACACATAATTAAAAGAAAACAAATATTTAAAAAAGAGTAGAGAGGGGCTGGAGAGATGGCTCAGTGGTTAAGAACACTGGCTGTTCTTTCAGAAGACTCGGGTTCAAATCCCAGCACCCACATGGCAGCTAACAACTGTCTATAACTCCAGTTCCAAGGGATCTGACAACCTCTTCTATCCTCCGTGGGCACAAGCAAGCAAGCTCTGCTCTTGTCTGTGGATGGGACTAGTTGCTTCAAGCTCCTGCTGATGTGACTTTCCTAACATGATGAACTGTAACCTGGAATTGTAAGCCGAATAAATTATTTTCTCCCATAAGATGCTTTTTGTCAGAGTCTTTTATCACAGCTACAGAATGAGTATAGAACAAAGAGAGCTGTATGCCACATTTGTATTTTTTAAGAGAATGTTCTGGTAGTGAAGAGTGTAAGTCAGCAGAAGAGATGAGAGAGGAAATGATTCGGTAGTAGCATGGGCAAAATCTGTGAAAGCGAGTGAGGATGGGGTCCAGAGAACCAAAAGGGGCAGTTTTTGATGCAATATGGGATTGGCCAGGGGTGGGTGAGGCAGAGGACAGACATAGGCATGAGGAGACCAGGAAGCTCAGTGGTGTAAGAATGTGAAACCTCCTTTATTACTTCCTTCTCTTTCTCAAAGTAACTGGATCAGAAGCAGATCTAATGCTAGAAATATTTGTAGAGAGGTTGATAGGAAAGCATGGAAGGACCAAATCGGTTGCTTTAAGCAGAGAACAGCCGACTCTCCAGAATGTTCCCTGTGCCAAACTGAGGAATTTTCTTTTCTTTTTCTTTTTGATTTTTATGTGCGTTTTATTTTTATTTGTTTGTTTTTGAAAAATGTCTCACTACCTATCCCTAGCTGACCTAGAACTCACTGCATAAGTTCACCAGGCTGAACGTGAATTCACAGAGATCTACCTGCCTCTGCCTTCTGAGTGCTGGAATTGAAGGGATGCATCACCATGCCTAACCCCAAAAGTGAAGTTTAAGCAAAGCCTCCTACTGGACACCATCCATGCTGGGGGCTCCTGGACAGTGCAGGGATGGAATGCTGGACCAGTAAATGTTCGAAGCTTCCCATTTTGTGAAGAATAAAATCCAAAGTTCATTTCAAAGCCCATATCAGAACCTCTTCTATCTCAGCTTTCCTGGAAAATTTTACAGAGGATAGGGGTACCTGAGAAAATGCCTTGATAATGAGGACAAAACCACGGAAAAGTTTTTAAAATGCTCTCTTAGATGATTTCTTAGAAGGATATGTTCTTTGGGAATAAGATTCACATTTTTTTTAATTTTTAAAAATGATTTATTTAATAACAACATACTTAGAAGAAGCATATCATTACAACACAATTGACATATTCAATAACGGTTTCCTGAGGTAGGATGCATCTCTTTCAAAATTGGCTGTAAATTTTTAGGTTTACAGTT
>NW_008357493.1:2554522-2608138 GCF_000622305.1 Nannospalax galili
GGCTGGGTGAGAAGGATCAGGAAGCAGTATTGGTTCCCCAGGTGTCTGGGGCCCCAAGACTAGGAATGGCGCAGGGCCCAAACTAGGAGGGATGGAAGGGTGAATGTGGCTTAGGGAGTCCCGGCGCGGAGAGCTGCGCTATAAGATTCACATTTTATAGTTCAAGTCTGTGAGGCCGTAGAACTTTTTAGAAATACAGATAAATGCAAAAGGGCCTTGAAGATTAACTATTCTGACTCACCCATGCAACCAACTCTCTTCAGAAATGTATTGTCTCCCATATCTTTTTTCTTTTTTCTTTTTATTTTATGTGTATGAGTGTATTGTCTGTATATAAGTAAGTGCACCGGTGTCATGCAGTGTCCTCGGGGGTTCGAAGAAGGAGTTGGATCCCCCTGGAACTGGAGTTACAGATAGTTGTTAGCTGCCATGTGGGTGATGGGAATCAACCATGTTCCTCTGCAAGAACAGCTAGTGCTCTTAACAACTGAGCCATCTCTCCAGCTACTTGATGGAATTTATAACCACCATGGAAACAAAACCTCTTGCTCCTATCCTCTTGTCCAATTAATGTTTCCTATACATGCATGTGTCTGGGGTTATCCATTGGAGCAGGGGAAACCTATCAGTAGTCATGCCCTCGAAGAAGAATCATTCTCCTTCTTCAGTAGCTATTACATGCCAATATCTCCTTAGTAAGGTGTGGGGCTAGAGACCATCTCCTCCATCTATGCCAGGAGTTTGGTTGGCTTGATATTCTGTAGGTCTTCTGTAGGAACCCACACCTGGTAAGAGTTTATGGTTGTTATAGCCACGTCATGTTCAGTGGACAGCATTTCATAGCTCTCCTCTCCATCCTTCAGCTCTTAGATTCTTTTTTCCTCCTTTTTCTGTATGTCCTGAATGTTGGTGGGGTAGGGGGAGGTTGATAGACATGTGTCATTTAGGGTTAAGCACTCAGTCTCTCATTGCCATTACTTTGAGCAGGTATACATCTCTGTGTCAACTGATGCCCACTGTAAAAAGAAATTCTCTGACCAAGGCTGAGAGCACCCCAGGTCTATGGGCATAAGCATTAATATTTAGAAGGCTATTTACCAACATGACCATTTAGCAAAATAATAATAGCAGGTTCTACTCTAGGTCTAAGACCTCTTCAGTCATGAGCTTTTGATCAGGATACAGTACCATGAATAAAATTGCCTCCTGTGGGCAGGCCTCAAATTCAATCAGAAAATGGTTAGTTACCCCATAACAGCTGTGCCAGTATTGCAGCTGTGGGCACATCTTGCCTGGCATGTCATTGTAGCATGCAGAGTCCGGTGCTGGATATGGTCATTAGTATCTTTTCTTCTCCAGCAGATGTGTATCACCTTCTGGCCCTTGAAAGTTAGCCAGCAAGGAATTTCCTGGTCAGTCTGTGCTTGATTTCTTTATGTCCTGCAGCCAAAGTGTGTGATGTTTTCAGCAATAGGATGTTACCATGTAATTATGGCAGTCACCAAGGCAATGGCATCAGTAATTGCCAGAATTGTTTTGGAGACCTCGGGGGCCTCCCAGAACAATATCTCTTACAGTGGTTTCTCATGCCTTGCACTGCAATTTTCATTTAACAGCTCATGACTTCTGGGAATAGCATTGCCCACCCAAATACAGTACCTCCATTTGAACTAATTTTTAAAAAGCTAAAATTTGAAATTAGCTTAGTAACTAGTGGCTTTCCAGTCTCTCACCTCTTACTGTGACTCTTGTGGTCTGGTCTTGTGGCATTCTCTTCCTTAGGCAATCTCTTGGGTACGTCTGCTTCCCAGGTTTTTTGGTAGGACATTTCCTCTCTATACCATGTGCCTTCTCTGGGTGATCTCATCTACAGCAAGGATATCAACTGCCATTTTTGCCCTTTGATGATTCAGTTAGCTGTATTGAGACCTCTTTCAATCAGAGACTGGGGACTGAGGCTCATATCTCATGGACATCTCCTATGCTGCTCCATCTGACACTGAATCCAGGTCAAATCCCATTTGTCCACCTCACCACTGTCATTACCTCTACTTCTGACCTGAAGGCTATAAAATGCAATCTTCTTGCTGAAGCCAGAAAGGAAGATATTACTAATTATCCCACTTCTGGCATTTATAAGGACATTTTGCAACAGCAGCCCTAGCTGATTCTTCCTGTCTAGTCACTCTTCCTCCACATCCCCTTCTCCTCTCCCTGCTTCTTTAGCACCAAGACATTGTCCAAGGTACAGCAGAGAAGAGCTGGGAGGACACACACTTAGCCTTTAAGTTCCAACTCAGTATGAGTTCTCTGTGATGCCTTATGACCATTTGTCTGACCTATGCTGGTTTCAAGATCTCTTTGTGTTCCTAGGTCACTATCTCATACCTACATCACATACAGTTCTAGTAAGTATATAGTGTCAACTCATTTATCTTAGAGACCTGCCGACTGGGACCCAAGGGTGTTGGGGGGTGGTGCCTGTTCCTCTCTCTGGTAGAACACATAGCTGTGGCTCCGTAAGAGACACGGAATTCACAATTAAAGAAGGAATGAAGGGAAGCTGGAACAACCAATTTTCCTCTTTATTTTGAGTACTTCAAAAACCAGCAGGATTTTTGATGACCCATTTATATAAGTTTCCAGATAGTTGGCTATAAAAGGACTATTTGATCAAGGGATCGGGGCTTAGATTAGATGGTATGTTAAAAGTTCCTCTCAACTCCTTCCTGGTAATGTATCCATGGATGTGAAAGGTTATCCAAGGTGATATCCAAGGTGATGGGGCTGACAAAAGAGCTAATGCAATCTTCAGCTGCATTAATAGGGAAAAGAATGCTGTCCTGTTCTCAAGAGATAATAAGCTCCTGTACTCAGCGCTATGAAATCCACAGCAGAAAACTGCAGCTAATTCTAGGAACCTCACTGAATCAGGACTGCACCGCCCTGACACCTATACAGACAGATCAGGGTGTAGTGAACTCTAGCTTGCATGAGTGGTGGTTGAAGGTTCTGTTCTGTTCGGGGGCAAGTCTTCCTGCATTTGAGGTCTGTTCTGCACGGGAGGAGCTGAACTTACTCCATTCAGCTCTTGGAGCTAGCCTTTTTAGGCAGAAATTACCCACAGAGTAGATTTCAGCTAATTATAAATAAGAATATCTCGACAATTGGAACGGCTGCCTTTTATATTCCTTACCTTCTTCACGCTCACAGTGAGTGAGAAAGAATGACTATTTGGTAGGTAGGCAGTCCTATCACCTCAATATTTCTACATCCCCAACATGCTGACCTTATTTTCTTCAGCCCTGTAGAGGATTCAGAAAGAAATGGTCTTGAAGCACATCACGACAATTTAGGTAATAAGGACAAAGAAATTCCTGAAGGATGATAATATTCATGACTATGTCTGTTAGAAGCTTTTGGGAGATTTCAACTGCATATTAACTTGAAACACAGTTTGGACAGACATTTACTAACAAAATAGTAGCCTATGCTCAAAACAAGAAGTGACTAGGCAGGCTGTTATTACTCTGGGTTTTGTTTGACCTTTATAATGTCTTTCCCCCCATATTCAAGCTTTTTTAAGCATGAAAAGATTTTAAATAATATAGGCAGCATTGAAAATAAATAAAAAAAGAAAAGGAGAGGGGATATTAGCATTTTATTAATCCATCAACTGTACTGCTAATGAAATACATTTAGGAATGCATGTTGGCTGCAAAATAATTGCTTTGTTCTAAAGATACTATTTTTTTACAAAATACAGATATTTATTCATTTGTTAAAAGTTTGAACTCATTATTGTCAAACATTTAAATATTTTTAAATGTCTGAAGGCTTTTTTTCTTTCAACCAGTTGTCATCCTAAGTGTGGCATTTGTGAGACAGTTTTATTTTATCGAATCAACAAATATGTCTCTTATCTTGGTACTGGAATATAAAATTCTAATTGCTATTGTTTTCTAGCTTTCTATACTATCTTTGCTGCACGCATCCAGATTCCATTATCATTAATAAGAGTTGTTCTCATTAGTGTCTAATGTACCTCTCAAGGTTGTCCTAAGGTGTGGAAGTTTAATTAGTACCTAATGAAAACTCCAGTACTTCTGATTAATAATATCTATCATATTTCAATATGGATATAATAATCTAACCCAGGGAAGTTGGTAAAAATTTGAGTCCCTAATAACCTCTTTTGTTATTAATTACATGTTTGAAAGGCACTTTCAGTTGACAAAGTTATGACCTTTAACATAGTCCATTAATACCTGAAATATGCTAACCTCATAAGTATCTCACTATAATTTACATTTTCATGTAGTTTGTTGACATATTTATGATAAATAATATTATATATAAAACTGGAAAAAATCTGTACTGTGTTTTAAATAGAGCTTCCATAGATTTCTAACACCTGCCTAAAATCAAAAGAAAATTTTTGCTATTGATTTGAAGGGCAGTGTACCATAGAAGAATCAGTTATATCTGTCAATATGATACATGTGAATTCATGTAGGTAACTCTACCTCCTCTAACTTCTCTCCATTAATATATGTTGTTAAGTTTCTGTGGCATGTACCATAGTACCTGACATTAAAGTGTATATCTTTTTTTAAAAAAAATATTTTGTTATTTTTATTTTATGTGTATGTGTGTATTGCCTGTGTGTAGGTAAGCACACCGGTGTTGTGCAATGCCCGCAGAGGACAGAAGAGGCTGTCGGATCCCCTGGAACTGGAGTTACGGACAGTTGTTAGCTGCCATGTGGGTGTCAGGATTCAAACCTGGGTCTTCTGCAAGAACAACCAGCGTTCTTAACTGCTGAGCCATCTCTCCAGCCCCTAAAGTCTATATCTTAAGAAAGAGGAAAATACTTCTATTTGTGGACGATATCTCAAAACCCCACTTAACATTCTGTCTTAAATCTTTTTATCTGTTTTATTTTCCAGGTTTAAAAAATTAGAGAAAGCCAGGTGTGGTGGCACACGCCTTTAATCCCAGCATTTGGGAGGCAGAGGCAGGCGGATCTCTATGAGTTCGAGGCCAGCCTGGTCTACATAGCGAGTTCCAGGTCAGCTGGGGCTACAGGGAGACCCTGTCTCAAAAAGACCAAAAAAAAAAAAAAAGTTAGAGAGAATATAATTTGAAATAATTTAGACAGGGTTCTTGGTACCATTGCACAGTTTTCAGCTGAACAAATTTTTGACATTACTGTTGTTATTTTTAATAATGTTTTATTAATTCTTTGAGAATTATTTGCAATGTGTTTTGATCATATTCAGCTCCCTTCTCCCAACGCCTCCCAAATCCATCTCTACCACCTTACCCAGCCATGTGGGCATCCTCTTTCTTTTTCTTAATAAAGCCTATGAAATCTAATTTGTGTTGTCCAAATACTCTTGGGTGTGTAGTCATTCCTTAGAGCATGGTTGACCTACCAGGGGCACACCCTCAAAGAAAACTGACTCTTCCTCCCCCAGTCATCAGTTGCTAATAACTCCTCAGCCAGGGTGGGACTTCATGCTCACTTTCCCAACTCCATGCTGGGATTTTGTCTGGCTTGAGCATGCGTGCTGTCAGCTGTAAGTTCACATGTGTGACTGCCCTGTAGTACACAGAAAACACTGCTTTGTTGTAGCCGTCTGCCACCTCTGGGTCTCACAATATTTCTGCCCCCCTCCTCTACACCCTGAACTTTGGGAGGAGGGGTGCGATATAGATGACCCATTGAGGCCTGAGCATGTAGCCCCTTATTCTCCGACACCTCTACAGTTGTGTGTCCCTGAGTTAATCACCATCAGAAACTTCTCTGATGAGAGTTGAGAGATGCAATAATCTATGGGCATATGATAAGTCATTAGAAGTCAGTTTAATATTATGTCCACTTAGCAGAATAATAATAATAGATTCTTCCCTAGGGTCTATGATTTTTCTAGTCATAGGTTGTTGGGCCTGATAAAGGTGCCAGGCATGGGTTCTATCTTGTGGAATGGGTCATAAATCCATCCAGAAAGTGTTTAGTTACTCTGACGACGTTTGTACAACTTTATGTACCCGTGGGCTTATCTTACCAGGCTAGTGGTTATTGTAGCTATTATTGTAACAATTCAGTGAGATCCAGAGCAATGACAATAGACTGTAAGGTTTCAGGACCTATGCAATTTCCACTGGCCAACAACTCCAAAGAATAACACACTTTTGATACTTAGCATTTAAAAAATTTATTTATTTATTATTTTTATTTAATGTGTGTGCATGTATTTCCTGCATGTAGGTAAGTGCACCCGTGTCATGCAATGCCCGTGGAGGTCAGAAGAAGCTGTCGGATCCCCTGGGACTGGAGTTACAGACAGTTGTTAGCTGCCATGTGGGTGCTGGGATTTGAACCCGGGTCTTCTGCAAGAACGACCAGTGTTCTTAACTGCTGAGCCATCTCTCCAACCCCTGATACTTAGCATTTTATTTGCTAGCTTGTGAAAGCTTGTGCTGTCTAGTAGCTGCCCCCCACCCCACCACTATAGGGTAATTCTTGACTGAACTTCTAGCATTATTTCCCAAGACATTTTTAAAAAAAATCACTTCTGGAAAAGTTTCTTTTCCATAGAATTATCTATAAATGAGTGTCTTTTTGCTGCATAAGATGATGGTTGTAATGATCAAATGAGATAATATATAAATGTATTTCATTATATTTGTTGTTTTTGTTGGTTATCAGGGAAAATGATCTGTGACTTTGATAGCTTCTGAATTGGAATTACGTGCAGTGTAATAGGCACCAGAAGGGCCAGCTACACATACTTATTAAACCAAGTGTCAGTACTTGCTCTCTTTCTGTCTTTGAGTCTGTGTCTTGATGAAGCGAATGTGCTAGAGAATTAAATAACTGCTAACTTCATATCAAGACCTTTTGTTGAAAACCATGTACATTTTTTTTTTGCCTACAAGCTACACATCAAAAAAAGATTCAGAGCATAATTCCACAGTTTGATGAATGTTCACAAAATGTATCCCCCACTCATTGAGAAAATAAAACTTTGGTGGGAACACAGGCAGTTGGTAGTGATACCTTCCCTGTAAGAGATCACAGGTCATATCCCACCACATCAAGAGTGGCCCCTATATTCTCTCTTTTCATGTAATAATGTGGTTATATTTTTAAGACTTTGTCTTATAGGGTGTTTTTAGGTATTCAGTAAAATTAAGAGGAAGGTACAAAAATACCATGAATATCCCCTTTCTCTGTAGATGTTCGTCCCTCCCATTATCAACCAACATCTCACAATGGAGAGGTCTTTTCCTCATATCTGGTGACTCTACACGGATGCATCACCATCACCCAGATCCCACAGTTTACATTAAAGGTCATTCTAGATGCTGCACCATCTAGGAATTGGATACATATACGGAGACAGGTATCTGCTATGTTGCAACCATACAGAGCAGCGTCTTCATCCTCAAAGCCCATGGTGTTCTGTCTATTCATCCCTCACTTCCCAGTGATTATTTTCAAGCAAAGGGATAATTTACTGGAGAAGTTGATCCACATAATTTAGTGAGAAAAGGCAGAAATTGATTGTAAAACTTTTCCCTTTGATAGCTTTTGGAGCAGATAACTTTTCCTCTAGAAGCATGAGGTCATTTGTACCATCTTTAATAGTTATCAGCATTTTTGTCCTTCAAATGTTACCAAAACCATCTCTAGAATGTTAACACAGATCTGTTTGAATCAACATTTTCTGAAAAAAATCTAAAAAGTATGATTCAGTCACAGTTTACAAAGTTGATGTGCTTGGGGATTTAAAAATTAATTTGTAGACCAGCTGCAGTGTCATCTTCTGTGAATAAGAGCTCAAAACTTCAACCTTTGGGACTCTGGGCTAGTACCTTGTGTATAATTTTGAGAAGTCATTTTTAAGTGATAGGACTGAAATGCAATTTTCAGCTATTTTCAGGAAGTACTTATTTCCTGTTAAACTTAGTCAAATCAGAAAGCTGCAACATTAATGAAAAACAAGTAACAGAGAAATTGCTAGTAAAAATGTGTACGGCCATTTCCTAATTTTCTGCTGTTATTTCCTCTATGTGATAGCAATACTTTTGTAAGATCCTGTTTCATTTATCACGTGAGAATATTTCTCTGCACAAATCACTGCTGGAACTATGTGTTTTTTATTTATTGTGTGATAATCAACTCAAGAGTATTTTTTAAATGACCAATTAATCCTTTTGCCTTCAACTTCTTTTGTACCCTTGCTTTTGACTTCATGCAACTGCACAGTCTCTTAGAAAGTTAGTCAATGTCCATCCTTTAGAAACCCCTTACTTGGAATGAGGATTTGGATACATTCAAAAAGTTTTGCAGCCCTGTAAGTGGATGGGATGAAACAAAACATGCATCGGAAAAATTTTGGAATAAGAATAAAACAAAAAGTAGAAAAGTTGAGGTGATTTTTCAAGGAAAGTTACTGCACAATAGTGTGTGTAATAGAACTCATTTACTAGATGAGGTTGGGCTGAAGTTCTAATTTTCCTTACAAGTAAAAATAGACTCAGCTACAAGGTTTCTCCTGTCTTTAAGACCACGTGACTAGTGACAACTGTTGCCTGCTGATGTCCACGAGGACCCTGCTATCTGAGCAGCTTTCAGAATGTCTGTTTTCTACCAGATGTTTTAAATGTGTTCTTTCAATTCTCATAATAGGTTTTGAAGGAGGCAGTGTCATCTTCTTTACTCAGATGGGGGATCTGGAGCCATGCAGAGCCTTGTAACTTTCACGAAGTCACAGAAGCAATAAACTGTGCAAGAGAGATTGAAATCCAAGGTCCTCTGAGGTCAAAGGGCACACATTTCCACTTCAATGAATAACCCTGGTGCCTTCAGTTGTGACAAGATTGTGGTTTTCTTTATAAATGGCCTTATTCAGGCTAGAGTGACTATTTTTCAGAAGACTTTGTTGCTTGGGAGCAGTACTTGTGCCTAATGGAAGCCACTCAACTTTTCTCCAATATTTTTTTTGAGGTCAAGAAAATCTAATGAACATACTTTGAGGTGGGACTGAACTATTTCACAGTGCCCTGGGGTGACAGGGTGTGTGAGAAGACATCTATAGATACTTAATTCTTCATGTTTTATCTTAAAAGGCTTAAAATCTGATTCCATCTCAAGCATAGAGATAAATAATAATAAAATATTAAAACCCACATGTAAACAGTAGGAGCACTATCAAAAAGCAGTATAAAACTACCTGACAGAGGAACAACGCAGGTCACAACTGCTGAAGGATTTCAAAGGAGGGAGATTGTTTTATGCAGCAGATCTGGAAATGCTTTATGAAGGTAACAGGATCCAATTAAATGTTCAGACGTGGTTTTGCTTTTTGTTTCCATTTATATAATTCAACAGAAACCTGTGTGATGAATTCCAGACCTCAAGAAATGATATTCAGGAGACTAGACTCTGCACTCCAATGACCTTCTAGGAGATTTCCAATAAGTGAAATGAGGATGCATTGATTTTTTTTTCCCGGTGCCTTGAAATTTTCAAGTGATTGTTTTGTGGTCTATAAACACACAGTAGAGAAAGCATCATATTTAGCAGTTAGTAGAAATGAGCAACTCTAAAAGATACCCCTTGGGAAGAAGTGAAATGGAATTTTCCTTAGTGAATGGCTGAGGAAATTGAAAGCGAGAGACTCTCATGGTTGGCCGAAGAAATCAACTTTAAAGTTTGGCTCCTGATTCAGTGTCTTAAACTTGGAGGAACTGGACCACTTAGAAGGCACATTGTCCTTACAAAACTTACCTCAGTCTATCTGGTTGTCTTCCGGCATGATGTAGTTCATACTTCTTTCATAATTAGAGTAGCACATTCCAGTGCTTTCTACTTAATAAAATGAGCAGCTATTTCCCAGGCTAATTCTCATGCTGTTAACACCTTATGAATTAGAATGTGTTTAGGATGAGATCAGCTTGCTTGATTAGGCCTTGCCTCTTTTCCGATCCATGCTTGAACACCTTCATCAGACAGGAGTCTAAAAATCTTTTCACATTCCTAAGCTTTTTTGACTTTAAGCTGGTAGCAGACTGGGGCCACCACAGGTTTAAATGGTTTTGATGTCACACATTTTAAATGCCTTTCAGAAGGTTTCCTTTCATGCAGAGTCAGATGCAACTAGGTCAATTATTCTTTTTAATTTTTGGAAACATTTCTATAATAAAATGGACAGTTAGGTATTGTTGGCATGTGTCAGATGGATTCTGTGGGCTCCAGAAATCTGCTCTCCAATTAGAAGAAAACCAGGAATGGGTGAATGATTTATTTTGTGGGCATGAGACCCAAGTCCTCATTCAAACTAGTAACGGTTCTACCTCTGAACTACATTCCCAGCTGTGGAGGATTCTTTGGAAGACCATTCTTAACACAAATTTGTTCCTCCTTTGAATGTTCTCAGAAGTACTGGAAATGTTGAAAAAATCGGACAGCTAACTTAGCAATGATATCGAGTTAATTTCCTCCCCATCAGATTAGACCGACCTTGTTAATCCTTCAAGTCTGTGTCTGGATACTTCCAGCTCACAGTTGCTTCCAAGCCAGTGACAGCTCTTGCAGCCCACATCCTATGTACAAATCTCTCCCTGACCTCATTTCCACCTTTATTCTCTGCTCTGAAATCCAACACACTCAATGGTCGCTAATCTCACAACCACCTCACAGCCTTTGCATACCACTTTCACGTCTGCCTATGTTCATCTTTTGATGTTCCATGACATTTCCTGGGGAGACATGAACAAACACGTATTTACCCCAGATAGAGCACTGATGACAAAGCAGGAAAGTGATCTCAGCCAAGTTTAGCTTGGTGAACCAATGAATTTATTGGTTGCATGGATGACTCAGGCAGATGCATCATGGCAAAATTCACCCAGTGTAGGTGACAATTTAACTACATCCCTGGAGCTTCTTCAACTCCACTGGACACTCTCCTCTGCAATTGTCACTGCTTTTATAACTTTACAGAAAGCCTTGTGAATCTTGTAACTTTACGATATTCCCCAGTCTTGTAAGTATTGTTAGCTTCCTGGGTTTTATGAGGCTTTCTATTTTCTTTGAGAGAGTATTTCAAGTCAGAGGAAGTGGGTATACAACACTTGGCATTTTTGTGTATTCAAAAGACCAGGGAAGTTTTTCCAGACTATTCTATGTAAATAGCAACTACTATCTGTTTCCAGTATGGTCCCTGCTCCTTCCACTGAGAACCTAACCTGATAAATATTTAGCATTGACTCATTTCTTTTCTCACTAGATCAGGATCTTCATGAAGGCGGGGAACGCTCTGGTTCTTTTTTTTTTTTTTATTGGCTAATTCTGTTGACAGTTTCATGCATGTATATAATGTGTGCTGATTGCTCTTCTCTCCCACCCTCTCTTACTTCCCTCATGTCTCTATAGCCCACCCCCACCATTCCTACCAGTTCTTTTTCCACATTTGTAACTCTTGATTTGTTTCATAGCCTGTTTAGTTTAACCAGAGCCTTTTTTTTTTAGCTTATTGTGTTATGTCCAATGATGAGGATATTGTCATGGACATAGCAGGCATGCTCTGACATCCCTCGTGAGTGCAGATAGCCAGCCCCCATCTTTCCTTTCTGACTTATTCTGGCATTACTGTCACTATCTTATACTTGTGCAGTTGATGTTAAGTAGACTTCAGCAGCCATGAGGGTGCTATTCATCACTTGCTTCTTCCTGGCTTCACTCCTGACAATCAGTTAGCTTCTGTGTGAAGTGGATTCTGGGCCCATCAATCCCATATTTTAAAAAACTATGGAGAGGGTTCGAAAAAAGAGCTTGACATTTTTGTTGTTGTTGTATATTTGTTTTGAGACAGGGTGCCCCTGTTTGGCCTGGAACTCATGATGTAGACAAGGCCAGCCTTGATTTCACAGAGATCCACCTGCCTCTGACTCCTGAGTACTTGGATTAAAGACATGTATGCCTGGTAGATGAGCCTGACATTTAGAATCCATGAAACTCTCATGAGTAGTCTTTTCCGTGAGTAGCAAGAATCTACGCTGAACTGTCGTATTCAGGCATTTTCATTTATTTTAATTAATAGTTGAACTTCAAATTCTGTCAGGTCAGGGACCATGTTAGGTGTGTGTGTGTGTATGTGTGTATGTGTGTGTGTGTGTGTGTGTGTGTGTGTTTGTATACCTCTGAATCATCATTAGTACTGAAGGAATCTATAACTGGTGCTTAAGAAGTGTCTAGGTAGGGGCTCAGTGGTTAAGAGCACTGGCTGTTCTTGCAGAAGACCTAGACCAGGTTAGATTCCCAGAACCTATCATCCATAACTCCAGTACCAGGGGATCTGACACTCTCTTCTGACCTCCACGGGCATTGCATGACACAGATGCACTTACATACATGCCGGCAATATACTCATACACATAAAATAAAATAAAAGATAATTTTTTTTTGGTCTTTTTGAGACAGGGTCTCCCTGTAGCCCCAGCTGTCCTAGAGCTCACTATGTAGACCAGGCTGGCCTTGAACTCACAGAGATCCACCTGCCTCTGCCTCCCGAGTGCTGGGATTAAAGGCGTGCGCCACCACGCCTGGCTAAGATAAAATATTTTAAAAAAGAATCATCTATGTAAAAAAGTAGCAGCATGTTTTTAGTTCTGTCAGATAAGCAGATATTTAGAAATCTGTGAATACCTCCTTTGCTGTAACTTTAAAGTTTTCATTTGACTTTTTATTAGATTTATTGGGGTTATAGGCAATTGTTAACTGCCATGTGGGTGCTGGGAACTGATCCCAGGTACTCTGTCTGCAAGAGCAGTCAGTGCTCTTAATTGCTTAGCCATCTCTCCAGTTGCCCCCTATTTTTGATACAGGGTCTTATCATGGAGACCCACCTGGCCTGGAACTCACTAGGTAGACTAGGCTATTAGGATTAAAGGCATGAGCCACCAAGCCTGGCTTCATTTGAATTTTTAGCACAGAATAGTGCAGAGGATAAATACCTTATGAATTGAGGATTCTGTGATAAATTCTGTGACATATTCTTGTTTATTCTTTCTGTGACAATGCAGTAACAGCAATATAGGAAATTATCTCAGTTTTAATTGTTTTTTGGCTTCTTTATACTCATTTTTGCATCAGTGCTGCGCAAAAGAAAAACTACCTCCTGGAGTTATTTAACCAAAATCTGTTCTGAGGAGTTCTGATTTCTCTCAGAACAGTTCTCTCCTACTGAACAAAGGGTGTCCTTTTATATTTATTACTCAGCATATTAGTCAGCGTGTGGGGAATGAAGGAGGGACTTTATCTCCAAGAATCTTTAACTGGAGTTTATGAGGGAAGAATTTATTTTTCTGACCCCATTGGCCCAGAACAGCACATAAAACCACAAACAGATGTCATCAACATATGCCCACGTGCTGTTTCCAACACTAGTGGGGATACATTGTTTTCAACATCGTCACAGCTTTTAGTGGCATTCTTAGCTCTAATTGCCACATCTCTCACAAAGTCACAATAGGGAACATGGTATAAGATTAAAGCTGTGCTTCAGTTTAGTTTATAAGCGTTAACTCCATTGGATCTTGTTTTTCTTAAAGTCTAGTTTAATTTAAACAAGCTCAGTGTGCAGGAGGAAAACAGATTGAAAACATACTTCTAAATGATCTCAAAGCATGTGATTTACTTGATCCGAGAAAAGTCATTTCTACACACGTTGATAAATAGAAATTAGGTATATATTTAATGTTCAAAAATGGAAATTACAGTAATAATGCCCTACTTCAAAAAACTTGTAATAAAACATTTTACTTTATGATGTAATAAAAATGTAATTTTTAGAAAATAGATTTTGGAGCTACTAAAATGCACATTTATTTCACTTTCCATTTTTTTAATGGAAACCTATGCTTTATTTAAAACCAGTGACTTTACCAGGTGAAGAACATCTTCCATTTTTATATCTCCACTTTTTGTATAGGCAGCTCCAGTTGCTTTATAACTAGCCCACTCATTTACTAAACACTTTTGTCTACTCTTGGAAAGTGGCATCTAATTGCATTTACTAAAGAGGGAACTAAGAATCACTGAATCTAGAGTCCATGTCCTGAGACACTCTGAGCAGGTCATTCTGGATCTGTTAAGATTTGAGGAGAGGAGCCTAGTAAAGTTTGGGTACTTCAAGGAAAGCTTTGCACTCCTTCAACAAATTTTACCATTGTATCAAAGAAGAGGTTCTAACCAGAGGTTGTAACTAGTTCTCTCTAATGCAAATATTTATGGAGAGAGAAAACCTAGTATGATGTATGCTTTATTATGAGCCATTTAGAGCAAATCGTATCTTGGAATATTAAAGAGGTGAAATGGAGCATTAAACTCAGATCAGGGTCTGCCCACATAGGCTTGTTGTGTCCTTGAAAAATCGTTTAGTTTGTATTATATAGTAATACATTCAATTTGTCCTACCACAGGCAAGGTATAGCATATATAGTGTGAAGGTCCTGAAGCAGCTATTTGTAAGAAAATTAGAAAATTTTATATTCAAATTCATTTGCTGAATGATTGAATAAATAAAAGCAAATAAAGTTTTTTCCTATAAGATTTTGAGAAATTCTGGGATGGTAAGAAAGATACCATACTGGGAACTATGAAACTGTAGTTGCCAGAAGGCTAGCTATCAGAAATTGGGAGGGCTTGATCATTAAAAATACTTTTATTTCCTGGAAGGTATTTTCACATGAACTTGTTTGTGTGAATGTTAATATTTAAATGATATGATAATGGTTCTGTATAAAAGTAAGCAGTAAAAGTGAAGTGGTTTTAGGATGATTATTAAATAAGTCTTAATGTTACTTGGATCATATGCTAATTTGGACTAGAATATTAAATAGGCTTTATTCAGATTTATTCAATGTATGCTATAGATTACATTATGCTAGATGCAATTTTCGTCTTGTTTTAAATCAGAGTTCTCTGGATTTCAGTGACTTTAAAGTTTTCATGTTTTTTTTTTTTTTTGGTCATATGAAAGACAACTGGGTACTCAAGCCTGCTTTGTGAGTGAGTTTCTTAGAGCTCACTTGTTTCTATGGATTTTTGAAACCGTGTCTTACTTCCTATCACAGGCTAGTCTTGAACTTGGAGCAATCCTCTTGCTTCTGCTTTCTAGTTACTTCAGTTACACATGTGTGCTGCCACTTCTGGCTTAGAACTCATTTATTTATATTTTCGACTTATTAATTTATTTTATGTGTATGAGTGTTTTGCCTGCATGTATGTAAGTGCATTTACATGCATGTGTGCTCCTTCAGCACATGAAGTTCAGAAGTGAACTCTTTCAGCAAATCCTACCACTGCATCAAAGGAGAGGTTGTAACTAGTTCTCTCTAGTAAAATGGATACTTTATTATGAATCATTTAGAGGATAATGGTATCTTGGAATCATTTAGAGAATATATAAATAATATCTTGGAATATAAAAGAGGTGAAATGTAGCATTAAACCCAGGTCAAGGTCTGCCCAGATGAGCTTGCTCTAAATGTCCTTGACAAATAGTTTAGTTTGTATTATCCAGTAATACATTCAACTTGTCCTACCATAAGCAAGGTATAGTGTGAACGCAGTGCATGCAGTGTTCACAGGCACCAGAAGATGGCCTTGGATTCCCTGATACTGGAGCTATGCACGCTCGTTCGTTAGCTGCCATGTGGGTGCTGGGAATCAAACCCAGGTCCTCTGCAAGAGCAGCTAGTGCTCTTAACAGCCAAACTGCCTCTCTAGTTCCTATAACTCATGTTTAAAGGAAATTGAGGTCAATGACTGATTATTAGGATTGCCATTTACAAGCAGTTGAAGAAATCTAAGAAATTCTCCAAAGTAAGCAATTTTACAGTCATTGTAAAAAACTGTGTGGCAAAAACATTTAAAAAATGTATAAGGTTGTTTGAAGCAATAATTTATATATTTAGTGGAATTGTGTATAAACTCTTAAATATCTTTGGGTGTTACAGGGCATATCAATGGCTTTTCTAGTGATGCAATCTAAATACTCCCTAAGATAAGCAGCTTTTGAAAGATGATTATAATCTTCATCTGCTCTGATCTGTTATGTACCTCTAGTCATTAATTCACTTTTTTTTAAAAAAACCTCTGAATAGAGAAAGATTTCTTTTCTTTTCTTTCTTTCTTTCTTTCTTTCTTTTTTTTTTTTTTTTTCATCTATCTATCATCTATCTATCTATCTATCTATCTATCTATCTATCTATCTATCTATCTATCTATTTTATAGTTTCTGGGACAGCTTAAAGAACAATTGAAACATAGTCATATTTGACCTATTTTGTAGAAACAAAACAGAAAGCTATGGCAAACTTCGGAGTGAATTGTTTTATTTTTGTTTTGTATTTTCTTGCTTTTTTAACTTTAAAAAAACTTTATTGAGAATTTCATACATGCATATAAGTTGTTTTGATCAAGTCCACGCCCACTCCCTCCCCTCCAACACCTCCTATATCTCCCCATCACTTTCTTCTTTTTTTTCTCTTCTTTCATTTATTTTTTTAAATGGGGCTTTTGGCTACTCTAACATTCCTCCCTCTGAAGAGGGAACCCTAAACTCTTTTAGGGATTTAGAAGTGTCATTTCAAAATGTACTTTTAATTTTCCAGGCATATTAATTGGAAAATGCTTTCATGACTTTCTGTGTGTACACGTTCATGTGTGTGTTCATACATGTGCAGGTGTATGTGTATGTGCCTGTGCACATATTGTGCGAGTACATGCGGAGGCCAGAGGTTCACATCAAGTGTCTTCCTCAGTGGCTTACCCACCTTATTTCTGAGAGAAAGTCTCTCATAGAACACAGAGTACATGGATAGGTAAAACCTAGGGTTTCTCCAGTCTTTGCCTCCCTAGTGTTAGGGTTACAGAGGCACACTACCTTGCCTGACTTTTTTATACAGGTAGTGGAGATTGAAGTTAGGTCTTGATGCTGTGTGGCAAGCACTTTACCCACTAAGCCATCTCCTCATCCCCAGCTCTCTAAATCTCAAGGGTGGCATTGAAGGAATATGGAAACAGACTAAGAACACCTAGATGTGTATGTTCTTTTAATAAATAGGGCAATTTTCAGAAATGTTTCTCAGCTCGTGGTGCACAGTTGTTGACATTTTGCCATTGCAATCTTTAATGTGTAGCTCTTTGAAATGTGTGTATAGGCTTTGATTCACAGTAGTTTAGATGAGAATAAAAGAGCAACCAAAGAATAAAATCTTTCTAAACATTCCTACTATTGTTGAGATTTATGATGGCATCACAACATCCATGGATCGGCGAAACACACATTTGTTATAAAAATAGGTTCTCAGAGACTTCAAAAGGCTGTTTAAGACTTGATTAAAACCAAATCCACTGGTGGATTACACTATATTTGGGCTAAGTATTACAATCCTGGGGATTTGTTAAATTTGTTGTAGGTTTGACTCTATAAAGACATGCTATTGTGGTGTGGAGTGAAACCAAGACCAGAGAAACACCCGTATGTGAGGTGGCCAGTCCTCTTGGCCTCAGTGTTGAAAGTCTTGGGGTCACAGAGAGCTATGTGGGAGACTAAAAAGTATCATATCTTAACCAAGTAACCAGGAAGAAGTGTTTGCTAAAATTTCTGACTTGCTCTTTTTTCTTTCTTCTAGTACTTTTGCACTCCATATTTAGTATTTAAACACTTTGCCTTCAATAGGATTAGATGAGGAACGTAGTGGTAAAATCATTGCCCAGTAGGTGTGAGATCTAGTCATTTATTTTAGTTTCATTAACACTAAATATTAGCTTTTTATTTTCTACCATTGCTGTGATTTTTCAGATTTTCTGCATGTCTATATTTTACTTATTTTTTTCTATACAGCATGTAGAACTAACATGTACTATTCTAAGTAAAATCCCATTTGGAATTTACTTATAATTATACTTAACTCTTTCACAATATAAAATTTCTGCTTTGTCTTCTGTAGTCATTTCAAATTTTTTCCTTCCAGAAATTATACTGTTTTAGGATTATATTTTTGGCATCCATCCAGGTGAACCCAAAATTCAGCTTAAGCCCTGTCTTATTTAAACTTCTCTTTCTTATCAGAGCTAGTCCCTATTGTACAAGAAACTATGATAAGAAAATGTGCCCCTCACCCCCTGATGCCCCAACAAGGATTTAGAAAATCCATGGGCAGCAATCCAAGGGTCTCATGTGTATCTTGTCTCAGAATGATGGAGGTTTTGAGAGACTTCCTTCTTTGAAGCCAGGTATTAACTCAGGTGTTTCCACTCATGTAGCCCCTCCCCTTTCCCTTTGCATATCCCCAGTCACTTATGTAGACAGACTTGACTCCTTCATTCGAGACTGGTTGTATATAGGAAATGTCTGTAAAACCTTGTCCAAGGAATGAGTATTGTGCAGAGGATAGAGCTTGGCTTTGCATTCATTCTCTTTTTGTGACTTAGTCCCTTTTCTTTTGTTTACCACTACCCATGCTAACATCGAGATGTGTTTCTCTTTCATTGCTTAGTTCTTTACATCCACCCTTCTGCCTCAGGTTGGGATCTTTTCAACCTTCAGTAGCATTTTATTCCATATCTACACCATGAGTTCTCAATCTTGGCATTAGAAACATCCTGGGTTGGATCCTTCTTTGTGGTCGGGCTTTTCTGTACACCATAGAATATTCAATCAGCATCTCTGACCTCTGCCCTCTAGATTCAATAGCACTGCTCCCCAGTATGACAATCAAAAGTATATCCAGACATTGACAAATGTCTCTCCAAAGGACAAAGCACAGGTGCTAGACCAGAATCCTTGGTCCACACACGTATCAACACTTGTCCATCAGGTGGCTTCTACCTCCCTCCCACTTGTCTCACTAGGTCTCTGGAACTCCTCTTACCTGAGTCAGGGAAACTTCAAGGCTCCAACTGTGAGGTCACTTTTTTCCCTTAATAACCAGAGAATCTATGTGAAGTTTTCACTGCCTTGAGGCCCATGGGCTTATAGCCTCCTTGAGCCTGATCAGTGGTGTCTTGAAGAATTGCTGTTCCTCATGTCTGTACTTTCAATGGGGTTTCTCCAAGTGCACAGCATGCTCAAATATATCAATGGACAGATCATGGTAGTTAAAAACCAGAGAGAATTTTGCTCCAATTGAACTTCTTGGGTAAAGAATGAATTTTATACATCTACTCATTGTTAAGCTATTCATGCCTGCTGACCTACATACATACCTTTGACTTTAATAGAAACAAGAGGACGAATGTCCAAATCTTGGAAATATTTTCTCTCCTCTGTGCACGTCCTTCATCAAAAATGTACCCTGGGTTCATTTTTAGTCTGTTTCTTCTCGATTAGTTTCCAGTTTCTTCTTACTTCTTTTCTAATTATCTCTGTCTTTGATAGTTCCTTATTTGTCTTGTTTTGGTAGCCTGGTTACAGTTTAAAATACATTTTCCACCTGTACTTTACTGTGTTTGCTTTTACCACTTAATAATATTTGTTGTGCACTGATTATTTTTCAAGATTTTCCCCCTACGCGACAAAATCCTTGCCATCTGTTGTGTTTAGATGACCATGCTTCTAAGGTACCTGCTGTTTCTTTTGTCTCTTTGACAAATTTATAGCAGCAGTTTGGAATATTTAGTGTGGTATTTCTCTCACTGAACTGAAAAAGAGAATGCCTCTGTGAACCTGCCTTTTAAGGTTCAGGGCATATCAGCATTTGCTAAACAGGTTCTCTCCTGGGTAGAGTCAGCCGTGGGTGGTGCCCCATTTTCCGAGATAAAAATGTTTTTGAGAGATTTATTAATTCTTCATTGTTAATTCTCCCTTGGAACCATTGCTTTGGTTGACTTGAGAGACTTTAACATTATTCTTTACATAGTCATGCATGCCTTTGCACACAGGCCCACACAGCATGACATAGGGATGGTATGCATCCAAATATACAAGCAGGAGACCTTGTTTCTTGATTTTCTTTTTTGTTGTTGTTGTTATTTCCCATACTAGGGATTAAACTTGTGGACTTGTGGAAGCTAGGCACACACTCTGTCGCTGAGCTACAGCTGCAGCCCTTTATTCACTTTTTATTTGGAGACAGGGGCTCCCTAAATTTCTCAGGCAGGTCTTGAACTTGCAATTCTCTTGTTCCAGCCTCCTGAATAGGAGACCTTGTTTTGAGGCTCGCCTGTTCTAAGGTCCCTGGAGAAGGTTTGACCAGCATAGTGGAAGACTGGGTACCTGGAACTTGACGGGCCCTGTCTGTTATCCACCAAAAAGTTTTTAGGATGGTTGAGCCATGAAAGTTCAGGTGCAGCTGTCAGAATTGCATTCTATTTGGTTTTCCTGTATTGGGATGATTTAACCATGATGCACACAGTTTGTCACATCACTTTCATGACAGACATTAGTAGACATAGAAGATAAGTGTCAGTTAGTCCTAGGACCACACACACATTCTGTGGGGTGAAATATGAAGCAGATGATTTACCAGATAGAGATATGGGTCCGAGGAACTAGGACACCCTTCCTGTCTATCTCGCACTTTGTGGTCAGGGAATGGAGTGGTCCTTGCTCAGGTTAATAGTTCAATCTGTTTGGAGTCCTGTGAAGAGGTGTAGGGTGAAAAAAACCAAGAGCCAATATGGGAAGGCTGTGCGCAGTATGCTGGAATGAGCTCTTAGCTATCAAATTTTCAGGAATTTTGTAAAATGATTGACTTTATCAAAATACAAATTATATAAGCTTATGTTTAAATAAGTGATATTAAAAACAAAGGTTGTATGTACTTAAAATGCATCACTTTTAGTGATTTAACTACATATTATGGTGACCTATGCTGATAAATGCTTCTCCTCTTGGGTCTGTGGTGGAAATACTATGTAACAGAGTGCTGCTGTGCGCTATTTCCAACTCTGTGTACAGTGATGAATCTTGGTTGCTTGAAATTGGCCACAGTGGAAGCGTTTACTCTCCAGAAAATGGCAGATTGACTCAGGCTGCTCTGCCTTCACCTAATCCTCTCTGCCCAGATCTGGCTATAAAGCCAGCACCAGCATACCATTGGAAACTTGTGTATGCTATATAAACCGAAAGCCATCTAGGTAGATACAAGACCCATTAACAAATAGAAGGTACCACTATGTAAATCACCGCATTTTGTCAGAATCAGTTGTTTCTGTTAGTCCAGTACTGACATAACAAAGCCAGACCAATAGAGTCAATGCTATTGAGTTTAGTATCAAAATGTTGGAACACCCTGACAGTAAAATAGAGATTTTGTTATATAATAAACTATTTCCTTAAATTGGTAGAAAAAAGGTATGTGAGACACACTCACAGAGACACAGATACATACATACACAGGCAGAGTCACACAGATACACACACAGACCCACACTGACAGATACATACACACATATGTATACACACAGACACCTATAGACACTGACACGCACACATACACATACAGACCCACAGATACACACACACAGACACAGACATACAGATACACACACACACATACACACACACACACACACACACACACACACACACACCACCCACCATTAGGAAAAAAATACATGGAGCATAGAAATGAGTAGTTGTTGAGAGTATGAGGACGGATCCAGGGAGATTAGGAACACATGGGATCTATTTCAACATATGCATGGCATTTTCTGCCCCTGGAAATTCTTTTAAGCCCTTAATCCTGAGTAATGTTGGGTCCCTAAGAACCAGGCACTCTTTAAATTTTAGTGTTTCTAGGTTAATACAATGTAAGCCAATAAAAGCATGCTACCACATGACAAAGGAGACAAGCATCATGGTGTCAGACTAGGGAAACTTCCAGAAGATGGTGCTGATCACAAATGTCAGTCTGTACAACAACTCATCAAGAACAAGACCTGAAAACAATCAATAAGGACATGCTGCTTGGAGCTGCTTTGTCTAAACTGAATGTTGATGTCGACCCCTGTGTTCTGTGTCTCTCTGGAGCCTGTATTTTTGGTGACAACGTGGCCAATGAAAAATAAAAGGAAGGAGACATTTTGAAAACCTGCAAACCTGAAGCGGCTGGTGAACCTCTTCACCAGCTTGTGGTGCTCAGTCCGGCATTGTGGTTGTCCAGCGCCCCCTACACTCTTCCAACTCCAAACCTTCTCTCACAGAGGTTTTAACTTTCCAGTTAGCAACAGACTGTTTTGTCTTTCATTTTCAAGGTAAGCTCTATGCTGGTGACCTAGAAATGATATAAATGTCCTTGTGGTGTGTTTTATGAAATCTAGTTCAAGAGAACATTCTAATTCAAGAGGTAACAATCTCCAAGCGTGTCAACTCTTGACTGAAAGAATTCTATTATCTTCTGGACTTACACCTGAGTGTTCCAAGAGATCAACAGCTAAACTCTTGAAAATCCTTGCTCCACGAACGTTAGTCTGCTGTTAAATTTGGTGAGCCAGTACTGATCAAGTAATATCCCATTCAGAATATAGTCTGTTCTGCTTTTCTCCAGGCCATGAGTCCAATTGTGTCTTTCATAATCACCTAGAGTTGTGTTACAACACAGAAAGCTGGGAGTTGCCTGGAAAGGTTTCAATTCATAGATCTGGGGTGAGCTGAAGAAAAGGTATCTAATACTCTTCAGGTGGCTCTGAGGGCTCTAGTCTTGAGATAAAGTAGAAATCACAGTTCACAGACCTTGAGGGAAAGCCAGGTTCAAGATTTATATAGTTTTGGAAAGGGGAAATTCAGATATGAACTTGTGGAAGATGGAGGCAGATTGAGAAAAGGGGATCTCAAGATGAGAATCTGAAAAGACTTGAACCCTGTTATGGCTTGGCTGGTTTGGCTGAGGTTTGAATAGTTGAGCGAATCATGGACTGGCTAGAGAACAGCTCTAGCCAAGTTGCTTGCAGGTGTGGGTTTAATGAATGAGACCCTTGGGACTCATGCATTCATCTTGCCTCCTTTGAAGCTCTAGGCCAGTGTTAGCAGTACTGACTATACTTTACAGCTACCTGGAGAGCCATAAACACTACCTGTTCTCAGGCTACCCAATGCCATTAAGTCATCTTCTGAGACTGCAATGTGGACAGTGGATGTTTTCAAGAATGTGTGTTTTCAGAATAGGTAGGTTTCCTTCAAAGACCCTCAGTTAACTGGTGTGGTATTTTCAAAACAACCACTACCATAGTTTTTGAAATTAATCTACGTGATTCCAACTTGCACTTGGTGTCTGGCACATTGCAAGCCTATGTTAAACAGGTTAAAATGATTGCTTCATTGTCATATATGTTTTAAACTTGAATGTTGGGGATTTTTCCTCCTGGACTGACTCCTGATTCTGATGAGAAAGAGTAATGTTAGACCTACAGGACATATGTAGAAATATTGGTACAGATCAGGGTGCCCAATCTACAAACTTCAGGTCAAATCTGATTCCTTATGTATCTTTGTATAGCTTTCAAACTAGGAAAAAAAAAACAAAAGGAAAAAATGTATGTGAAAGTTAAATTTTGATGCTCACAAATAAAGTTTAAAGGAACACAGCCTTAGCTAGGTTTCATACCTTGCCTAGTCCTTCCCTAGATGTGGATGGCCACTTTTATTTAACAGTTTCATGGGGCACCAGAGACTATGAGACCTTCATCAAGTCAACATTACTATAGGACCATTTTCTATAAGAAGTTTGCTGATCTCTGATTTGGAATGTGGGTAGTAGATACATGGTTCCCATTTAACAATGGCATGTTTATTGTATGTAGATCTAAGATGCTGTTAGTAGAGGTGATTCCAAGCAGAAGGGGACTTGTTAGCAAGGTTTACTGTATTGCATTCATTTTTATTAAACTGAAGAACATTAAAAACCTATGGAACAAATTTAATGTGTGCTTCACAAACCCCTGGTCCTTTGGAGATCTTGGGCATATCAAGGTGTTTTGAGTTCTGCTTTCTGATTTGGAAAGTATACTATTTAGATTGTCATTTGGCTCCAAACCTCTCCACAATTCTTCCCACCCTCTCTTCTTCTACTCTTGTTCTGCACATGGGCAGTGAGGGAAGAGACACTGCACAAAGGTCACAGCTGATGTGCTGTGGTTTATAAGCTATGAGTGGCACCTTCCAAGGCATCGCTCCACACACCTTAAAGAACTAGAGAATTTGCTTGCTATCTGCAACTATCTGCAGAGCTCTTTGAGCCTTGAGCTGCTGCATTGAAGTAATCTCAATTTCTGAATCTATTTCAGTCATTTAGAAAGTATTCTTGGTGTTCTGTCTCATCTCCAACCCTGCTTTTGAGCATTCCAGTTACACATAATTTGGCACCTGCTTTGATTCTTGCAGACTTCTTAGAGACACAAAATCAAACTCCACCAGTCACTTAAACATGTTATGGGCTGGCAAGATGGCTGAGCAGGTACAGGTACCTGCTGCCAAACCTGACAACTACATTTGATCCCTAGAGCCCATAGAGTAGAAGGAGAGATCTGATTCCTGTAAATTGTCCTTTGACCTCCACACATGTGCTGTGACATTTGTGCACCCTGAATTTGCCATTTTGAAGTCTTTCTTGGCTGTTTTGAGATGTCAATGTATTACAATTCAGCAATGTCGTTGTTAAGGAACTGTGGGGCAGAGATTTTAAATGTCATCATCAGGAAATACAGGATCCTTATCCCTTGGTCTCCTTGGGAGGTTGAAACTTATTTTCCATCATCTTTGTTAGGTCATACGGTCTAAATCACACCAATCAATGTCTCTAGTGTTCTCTAACACTTTCTAATAACTCTCCCAGTGATTAAACTGTCCCATTTTTTGTTTCACTATAGTGTTTAATTTTTATTTTGTATTATTTTTATTTTATATGTATGAGTGTCTTGCCTGCATGACGTGTTTGTAAGTGGAGCTGTGTTATGCAATGCCCACAGAGGCTAGAAGAAGGCATCAGATCCTCTGGAAATAGAGTTATGGATGGTTGTGATCTGCCATGTGGGTGCTGGAACTGAACCCTGGTCCTCTGCAAAAGCAATCAGTGCTCTGAGCTGCTAAGTAGCTCTCCAGCCCTCAGTGTAGTGTTTAGAAACATTTTCTTACAAATTTTTCTTAACATTTGCGAAGTCTTCACTCTTGCTATGATAATCTTAAATAAACTAGTCTTTACTAGTTTAACTCTGTGGAGAGTTGAATTTTCTCCCCCAAATGACATGGTGATATTCTAAACCTTGATAGCTCTAAATGTGATCTTATTTGGAAATATGAATGTGTAGATATTGTGTATGTTATTACGTATGTAGGTATGTTAAGATGAGGGCATACTAGGCATACTAGGTGCGATGGTTAATATTCACTGTTAATTTGACAGAACCTAGAATCACCTAGGAGATAAACTTTTGGTCATGTCTGTGAAGGAGCTCCTAGCTTGGGTTAATAGAGGTGGGAAGACTCACTCTGAATGCAATGACACCATTCCATGGTCTGGGGCCCTGGACCAAATGAAAAGGAGAAACCAAAGAGAACATCGGCATTCAACTCTCTCTGCTTCCTGAGTACAGATGCCATTGGATCCATCCATTACCCTCCTCCTTCCATCACGCTGTCCCTGCCAAACATATCATGCCCTCAAAATAAACTGTCTTCCCTAAGTTGTTTTTGTCAAGTATTTTGTCACAGGAGTGGTTTGTTTCTTGCCCTTAACCCATCAGATTTATGTGACCTTATAGGAAGAAGGCTGAAGTCACTGAGACAGATGTTCATGCAGTGAGAACATCATAGGATACCAGAGGTAGAGGCTGAAGTTATGCAGCTCTAAGCCAGCTAATGGAGGCCACTGGAGGCCAAGAAAGGACATTTTCTAAGAGCCTGACACTTGATTTCAGCCTTCTGGTTTCCAGAAGCACAAGACAGTACATTTCTTTGAAGTTATCCATCCCTAGTCATTTCTTAACAGTGGCTAGTAGATTAGCTACTTGTAGTGTGTATACCGCCTAGCCAACCCAGTCTGCTAGTGTGGTTTCATCTTCCAGTACTTTCCATCAGCCCCTGGTGCTAATGTGCTACTTTTATGCTGTGCTCTTTCTCTCTCTTCCATGCTGTTTTCTATACATGGGTATATGACTAGAGTGCCTCAATCCTGCCTACCAACTTGGCTTGGCAAAGTCCTTCATGTCCTTGAGCGCACAGCATGAATCACCTCTGGTGAGCTTTCTACCCACTTCTCTGAGAGTGCTGGCATGTTTTCTAGGCTTCTGTGTGATAGTTATTGATGCATAGGTTTTCCCTTAAATTAGAATTTATGGGGTTGATATGACTTTCTTAGATTCTGGATGGCAGAGACCTTTTCCTACTTGACTTTGGGAAAAGTATTTTTGCCTGCCTGCAGGTCACTTGGCTGACACTTCGAAGGCAGCTGGACAGGGTCAGAAAGGAGTATTTTCCTTTCCTCTACTTCTTGGTATGGAGCAGTTTTCATACCCTTTTGATGATATCAGACTCACCTGGCTTGACAAGGAGAGGAAAGAGAACCAGGGAGATTGTTGATTAATACCACTTGGTAAATCACTGTCTATATTTCAACCACTGAAGACTGTTGATCACTTAAGAAACCCCCAGAAATCAGCATGGGAATTCATTAATTATAAACCACTCCAGTGTAAATTCCTGGGTTCTTTGACTTTGGTTACAAAAAATTAAGATATGATTATAGGTTTTTGGAATAGTTTGAGTTTTTTCTAAAATACCCCAATTTGAAGAACTAAAAGTAAATTCAGACCAGAAAAATGGTTTGTGTTTTTGCCACTTTGAAGGTACCTAGAGAGCAGGAGTGATCCCTGAGGATTTATGCTTCTTTGCCAGTCTTAGATATTCATGGTGCCTCATCTCTGGACCTCTCTACAATGCAAAGTGTTCAATTCCTGTGCGCGTGCGCACGTTGGTGTGTGTGTGCATGTAGATGCTAGCCACAGTGCGTGTGGGGATGAGAGAACAACTTTCAGGAGTTGGTTCCCTTCTTCCACTGTGGGTTCCAGGAATTAAACTCATGTCATCACATTTGAATAGAAAGTGTTTTTACCTGATGACCCACCTTACTCGCTCCATTTCCCACTTTCTATCACCCCAAGAGGGGCCTTTTCTATAACATATCATGCCTCTGCATTGTTCCCCATCAAAGGCCTGTTCATTTTACCTCTAGGTGGAGTTAGCCAATGGGAACACAGAAGTCAGAAATGGAGAAAGTAGAACAGTCGGGCCTTTAGTCTTCAAAAGCTTTTCTGGCAGCGTAACCTGGACTTGATTGTGTCTCTTGGAAAAAGTCCTGTAGATGGGGTCTTTAACACCTAGAAGCCATCCTTGTAGGATGACTTTGAGCTGACTGTATCCCTTCAACAAAGTCCTATGATCCACACCCCATGCTACATACATTACATCCCTCTGTTAGTCAGACTTTCATTGCTGTGACAGATACCCAAGAAAAATGACTTAAAGAAGGAATGATTAATTTTGACTCATAGATTCAGAGGTTCCAGTCTGAGAGTAGCTGGTTTCATTATTTTTAGATTCATGGCAAGGGCAGAAAGATCATGGAGGAAGGGCACGGTATAGGAAAGCTGTTCATCTCCTCTCATCCACGAAGCAAAGGGTAATAGGTAGGGGCTGGGAGTCAAGATACACCCTTTAAAACATGCTCCATGATCAGCTTCTTCCAGTGAAGCCTCTGACTTACACGGTTATACTGATTCCCAGTAGTCTATTAAAATTTTGATCTATCATTGGATGAAACTATTGATTAGTTCAAAGTCCTCATGATCTAATGAGCTCTGGAAACAGCCTCATAGACACATACAGAGGGATGCTTCACTAGACTACACTCATTCTATTCAAGTTAACAGTCAAGATTAACCATCATGCCTTCTCCATGCAAGTACCACATCCCCGAGTATCTTAGCAACTAAACAGCTCCTGATCTTTAACTGGTGCTGGGATTCCCAATGGCATGTCTTCATGTGTGTAAGAGCATGAATACCATGGGTCCCAAATTCAGATAATCATACTGGGAGCTGGTCTGTTGTTTCTTCCCATGCTTCAAAAAACACATGATTTCAACAAATAAGAACAACGAGTTCTGAACACTTGCAAGCAAAAAGTCCAAACTAGCAGAATCACAGCTTGGTCTCTGTGTTTCACTGAACCTTGAAAAGAGGGGTAATACAGAAACTCCCTGACATGTTTCTTTGTGGTTGTTGCTAATATCCTACAGGGTGACACGCACAAATAAATCATGTCAGTTTTCCTTTTTATTTATGTCTTAATATAACATCAGTAGTATGATTAGATAATTTGAAACTTAATAGAACTTTCCTGGGTGAATCAGCCAAGATATATCATGATGAAATTTCAGAACCCAGAGAAAGAAGAGGGAGGGAGGCCTTCATACACACTACTGAGTCAGCACATCACAGCAATTTTCTGTGTCCTCATAATAGATACTTGAGAAAAATTACTCATAGCCTGTGCAGAATTTATCAACCTCAGCTACCAAATAGTTATAGTATTGTGTTAACTTTGTGAATTAAGTTAGAAATTCAGCAAATACTGATGATTTCTCCTTATTTCCTCCCCCCAGTCCCTGAAAAGTCAATCTGCATAACTTATGCCATAGGTAGAAAACACTGAAACACTTTTTTTTTTTTTTTACTATCACATCTTAAATCAAGCAGTCTTTAATAAATGAGAGGTTCATGATCAGGGACAGCAATAATAGCATCCATAATTCATCGGCACCTAAAAGATGCTGGTGCTTATTTCCTAAACCTTAGCATGCCATATTCCAACAAGAAATTCCTACTGACTGAAGTGCTGCACTGGGGAAGTTCAATGAGGAGAGAGAGAGAGAGAGAGAGAAAGAAGAAGAGAAGAGAAGAGGAGAGGAGAGAGGAGAGAGAGGAGAGAGAGAGAGAGGAGAGAGAGGAGAGAGAGGAGAGAGAGAGGAGAGAGGAGAGAAAGAAAGAGAGAGATCTAATGAGTCAGTGCAATGAAAATGGGCTGTTCTAGTTTGTTTCTCCACTGCTGTGACAAACTCTGACCAATAGCAACATGGGGAGGAAAGGGGTTATTTGGCTTATATCTCCCAGGTCACAGTTCATCAGGGAGCCCAAGGTAGGAACTCAGGGCAGGAACCTGGAGACAGGAGCTGGAGCACAGGCCATGGAGGAATGCTGCTTACTGGTTTGCTCTCCTGGCCCCTGTTCAGACAGCTTTCTTATATAATACAGGCCCACCTGCCCAGGGGTGGCACCACCCATAGTTGGCTGGGCCCTCCCAGATCACTCAACAATCAAGAAGATGCCCCACAGACATAGCCACAGGCCAGTCCAATAGAGGAAATTCCCCAATTGAGGCTCCCTCAATCCAGGGGTGTCAAGTTGACACTAAAGCTATCCAGCACATAGACTTCGTCAAGCCCAAAGAATGGTCAAGCCCTAGAGAACAGAGATCTGGCATCCAGGAACATGATCTCTGAAACTCACAGTGGAAAACAAACACACAGTAAGATCATTTTCATGATGCCTTATTGTGATAGTTAATCTTCATTGTCAACTTGGCTGGATTTAGAACTACCTCTAGATGTACATGTAAGGTGTTTCTAGAGTTAACTGAAACCCACTCTGAACGTGGGTGGCATCCCATAGGCTGGCATGGATAAAAAAGGAAAAAAAGAGAAAGCCAGCTGAGTGCCAGCATTCCCTTTTCCCTGTTTCCTGATCTGTGAGATGTGACTAACCCTCCAGCTATTGCTGCCATGGAGCTCCCTGCCACCACCCGTTCCTTACCAGGATGGACCGTGTCTCCTCCAACTACGACTTCAAGTAGGGCTTTTTTCTCCCTTAATTTACTTTAGTCAGATATTTGGTCATAGTGATGAGAAAAATAGCTAACCCATCTATTAAAGAGTAGACTTTCTGTCTGGTAACATACTGTTGCTTTTTCAACAGGTTCATTAGTTTGAACTCTAGGTGACGGTATCTTATAACCTATACTAAAAGTAAATTATAAATGTTCGTTTTGAAAAATAGGTAACTTATTTTTTTTTTTGTTTGTTTGTTTTTTGAGACAGGGTCTCCCTGTAGCCCCAGCTGTCCTAGGTAATTTGTAAGTGAGATCAGTTTTGTATTCTTTCAAACAGAGCATGTAGATTACTGTGAAACTCAGTGTTCTTTCCACAGAGATTTCATGGCTGGAAACTGTTGGTCAGAGGGTGTTGATGCTTCCTCCCTTGGCTTCTCCACTGAACATCTCTCGTCTGTGCATCTCAATATTTTCCTTTATAACTCTGACTTGTATGGTTTATATCAAGGGTATCATCACCATCTTGTTTGTGGTTAAATTAGGCTAATGGGGAGTCCTGAGAAGAAATTAGGAGGATAATGAAGCACAGTTGTGATCTTTTGTCTCTAGAACCCCTTCTGACAGGGTCACTTCAAGATGTCTCCTTAGCAAGTCACAGGTCCACTGCTGCTGCCTGTAAGACACAGGGTGTCTCTCTGTGTAAGCCTCACCTCACAGGCTGTCTCTCTGTATAATCCCTATCTTGCAGGATCTGTACCTTGTTCTCCCTTCATTTCTATGCATAGTGGATACAACTCCTTCTCTCTAACTGGTTTTGTACTGTAGTGTGGTTTCCCATGACAGAACTCTGTAAATGGAGATGCTATGTCATTATATTCACCTTGAATCCTCATGGTATGATTATGCCTATGGCTTCTGCTGAAATCTGAGACAATTTTAAGATGTCTTCTTTTTTTTCTGTTTCTTTGACTCCTTTTACTCTGTTATACTTTATTGGCTTTTTTTTCCCTCCATGCCCACAGAGTATCAGTAGCCTTCCAATGAGTCTAAACTTACTTGTTTCTCATTTTTTTCTGACTTCAGTATTGTCTCTATCATTAGAGTCACCACAGACATTATTTCAAGTCTCACATTGCAGATTTCCAGAAAAACTTGGGGCTCTCCCAGCTTAAGGCCTAAATTCTCTCCCATGATCCTGCTTCCTGACTTGAGCCCTTTTCTCCTGGTTATGAAGCTTCTGTCCTGATCTACATGAATGTGTGCATTCAAAGGATTTTCTTTTCATTACTGACCCATCTCACATCTTCGTGCTCTGCTTTTTATCTTTTTAATCCAGTGACAAGTCTGACGTTTTGTTTCCACTTCCTTTCATGCAAAACAAACAAACAAAAATAATAGTGGTATGGCAGCCTAGAGCACTGGCTAAGTTCAACACTTATCCTGCCTTTGAGGTTGGTATTTATTGACTTCTCATCCTCATGCGTTCATCATTGAATTTTCCTTACCCCCACAGCAGTGATACCGGTGAGAGAGGAGGATGCAAAGTTAGTGGGAGGGCTGGGCAATGCTGCCTGCAGCATCGTTAAAAGCCTGTTTGCTTAGAAATATTTTCTATTCACATCTGCTACCTCCTCTGAAGTTTCCTCTTACGAATTAATGATTTAAACTACAAAGTATCAGATCCACATTCTGTCAGGCCATTTTCATAGTTCAGCTTTTTATCTTTTACATCAATATACTAGCCTCCAAGGTCTTTGAAACTGAGTATGCCACCTAAGTGAGGTGGGGTCCAGTGTGAACAGGGAGGCAGAGGGTAGGAAATCAGTCTAGAAACAGGACACAGGGCTAGAGGAAGATGCCACTGCCTAGTGTCACCTGATGCTTTATAGACCTAAACTCCCAGGAGAGGAAGATGTTCATGTTTCTGTTGTTCTTGCCTTTCACTCTGCTTCTGTGGAACAATTTCTGTCTCTAGGTTCTCTTCTGAAAGTTACGAGTTTTATGAGGCACATTTCTCGAGTTGAAAAACTTGAATTTTTATAGGCAGCCTTTATGGGTCTTTGTGGATCTTGATGGTGTACGAAACTGTATTTTGGGCTCCTAACCCTTTCTGTCTCTATTTATATTACCAAGAATTGGCTTACTTCTCCACACATAGGAACTATAAAAAGAACAATTAAACCAGTCCAGTTAAACAGGCAAGGAGGATCTAATTCAAGATTGATACAATGGGGTAGAGATAATAGACTTACCTACATGAGACAAAAAAAAAACAACAACAAAAAAAAAACAAACAAAAAACCGGAGAATTCTTAAGTGCTGGGGCCAGCTAGAAGAAAAGTATTGAGATGACAACAGGGAGGTCGTCCTTGTGATTAGTCCATCAGTTTCCTAGTTGCCAGTGGAAGTTAGGCTCTTACCCCCCACCCTCCGGCCACCAAAGGAGACTGGAAATGAGAGCTCTGATTTTCTTGATGGCAACTCTATTTCAATGGGATGACTCATAGGTCCTTAAGAAAGATATTGATGGTTTGGAGAAGATTTGTGTCTCCAAGAAGCAAAGAAAGAATATACAATGAAAAATTTCTAAAATGAATTATTTAAGAGAAGGTAGGTCAGAGGTCTAAAGTCAGAAAGAAGCCTTTGGAAAGCAGTGAAGTTGAGGGGAGTGACTTTAAGGTCTTTTAGGTCAGAACTAATATGACCTTGATGCTGCTATATATGGTCATTTTGTTATTTAGGTCAGTGATGTTCTCCCCCCCCCCCGACAGTACAATGTATGTGTGTGTGTGTGTGTGTGTGTGTGTGTGTGTGTGTGTATGCGCACGGGGGACCACAGTTTTACTTCTTAGACTATATCCAGTCATAATTTTTATATTGCTATACTAGAGATAAATGCTAATCCTCTGCATTTTTCCCAAGATGAACCATGTACAGTGGGAGATGAAGGGCTGTCTGCCTTCTGTCCTTTCTGTCCTCCCAGGCCTTTGCACAGGGCCTGAGACATAGTTAATGCTCAGTGACTCCTTGCTTTGGCAGTTGAATGAGAATCAAGGCTTTCCTCTAAAAGATACGGCAAACAAATGCAGGTTAGTTTAGAATTTAATTATCTCATGATGTGGAAACACCTGGGTCTCTGTGCCATCCAGGCTTGAGTTCTGGTTGTAACTTCATGATTATATGAACTTGGGTGAGTCACATAAACTCTCGGTATCTTTGCTTCATTTTCTGTAAAATGAGGTTATTACCCATTTCAGAGAGGGTGCAGTACCCATTAAAGTGAGATGCTACCCATTAAAGGACCCCGCAGTTCTCGGTGCTTCGTGATGCAGACTAGGTATTTTCATTTTTTCAAGGTTGTTCTCACCCCTGTCTGAGCAAAGCTGTATCAGAGGCAAATCAGATCAAGTTTCCATGGAGGACTCTGCTTGCTGCTTCTCACCCTTATGATGTGTAATAAAGAACCCTCATTATGCTGTGGAATAAAATGATTCTGCTTGAATAGTTTATCTGTGCCTTTGTTTCTGTTTGTTTTATTTTCCATGACACCTTGGTTTAATTCAAAGGGGGAGATGTTTCTCTGTTTATCTAGTTCTTTAATTAAGTCACCCTATAGTGTGGCTGAAGCCGGGCCCTCTGGGTGCTAAAGAAGGGAAGCTAAACACAACTGCAGAGCTGAAGGCGGAAGTGGCTCTGGGTATGGGATTGTTCTGTTGGAGATGTGAAAACTGCCTGTGGAATCAGTTGGACTGAAGCCTGCATGGAGATCACACACAATGTCTTGATGGGTTTCTTAGATTGCTGAGGATAAAGCTTTAGATTTCATGCTTCTTGTAACCAATGCTCTGCCTTCTCTGGTTAAAGGCCAAGCTTTCTACTAAAATACGGGAATTTCATATTATTTAGGATTTTGAGCTTTCTAAAGTGTTTTTCTATCTTCTATCACTTAACTCTATCAAGTGTGGGATGAGGTAACAGCTGACATCCACGTTACCATTCACTGGATTGAAAGCTTTAGCAGGGGCTGTGAGGAAAGGGTGCTTTCCTCCTCTATCTGACTTTCTAGCTCTCTCATAGAGGAGTTTGCGAATAGAAGACATCAAATGTAATTTTGTACATTCACTGAATGCACTGTAGTTTTTGTTTTCTTGGGAAAATAGGAAAATTACATTTTCAGCCTCCTTTGATGGCCATGTAATTGGATTTTGGTGAATGGGATGTAGTTAAAGTGTTTTAAGACACTTCCTGGCTGGGGTATCAACAACGTACTCTTTAAAGACTATGTGTTTAAGGGGCTGTGGGATGATAAGCCTGTCAACCTGAGTTTGATCCCTGAGTTTTCCACATTTGATAAATGTGGAAAGGGAGAGTAGACTCCATAAAGTTGTTCTCTGGCCTCCACATGCATACCTTGTGTGATGGTTGGAATGAGCAACGTCTCCCATAGGATCATGTATTTGGATATTTTGTCCCCAGTTGTCCCCGGTTGTTTGGGAACCTTTAGAATGTGGCACCTTGCTGGAAGAAGCATGTCACTAGGGGTCTTTGAAAGGCAATGGCCTTGCTCCACTTTCAGTTCTCTCTCTCTGCCTCTCTGTGTGTGTGTGTGTGTGTGTGTGTGTGTGTGTGTGTGTGTGTGTGTATGTCTTCCTGCTCCTGGTACTATCCCTACAGCTTGCTCTCATGCCTCTGCTAGGACGAACTCTTATTCCTCCATAACTGTAAGCCAAAATAAGCTCTTTATTCCATAAGTCACTTTTGCTCATAGTATTTTATCACAGCAACAAAATGTAATTAATGCACCTTGGCATGTACACACATCTACACACACAATAATAATAATAATGAAATATAATTTTAAAATAATTTAAATGGAAGGAACTTGGATGCAGGCATTAGGCTGGAAACAGAGCTGCCAAATGCTGATCCAGAGGGTCATCAGTGATAGAACAATTGAAAAACATATCTGTGCTTTGCTAAATTACTGAGATTTTAAGATTTCTTCATTATGAGACCTCCATTAAACTATACTGACGAATAGCCTGTAAGAGATGTTGTCTAAGTATTTCTCTACTGTATCCTCATCCCAAACCCTGTTCAGAGCACAGCATTATCTCAATATCGATATTACTAAATACCTAAGTAAGATTAAGTATTTTCAACTCTCATGACCTCTTTGTATTTTAGCCATGAAGGCTAACCTCCAGTTTTCACTTTCTCAATTTTTAAAGAAATACTAATTCATGAGTGGTTTATTTCAGTAGTATTCATAGGACCTTCAATATGGAATCAGCCCTGAAGCCTTTCAGTAGATGAATGGATGAAAAATGTATACACAATGGAATATTATTAAGGTACAAAAAGAACATAATTCTGTCATTTACAGCAACTTGGGTAGAACTAGAGCTCATTACATCAAGTGAAAAAGACATAGACAAGCACCACATGTTCTCATTTGTGGAAACTACTAGATTGATGTTGAGGAACAGAATGGAATAGCGTTCTTTAGGGACTCAGAAGTTCTAATAAGGGGCACCAAAACACAAATTAGAGGGAATATTTCTGGTTCTTTTTTTTTTTTTAAACACAACAGCATGCCTATTGGCTTAAACCATCTATGATAAGAATATATTTTAAAAAACCCAGAAACAGAATTCTCAATAAATCATCAACAATGATTAGTATTTGAGGAGCTGGAAATTCTTTTTACCCTGATTTGATGGTTACATATAATATACACATACTGAATGACTATAGTGTCCTCCATAAAGATGTACAGCTGTGAGCACCCCATAAAGATGCCATTTCAGAGGGAAGCTTCTACTTTATGGGACAGCTACTGCAGCACAGTTAGCATGTGGAAGGTCATTTTCTTTTGTGGGAGAGTTGATAGCTGAGGATTCCAGTAAATACTTTCCAAACATTAGGCTGCTACCTCCTTGGATCAGAATCCAGAGTTTCTCTGTTGGTGGGGCACTATACTTAAAACTGGAATTTGATTCTGAAACAGTATTTAAAAATTTAGTCATAGGGGCTGGAGAGATGGCTTAGCAGTTAAGAGCACCGACTGCTCTTGCAGAGGACCCGGGTTCGATTCCCAGCTGGTGGTTACAAACTGTCCTTAACTCCAGTTCCAGGGGAACCTGAAGCCCTCTTCTGACCTCCACGGCATGGCACAACATGGGTGCACTCACATACATGCAAGCAATATACTCATACACATAAAATAAAAATAATAAATATTTTTTATAATTTTAGTCATAGTTTCCTTTTTAGTAAGTCATTGCTGATTATAATAGGAATAATAAGTTGCTAATAAGAAAAGGACTGTAGTCAAGGGGAAAGTCTAAAAATCCCAGCAGGAAGCTGACGTGGTTGAGTGCTTCCTAGGGGGCAAAAACTGTTCCAAGCCCTTCATGACTCCTGGCTTTGTTGAAAGCACTGGAAGAAAACTACCAACTGAACAGTATGGGGAAATAGGGGAAACTGTCACCTCATAGGTTAGCAAGATGTACAAAGCCTCAGCTAGTGGTTGGATAGGATGGTACTTGAATGTGGATCTGACTGGCTTGGAACCTATCTGTGTTCTTTCAAAGGCAGGCAGCCTCTGGTTTAGGATGATTAGGCAAATGATATTTTTGACTTTGTAATGGTGCAAAAAAGTATATATTTACTAGAAACCCTACTTGCAAGTTTGCATTTGGTTCTCTTCTTGTTTGGAGATGTGCAGTCAAGATTCCATCTTGAAGCTGGGCAATGCCATTAAAGAGCTATGTGATCATGAGGGAAGCAACAGTGCTCTGCTGAGTACTGAGTGGCTAAGCTGTGATGTCTGATAGGCTAGGTGCATTTTCCACTTGGGGTTTTCAGAATGGTGCTTATGTAAGTAAAGGAGTATCCATCTGCATGCTGTGTTGAGACCTTTCAATAGTAACAAAATTTAAAAGCTATCTCCCCTGAATGTAAGTCATGAGTCACAATTCCAGAAATGCCCACCACCCACTTTCAGGTCCCCAGGCTATCTCCATCCCTCCCTTTGTGACATCCTTGATCCTTGAGCATATTATTCCTTTCTCTGTTCCCCAGCTTCCTCACTTAGGTATTTGGATATGGGCTTATATGTTCATCTTTTCACTAAGCCCTTGGGTAAGATTGATTTAGTCTTTGATGTTAGATGCTTCCCATTGACACATATGATGTGTATACCTATCTGGTGAATACTTGCCATTCTTGGGTTCATGCTGGACCTTGGAGCCCATACTTCACTGGGTCTGCTTAGCTGGCACTCCTGAGGCCAATTATAATCTCTATGACAGAATGAGACAACATGTAGTTAACCAATCTATTGATTATGTATTTTTTTAATTTTAACTTTAATTTTTATGTGTATGCATGTATTGCTTGCATTTAGGTCAGTGCACCTGTGTCGTGCAATGCCCACGGAGGACAGAAGAGGCTGTCGGATCCCCTGGAACTGGAGTTATGGACAGTTGTTAGCTGCCATGTGGGTGCTGGGATTTGAACCCTGGTCTTCTGCAAGAACAACTAGTGTTCTTAACCACTGGATCATCTCTCCAGCCCCAAGTTATGTATTCTTATGTACATCAGAAAGAAGAGGATAACAGGACCCAATTCCTAATAGCAGGACATTGTTTAGTGAGTTGTATGCAAACTCTTAAGGAACTTGCATGAGTATTATTACCTAATATCAACCCTCTGGGGGGATCCTTTAAATGAGAAAAGTCAAACTCAGATTGGTTTTACTTACTTGCTTCTCTTAACACCAAAATTAAATGGGAGAACCTAAGCCTTCTTCTGCTTCTGCTTTCTCCAAAATATTACATGGCCTTTGTGAAAAAGCAGTCTCTTGTACTATCTGAAAGATTAATCTGTTTCTTTCTGCTGTCTGGAATGTTGGACAGCGAACACATCTATTTACGATTATGTGGCTAAAAAATTAATTTAACAAAGTATTTTTACATTGATAATGGCTCTGTGATATATGGTGATGCTGAGAAGCTCCACCTGTCAGCCTATTACCTGGTGCAGCTTTTAAATGAGGTATTGGTTTGTTTCTGTGGAATTTTTTTTCTTGGAGGAGGAAGCTGGGGTGTTGAGGCTGTATCTATGAGAATAATCATTGTTCCAGGAATGTGGATGTTCTTGCAGATGTTTTATTTTCCCTCAGCAAGCAAGATAGAGGGGTGGTGATTGGTCTTTATTAAGGCTAATAGGATGCCTGGCTCATCTTTTAGTCTGTTCTATGTTTTGAACTTTCATTTGTCCTTTTCTTCATTTTCCCCATCTCAACACCTGCCATCCCTCTCAGACATGAAGTATTTTGTTGGTATTGGAAAGTTTTTTCTGACTATTTCTGGGTGGGCTGGGATGAAGAAGGAGCATGCACACTGTTGATGGATGGTGTTGCTACCTCATGGGCCATGTGGAAATGTCTCTGATATCACCAGCAGTGTTTCTAGACAATAATAAAAATATTTGATTTTCCAAAACACCTAGTTCTTGGGCTATTTCTAGTCCATTGTTAATTATGGGGTCATCTGGAGATACTAAGATGTTAGATTACAACCACAGTTTTCAATTTTTCAATTAGAAAACTTTCCCTTTTTAAATAAAAGGTTTTGGTAAAGTGATATAGAAAGGGGGAGAGGCATGCTTTATTTTTATGTTGAACAGTGATTAAAGACCCTTACCCATGTTCAAGTCATAAGCAAGTTATAAGAGAAACAGGTTTACCTTAAACATGAAACATGTTTATATTTAATATTTCATATTCATAATGCGTTCCCTAGCTGGGTTCATACTTTGCTTTTTAGTGCTTCTTAACTCTGACCTGCTGGTTCTCAAACTTCAGTGTAAACAGAGGCCTGGGTGTGAATGAAACTCTAGGTGTTTAGCTGCTGTGATTCAGAAGGTCAGGGTGGGTTATGGGAATTAGCACCTGTGACTAAAGCTAGTCAACCTCACGTCACTGTTTGAGACTCCCTTTCCAGGGCAGTGTCTGTCATACTTGAGTGTGCACTGGGCGAGGGGACCACTTCAGGGCTCCTTAAATAGAGATTGCTTGCCACACCCTTGAATTCCTGGGTTCTGGGATGGGACTGAGAGCTTGCTGTTCCACCAAGCTCCCAGGCGATGAAGAGGCCATCTGCTCTTCTTTGGGGCCTCACCTTGAGAACATCAACTCTTGGGTGTTCCAGCTATAGCTACCAGTCAGGAAAGAGCCAGACACTGATGAACAACCAAGCATGGCCTTTTTATTTTGAGAGGCAGGAGGATTGCATGCCTCAGTGGAAAGATGGCTCGTACCCAGACACAGACTCCATTTTAGATATAACTCATTGTTCACAGTAGAACCTCAGTAATTAAATGTATTATGAATTTTAGTGGTACAGAGTTAAGGCTGTGCAGGAGGATCCAAGGCCTAGGCTCTGACCTATCTGTCTGTGCAGCCACAGCCTGTCTAAAATGATTTCACCGTGAAGCTAATTGTTTTAATAAATAGCTTTTGGTGACCCGAATGGGAAGTGCAATTCAGAGCTTTACTTATCTTCTCTAGTCCTGTTGTGAGATAGTAATGGGACGAAGCATGAGGAATCCAGTTATTACCTGGGTTCAAAGTAGGGCTGTTTACATTGGGAGAGTTTATACTGGGTGTTAAACAATTATTGGTTATTAGCCATAGCATTTGTTATCACTTATCAGTGGTTCCTTCCAGGCAAGGAACTCCAATGACATTCTCACTATTCCACGAAACAGCTGTTCTAATGTTAACCAGGGTTATTTGGCTTTACTTCACAAGTGAGCATCAGAGCTAATCTTTCTAGGCATAGTATGTTTGAATGCTTACACTTATCAAGTTCAAACCTTGCCTGATGCTGTATTGTGACACACATTGTAGCTCATGTGAGTTGAAGTGAACAATTTTAAACAGCAGAACAATTCCTTAAGAGTTTTTATGAAGTAGAATAATATAAAATGAAACAACTCACATTTTCTGCTTTTTACTTTCCCCAGCAAGTTTATCACAGAGAGGACAGGAGATAAGAAGGTAGATAAAGGAAAGCACAGGCAGTCTGGACAATCCGTGATGTCAGATAAGTGAGGAAATCAAATAATACAGAACCACCATGTAAGAGGCCAAGCACAGAAGTCAGAGCCCACAGGCGCTTATTATAGAATTGGTTGTCACTTGTCCATAACTTCTAGGAGGCTGAGGAGGTTACAATGAGCTCTTTTATGCTTAAGTATTCTCTCCTGCTTCACTCTGCATTTCTACAGAAAGAAAGAAGGAGGTTGCCATAGTTAACCTCCGTTTCCTGTCAAGTGCACACCTCTCTTTGCTCTTTTCTTGGTGATGCAAATTATAATCCAGGCTTTCTTCTTAATGAGACCTACAACAAAATTGCAGCCTTTTGGTTGCCACATCATTACAAGAGATAAAAAAGAGAGGAAAATCACCCCGCAAGGAACAGATGCAATTGAAGCTGGTGTGGGCTGCACACGGCAATCACCATTTCTCACTCTGTATGTGAAGTTCATCTGGGTGACCTTTTGCCATTCCTGTCTGATGACGCACAGTGGCCTGTCCTCGGCCTGAATTCTCTCCAGGTAGTCCTGCTGTCAGAGAAGTATTTCAGCAGATCATGGTTCACAGGACTCTGAAAATGTGGGCAGAATTTTCTCCCAAGCAAGGAAGACTTTTTGTATGTTCCATTGTGTTCCAAGTCTGGCTTTTGGGATTTGATATTGATTGACTTTGTCAAAAAGCCGAAATCATTCACAAAGGGATAGTACTCCATTTCAGGGATTTCTTTTGGCTTGTTTGGTTTTGAATTGGGGTCTCACATAGCTCAGTTTGGCCTGGAACTCCCAGTGATGCCAAGGATGACCTTGAACTTCTGATCTTCCTGGATCATCTGTGAGTCCTGGGATTACAGATATATACCTGTGGTGCTGAGAATAGAACCCAGGGCTTTGTGAATATTGAACAAGCAAGTCTACCAACTGAGCTATTGCCTTAGCCCAGAGATTTCTTTAAATACCATTTAAAATATAAAATGTAGTACTTAAGAAACCAAATGCAAATATCACTTGTGATTGTTAGGAAAAGTAGATTCCTGAGATGATACTTAGAGACCATCCTTGAGGTAGAGCTGAGTATGGGAGTGAGTAGAGCCTACAAGACTCCTTGAAAACAATTTTACAGTTTACTCTTGAGCACTCTTCATTATAGAGAACATGGAAATGGTGTTTTTTGTCAACAGCCAAGGATAATGGTTCCTTTTATGTAAAGCACAATCATATATGGATATAGCTCAGCACCCCACTTACCTGGCTATTCTGTTGCAAGTTCTATTTTAGTCCAAATTACCTGCTTTGGAAACAGCGAAGCTTTTCTCAGGGGGTAATTACCAGTATAATCACAGCACCATCTGCTTGCCTTATGTTCTGTAGATGGCTCAAAGGAGATCGTTTCAGAAGAGACCCTGGAAAGGACTATTCCAGGAGGGAGGAAATGAAGATAACCAAAATGAAAGTAATAATTAGGAGCTTGAGGAGGCAAAACATATGCTATTGACTGTATAACTTAGAAACCAGCATCTAGACCCCTGGCTCACCTGAGGTTTCCTCGGGAGTAAGGACTGAGGGGAATACACCACTAGAACAGAGTGTGGCCCATTAACCTGGGGGAAATCTCCTGAGAGACCTAGCACAGAGGAATAGCAGATGGCACTCATTTGTGATTTACTGCGGAAGAAGGAGCTGCAGGCTAGATGCAGCCCGCAGAACCCTCCCCTCTGTATTCTAAGACCACATTTTTAAAGGGGAGTCCGAGTTCTCAGGAGAATTTTCATGCAGTCAACATTCATTTAAAAAATATATACTTAATACCTCCTAAGCAGGATGTGCTTCACTGGGCTGCTGGAGTAGCTATGCTGATGTTTAAGTTACAGTTTCTTCCCTGGGAACTGTACAATGCACAGGAAAGTAGAGGAAATAAGAAGGGCATGCGTGCAGATAGCCACCATGGATGGCACATAAGTGTTGCATTAAGGAGATGGAAGGCTAGGAGGTTTCCCAGACGTGAGGGTTAATTCATGTGAGGGCACTGGGAAGCTTTGTGGAATTTAAACAGGAACCTATATGGATAGAGAAGACTTTGCTAGGTCTTGAAGGCTCCCCTAATACAGAAGTGAGAGTCAACACTGGGACTCAGGGACATTAGTTGAGTGGCTCAGGATTTTAATATTTATCCGATGACACAATAATTATATATACTTCTCATGCTTTAAATGCATCTGAAATTTGATTCCACATTCTTGGGCAATGAAGCTGCACTTGAAAAGACGTGCACCATCACCCCTCGGAGTAGGTCTCGCTTTAGCATATGTTAATTTACCCCTGCAGCTGTGACCCCAGAATAGCATTTTAGCAAGGATCATTTTTTTTATATCTTTCATTTTTTAAAAAACTCTGGCAAACAAAAGGGGAATGGTTTGAACTGCAGAAGCAATTGATGATGTCAGCTCTTCTTCCAATGAAAGCCAGGGGAGATACAGTTTGGAAGAACTGGAGTTGCTATTGTTACACTGGACACATCCCTCCACACATGGTCCATGCTTGACCCTCTTGTGTTATGGAATAAATCATATCTTTGTGTGATACTTGAAGCTGGTAAAAAGTTATATTGGGATACATTGAAATGCACGCAAGCTAACTTCTTTCCACAAAGCCAAGGTATTCAGGAAGTATTGAAATCGCCACCCTCATTCCTGTGTTAATTAGCCATGTACTTTTTGTGTATTTTCCTCCCGTCTTAATTTTATGAGTACACAGAGGTGAACCTCCTCCTCCCCTTTTCCCTACCTCATGTAGGTCTCTTTCTACATAATTGCTCCCTTGACATCCACCAAGTCTGTCAGCAGCAGGAGCTGAGAGGATCAATTGATGTGTGAATTATGTTTAATTAAAACCCCCTCACTAAGAAGTGAGTGAAGGAATATTTAACCTCTGTGCATTCCACCTCAGCTCCTCCTCCAAGCCTCCCAGAACTCCACATCAAGGACCAGCCCACTGCCTGGGAATGGGGTGGGGTGGGTCAACACAACTGTCTGCTGCTTATGGCCAGAAAGGCACACTAGTGCTCACTTGGCACCCGTGTCATAGAATAGCTTGTCCTTTCATTCATGGTGCAAGTGCCCATGAGAGAGGAAACTCCCTGTTTGAGCTCCCCTGCCCTGCCCTGCCCTCCCCTCCCCTCCCCTCTTTTCCTCTCAGGGCTCTCACCTCTCTGGATACTCAGATCTCCCTCCAAAGTGGTATGCATACTTCACTGTCACCCTTAGTATGGTGGCTACCAAGAACAATTGTTATGAACTATTCCAAGTTTTCTGCAGTTTTGACTCCAATCTTGCATTCCCAACTGACTATAGTCACCTTAATGTGGTCCTCCCTTTGATGTCTCAGATTCCTCCCGTGCTGTGTTAGAGAAAGTCCTTGAACATTCCGTGTCTGGATGCTGGTTCTGTTAGGAAGATCTTGGTGAGAGGCTTGTGGGTATGAGGAGAGCTCAACTGCCCAAGAGCATCCCAAATCAGTGGATGACCTTCAAGAAGGGCATGGGCCATATGTAAATGATAAATGGAAATGGTCATAAAACAGTCACTGGTAGGAAAAATGAACTGTTGGGAAGAAGGGAAGAAAAACATAATTGAAACAGATTGGGCAGAGACTGTGTCAAAGTATTAATAAGGCAATCACTGAGCCAGGATTAATTTGAGTAACATTTGTTCAATACGTACATCCTATTTTGAAAGCTTGGCACACTTTGCTGAGTTTGGGTTGCATCTAAATTTTGCAGAATTCCTGGACAAATTTCTCTTTTGGCAGTGAACCTATCTTTTGTTTCCTTCAGTTGTAGCTTTGACCATCATCATGATTCTCCTGTTAATCAAAAGTCCTTTCACTTCCTTCTCCTCTTCATGCACTTACTGGCTGAGTACTCTAGAGCTGTCTCTGAGGTAACTCTCACTCCTTTTGAAGAGAGGGGAGGAAAGTGTTTATTACATCCTATACTTCCAAGTGACTGTCCATCTTTGAGAGAAGTCAAGGTAGGAACTCAAGCAGGGAGGGAACCTGGAGGCAGGAACTGAAGCACAGACCTTGGAGGAAGGCTGCTTCCTGGCTTACTACTCTGGCCTGTGCTCAGCCTGCTTTCTTTTTCTAGTTTAAAACTATATTTTATTTATTATTTTGATCATATATATATATATATATATATATATGAGTATTTTACCTGCATGTATGTAACTGCACTGTGTGCCTGCAATACCCACAGAGGCCAGAAGAGGAGGTTGGATCCCCTGGAACTGGAGTTACAGTTTTTAGCTGTCATGTGCGTGCTGGGAATCAAACTCAAGTCTTCTAGAAGAATGGCAAGTGTTCTTAACTGCTTAGCCATCTCTTCAGCCCCACAGCCTGCTTTCTTGCACAACTCAGGACCCCTTGCCCAGGGGTGGCACCACCTACAGTGGGCTGGGTCCTTCTCACTCCTTTGACTTACTCAGGGTCCTCTAGTGCGTGGCTTGTGACAACAGTCTTCTAACAATAATCATGTCTCAGCTGTGCTTTGTGCTGCTACCTACTCACAGCTGGCAACCTTTTTGATGCAACCATTGATTATTTATGCAGGTGCTCCACACTTTCAGTGATTTTGTTTTTCATTCCACTTAGCACAAAGAGCAATTCCTCAGGTGGCTCATGAGGTTTTCTTTGATCTAGTTTCAAGATGCTCTGACAAGTGTGTTTCCCTTCTCCCCTCTTCAGGAGCCTTGCTGCAGGGAAATGAAGGGAAACACTGGTCTCTTTCCCTTCTTCACATTTTCCTACCTAGGTGGGCCCTCTCCTCCTACCAGTGCTTTTAACCACTGAGCCATCTCTCCAGCCCCAGGACTCTTTCTAAATTGTTCTCTACTTTATTCATTGAGGCAAGGCCTATCAGTTGAAACCAGTGCTTCCTCATAAGACTAGTGTAGGTAGCTAGCTCGCCCTGAGTATCCCTGTCTCCACTAGATTTCTGGGTTCTGGAATTGCAGATGGGCCTCCATACCCACCTAGCTGGGATGGGGATCTGAACTCTGATCTTGTTGTGTGGCAAGTGCTTTATCCACTAAGCCATCTCTCCAATCTGAGCATGGATGTTTATTGCTTCAATACATGTGCTAGAAATTCTACAATCCCTGCTGCTTACACATGGTAGTATTCTGTGAACATGAGGGCTCAATGCTTTATGGAACTCTGAAAGATGCAAAAACAAAACTAAACAAAACGAAAACACCCCTTAGATGTAGAAGGACTTGAAAGGAAGCTGAAATCTCCTCTCTAAACAGTTTGATTTGAGAGGAAGTTATTCGGTAAAATAACTTCTGAAAAGGTAAAGGATGATGTGATGATTTATTCAGAAGAGAAATGCAAGCTCTGGAGTTTATTATTTCAGAGAAATTACTTCCAGGGGTTGGGCCTGCAGCTGCCCATTCTGACTGTAATTCTGCAAGGCTGCATGTTTGGTTCACTTTTGTTTTTGTTTACCTACATAGAGTTCACCAAAAATTGATCTTCCTTTATTGCTGATAAAAATATAACATATTCCTCAGAAAACAGCATCAAGTACATTTTGTGATCTCTTCACTGTCCTTGTTTCTTTACCAAAGCATACACCTCTACTTTCTCTTCTTATTGCTTCTGTCAGAGTGAGGATGCTTAAGGATACTGGGGAGGAGAAGCAGCAGGAGTGGGGTTAGTTAAATGCTTTTAGAGTTAGGGGTTTAGGGAAACAAAAAATAAAAAAGTAAATTCTAGGTGGAAGTTATGTTCTTTTAGTGAGTACATAAACAATAGTATTTCATGTATCTAGTAACACAAATGATTTTTCAAGTCATTATTTCACTTGAAAGATGATTTCATAGTTCATGCACACATAGGATGCTTTGGAAAGCTACATTAATTAAAAAACTGTAAGTTAATCAGAATAAATGGACGTTCAAGGGCATTCTGTAATACTAGCGGAAAAATCCAACTTAGAAAGCAAGCTTAACTATAAGTACTTTCTTAGTAGAAGATACCGCTGTGCCCCTACTGAATAGCAAAAGAGTTGAGTTTGTAAGACATTAAGGGACAAACTAGAGAGGGGCACTTCTGTCATAGCAAGGCAGTGGCTCACACTGAAGAGCAGACAGGATTAACTAAAGTGGGATTAGTCTAGTGGAGGACAGATGAGAGAATAAATAAATAAATGTAGGGTTCTTCCTGTCCTGTAAGATCTTGTCCTCTTGAGCAGCCCAGGATGGAAGGGCTCTTCTGCTTCTGTGCCATTTCTACCCCTTGAGGGAAGTCTGTAGCTGAAGAGCTACATCAGCCTCCTGTAACTTTTCAATGTGTCAGTATTTAATAGAAGAATAGAGACAAGTGGTTGGAAGGGGATAGCTTAAAGGAACGTGGCTATTTGGGAAGAGGGAGGTTGTCCCCTCTAAACAAACATTTTCCTCTGGAGAAGAGTCCATTCTGATGCTATCTGGAAAAGTTGCTAACTTAGCACATGTGATTACCATCATATAACATGCCTACCACACATAAGTGTACATTGGCATGATTTGGGTCTTGAGGCCTTTTGCTATTGGATAGCTTATTCACAGTTATATATAAGCTCAGAGATACAATTACATTCTATTAAGTTGGGACTCAGAAGAATGGCATATTGAAAGAATTCTATGGCATTAGATTGTCCTTTAGCTATGTGTGTGTGTCTGTGTGAGTGTATGTGTACATGTGTACATGGTATGCATGCATAGGAGAGTGTTGGTGTGTGTAAATGTAGAGATGAGCTGCATGTGTGAGTGTGGGCCTACAATGTATATAAGTGTTGGTGCGTGACCTGTGTCAGTTTGTAAGTGTTGGTAAGTATGGGTTGTGTGTGAAAGAGTGAGCGAGCCTAAGTGTTTAACTGAAGATGTATGTGTTGTGTTTTGTGTGTGTGTGTGTGTGTGTGTGTGTGTGTGTGTTCAGGGGAAAATTGTGAAGGGAGTTATTCATCTTACCTTTGATGTCATGTATTGAAAGAAGTGGATATAGATGTTACAATCTTAGATTTTTCTCAATTCTTGATGAATGAATTATTTTTGTTTGCGTAGATAAGTTAGTCTTTTATTCTGAGCCTGTGCATTAATTTCGGTCATGCCCTCATGAATGAGGCAAAGGACCAGTAGTGATGATAAGAACAGTGTTTACCTTATAGTTGCTTCTAAAAATATTATCTTTAGCAGAAGTTGGGTTTTCTTAAACGCAGGGTCTGGGTTAAATGTAAATATCACAATGTATTTAGAAACTTAAAAATAAATTATTGCTATGGTAAAAGACTATTGAGTTTTACTTTTGATACTGGAGCTTGGCAAGCCCTCCATTGCAGAATCCATCCCATTATGGCATTGCACATCATTTTCATATATCTTTATTTTATGATCTTCATTTTGAACGATTTGATGGTTCAGAGGTGTGGTAATAGATATGAATTTTATTTTGACATGTGGAAGAAGGCATTTAGATGCGGGAGTGTATGCTCTGTGAGCTGATTAGAAATTATTATGGGGTAGAAAATTTGTGATTGAGTTTGAATGATTGAATCTATTTTAAAAATGTGCAGAGCTGTTAGCTTTCAACATAATTTGTGCAGTCAAAAGAAATCAAAATTCATTTCAGTTATTCATATTTTATTTTTGAAATAAGACATAGCTATTTCATTATTTCTTTAAAGGAATGGCTTAATGATAACACTGATTCTACCAGAGGAAGGAAACAGCTGGAAGTCATGGCAAAAGAGCACCTTTCTTTAAGATGAACCTAGGACTTAGCAGATAAGCAACTGTATTTTAATTATTTCCTTGCTTCTTCTGATTTATGCATTAAAGGACAGAGTAGAAAGCAGCTGACGGAGGCCCAGAGACTTCTTGTAGAGATCTCACATTTCAGATGAAAAACAGAAACTTGAGAAAGTCCCTCTATTTTTCCTTTCCTCTTTCTTGACATGGGTCCCCTGATTATCCAACAGGACAACACAGAGGTGACTATAGCACTTATGTGGAGAGTGGGATGAATTTTGGGGAAGCAGTCCTTTAATTCCGAGACTGGTTTCTAGGATAGGCCTGTTGGTCTTCTTGTTTTCTAATTGTAACTACGGATTTGTTTTTCAGCAGCACACAATCATTCAGCTGTAGATCTGAGGTCCAGGAGTTGTAATCACTGTTGTCTGCACTGTGGCAATGGCTGAAGCATCAAGGGAGTGGAACATTAGTTCATGCATGCTTCCTTCCGTCTTCATTAACTGACTCAGTGAGGTACGTGAAGCTGAGCTCCCAGCAGCTTCTCAGGGTCTCCATGTTTCGTGCCTTAAATCTCAAAGCAGTGAGCAGACGATGCATGGAAATACCTTCTTTTTCACAGGCAACAGGACATGCGTGGCCATGGCTGAGTGTCTCAGATTATCCTTTTCTCCTCCCAGCATCTCCCAGGGGTTTCCATGGTGACAGATTTCCTCTACAGGTCTTCAGTTCATAAAATACATATTTTTATGGTTATAAAAGCTTTTCACGGCCACTTTAGTTATTTGAAATAGCTTTTCACAAATTTTCCCTAAGTCGTAGAAAATGTTTTGATATACTATGAGTCAGCCTCTGTGTTTTTTCTTCCTTATAACTACTGCTCATAATTACATATTACTTTTGTTTTTCTAAAGACATACATACATATATATATATATGTTGTATGTATTATATGTAAAGCATTTGACTACCCAGGGTATCAACCTACTAAATGAATCAGCAGTGGATTATAAGAAGAAAAACATGTAATCCCATCACTAGGAAAAGGAATTGAAAAGCAGCAATGAACTGCACCTGACCTTCACCTTTGCTCCCCCCTGGCTGGAGGGCACTTTCCCTCTTCAACAACCGTTTGTGGTAGACACTATTTTTATCTCCATTTTGTTTATCTGGTACATCCAGAGTCTTCTTGCCTTTCCCAAAGTCTATGAAGAAGTAAAGCAGGAAGCTGATTTTATTGAGCACTGTACAATGCTTCTTCCATTGAATAAATAAGGTCTTTGGCCCAGAACCTCTGCACTAGGATTATTAACCATTTAGGACACAGATTTTGCACTAAATTACCTTGAGAGCAAAAGTAAACAACAGAGAACATGACATGACACTGAAGTAATTATTTTATTTAAAAGACAAACTTTTTACAAAGATATAATAATTTTCTTGTTTCTCCAAGCCTACTTTGTACAAAAGCTGTACATTGGCCTGGAGAGATGGCTCAGTGAGTAAAAGCACTTGATGTGCAAAGTGAGGGTCTGAGTTCGAATCTCCAGAATTCACATAAAAGCTGGACCCTGTATGTCATCACAAGAGTCTATGATCCAAGTGTTCTTACAGGAAGGTGGAGGCAGAGCCAGGAGAACTGTAGGCCAGCTAGCTTAGCTCAGAGAACAGATCAGAACAGTAACAAAAATCCTCTGTCTCAAACAGAGACTGTCCTCTGACCTCCACATACACTGTGGCACACCTGGGCTCCCACTCACACATGAGTATTTATACATGTACACACACACACACACATACACATAAACACACAGGTGTATGTTTAAGTACTACATATGAACTGTGTGAAATGCTCTATGCATGCCAGTTAAACTAAACTATTAATTGAAGAATTTTCTCAGAGTGTGATATTTTAGAATCTCCAACTTGGAGGAAATCTGTGTGAGTAAAGGCATAGAGTCAGAAAGTCAGCATGCTGGCACTTTGACATGAGGTGGAGAGCTGAGAGTTGAGTTTAGTTCTGGGTGGTTATTTGTAAAGATGCCTACACAGGTGAACACTGGGATAGGGTGCTGAGGCCCATTCCTCAGACGCTTCTCCAAGTCTGTTTGCTGTGCTATGGTTTAAATGAGAACCCCACCCCCACCCCAACCCACAGGCTCAATTGTTGACAATCTGGTCCCCAACTCATGGTGCTGCTTTGGAAAGTGATGGAAACTTCCATGCGTGGGGCATACCTGAAGGCAGGAGGTGGTCAATGAGGGTAGATGATTTTTTGTTTAACTTGAAAAAAAAGTTGTTGAGAATTTCATACATGCATATAAGGTGTTTTGACCAAATCCATGCACACTCCCTCCCCTCCAACTCAATGAATGTATGATTGTGAAGGTTATACCTGATCGTTAGTCTCTTCTTTCCTGTCCCCCCATGACCTGAGCTGAGTGACCTCTGGCACATGCTTTAGCTGGCCATGCTATTCTATCACCATTGGTTCAGATCAGCCGAGCTTCTGAGTCGTGTGCTATTGACTGAAACCTAAACAGTGACATGAATACCTCTCTTCCCCTTGTAAGCTGTTAATATGAGCTATTTTGTAAAAACAGTCCAGAGTGTGATTAATATGATCATAAACCCCAAAGCACTGGAGAGATCGGGACAAGAAATGCACCTTTTCCCTTCACCCTGTGGATGGGAATGACTTTGGTCAGTATCACTGACAGTCATTCTACCATCATGTGCTAGGGACTGGGGGTGTGTATGGTTTCCTTGATTCCTTCTCATGAAGACTAATGAAAGTTTTTCTTTCATGTATGGCTTTATTTGCAGGTAGCTTAAAACATTTCTCAGGAAACAGTTCAAGGTCTAAGAAAATTCTCTTGATTATAGACTTTGTAGTTCTATATCTTAGATAGTAGAAAAATAGACTGGAGGACAGAGACAATGAACTATAAACTTTCCTTCTAATTACAGACAACCAAATCAGTTGACCTAGATAGAGATTTTTGTGAAAATTAACTCCAGATGTAACTGGTTTGACTTTACAGCATCTTACCATGCTAGTTTCCTTTTTATTAAATCAGAACCAGTGAGCACCAAGGAAACAGCCATGCAGAAAGGTCAGGAGGAGAAAAAAACAAAAACAAAACAGTGGGAAAACTCACATGACCTTGCATTGCTATTGATTTTATTTTCGGGAGTTGTCCTGGCAGTCAACTCCCCATGGGATGGAGTGAAACAGAGCTACATTCGGGAGACAATACTGATTGTTTGATGCTTTTGAAATTGGCGTATGCCTGAACTTCCCCTCTTCTGTTGTGGAGTAATCACTGAACTGAGTTGATTCATCCTTCACTCTAATTTAAGACATTTCCTTCCTAAGTGTCCCTTGTTTCCAACCCTTCCTGCTGAGGGAAAAGGAATAGAGTTCTCCATCCCAGCATGATAATACATATTTCTGTCTACTAGAAAATTCATTGGACCACACTCATTTTGTGCAGGTCACATAAAAGTCAGCCTGCAGCACTGGCATTTGCTATTTATAGAGGAGGTGATTTTTCTGTGCAAGCATTTCTGGTACCCATAACTGAAGAGAACGGCTGCCCTAAAAGGTTCAAGACCCTGCTCAGACATTCTATGAAGCTAAACCTTTGAATTTCTGCTCTCTCTCTACCTTAAAGGGATGCTGTTAACTACGAATGGATAGTTGCCATCCTGGAGCAGATGTTTGTGATTTGGGTTTCAAAGACTATTATTGAGGTAATAATACCTTTCCTCTCACCTGCACCACTGGGTCCCTATGTGGAAAGAATAGGGACTTGGGAAGAGAAATAACATGAAAGGGATCCATGGAATTCCCATCCCAAGGAGATCCAGAGCCCTCCTTATACCAGAGCCAAGGGCTGAGAGGACTGAGAAAGGACAGGACACAGCTGAATCTGCTCAGTGGCTCAAGAGAGCAGAACTTGCATCGGTGTCGGCTGAGAACTGACCTCTGAAGACATTTTGTGTCAGAGGACAGATGCCGGGGTAGAAAGGTCCCTCTGCACTCAGTGCCCTTGCCAGTCTGAGTGAGGCACCCTCCTTCTCCATGGAAATGACATATCATTCCAAAGATAAAGCTCACAGAGTACAAAGCTCCCTGCTGCCCTCTGCCAAGGTCTCTGACACACAGGAGGGGATGTTGCTACCTGGAAAGACCATGGAGGCAAGAAAAGTCAGGATGGCACATCCCACCATCCTGTCTGCCAAGAATGACCTTTGCTTTAAGGGAGGGTCATACTGACTAGTGACCTCACAGTACCTGGGTTTGATGATGAAAAACCATTGGTAGGAGGAGAATGCAAATCACTGCATAGACAATTAATTTTTAGCTAAAACTCATTTCCAAGATGCAGTGATGGTCTCCTTCCTAAGAGGAGAGCATGCCAACACTTTACTTCTGTATGAAAATGACCACAACATGATCCTGGGGCCCAGGTGCTCGGAGTTGAAGTATACTTCCAAAGGAAAACTGCACATGTGCTTTCTAAAATAAAGATATTACTGAACCACCTTTCTAAATGGAATTATATTTTGATGCCCAGAAAGTTATGAATACTATTTGAAAAGCAGAAAAGTACTCTTTTATAATCTTTGCAAATCCATTGAATGTTAAGCTGCCTCTGAGCTCTATTGACAAAGAATTGTAACAGTTTTCAACTTGATATGGTGGATTTACTTCTCCTGTGCAATTGGGAAATTGACTTTGTACTCCTGAGGGTGCTTATTTTTTTAATAAACAAATTGAATTTCTTAAATCCATTATTTTTCAATAAAATGTTTAACTAATTGTATTAAAATTTTCCTTCACCTGCTCCATTTAGTTTTGTTTGAAGTAGACATGGCTTATGAGTTGGCTTATAGAAAAGATCAATCAGAAAATAGTTTAAAATTAGAATTGTTAGTATGCCCTACATTTTCCAGTAGGGGGCAAGAAAGTACTACATATAAAATTCAGAAATGTGTGTATTTTCTTCTCCCTATACCTTTGCAAACCAAGTCAGCTCCTGAATTTTGAAATGCTAAGTGTGATAGGGTAAAGGATATTCAAATACATTAAATATAATCTTTTCCTTATATCACAGGGCTATTAAGCATGATCTTTCACTGCTCAGTGAGTCTCTCTGGGAGAGAGAGAAATGAATTTGGGAATTTGGGAAAGGCTTGAGGAATGGGATGTGGTGCTTTGGCAAAGGCTTCCTGTCAGCACTCCAGCAAACACGTTGCTCAGACCTGCCTCCCCCTCACCAATGTCCCATCCCCCACATTAAAAAAAAATCCTAACTGGTTAAAATACTGACTCTCTTGTAAGCCCCTTTCTGTGCACATGCACACGTGCACAGTCAGTCCTGTGACCCTGTGTGAGGAGTGGTTTTCAGCTGGTATTCGTAAAGGAGGCCTCGCTCTAATCCTGAACTAGCCAAATGCAACTGAGAGCATCAGTAACTTGTGATTGATCCAGACTGTAAGCTGAGCCACTGTGCAGGAACTCTAAGACCCTCTACATAGTCTTCCAAACATATTTCTCAACTGGACACATTGCCTTTTTATGACCATTGTTTTAAATGCCTTTTCCTTGCTTGATGTTTTTCCTCTCAGTGTCTTAACTTTGATGAAGTGGTTTCTCCTCTAGTCTAGTTTATAAGGAGTAATCACCTATAAAATAACATAAATTTACTACATGGTGAATTTGTCACACACACACACACACACATACACACACACACAAACACACCTATGTATTTTATATATTTTTAAATAGGTTTATAAAATAATATATT
>NW_008357493.1:2608238-2620296 GCF_000622305.1 Nannospalax galili
GCTGTTTCTAGGTTTGTGTGATGTTCATTAGCTATTAGAAGTCAATAGCTTCCACATGAATAGGCTCTGTTCACTGGTTACTTGAAAAACAGATGGCTGTTTGAACATAAACTAAAGCACTTAAAGGGAAAACATTTAAGGTGCAGTGATGTAAAGACTATGTAAAGTTGTCTGAATCAGGTAAACGGCTTCCCAAAGGTTAGTGCTGTGTTCCAGAATCTCTTCCTTGGGAATAAGCTTGCATTGTTTACAAGATATTGTATTCATATGATTTATCCAGTCACTAAAATTAAATATGAAACTCAACTTCCTCTTAGAAATGAATTCTGTCTTTTAGTGTGCGTATTTCCTCTGTGAAGGGAACTTAGAAGATATAATTTGGAAAAAACTGCTTAAACATCAGAGTGATGATCGATATCCCGTACCTGTTAGGTAACTTCTACAGATGAAGAAAGCCCAACTTTCAGACAGAGCAAGGAACTGCTTTGTATTCATTTGAAGGATTATTGAATTTCTGTGGAAGCTTGTTTTTCTATTTTTTTCCCCATGTTTGCCGTTCCTTTATTTCTAAGCGTTTGTTTGGTCTTATTTTTCTGTTTCCAGACAAGATTTGGTTGGTTCTTAATAAGTTATCTGGACCTGGGCCATAATAAAATACTTCTGATCGGCCATCACTAGATGTGTTTTTCTTCCTGACATATTTATGATACTTTTTCTTGCCAGTTACAAAAATAGGATACGTGGATGTAGGGAGGAAATACAGGAACGGTTCGGTTTGCTTTGGTTAAAATACTACTCATATAAAAAAGGCAATTGAAAGCAGTTTTCTCACAGAGGTCTCCAGTAGATGGGACTTATTTTTACTTACTCTTATCTGTGATCTTGAGTTAGCTTCCTTGCTGAGAAGAAAGAAAATGTTTTGTAATGCAGCACGTAGGCCACAGTTTTTGTTGTTGTTTTTTTTTTTTTTTTACAGTGTTCAGGATGCATCTCAGAGCCTTGCACATGCTAGAAAATGCAACTGTCTCCAGCCCCCAAGCTCATGTTTTCAGCCATGTTCTTACTTATTTTGTAGGGAAGACTTTCTAAATCTATCGACCTTGTAGAAATACTTCATTGTACATGAGTAACATTGTGAATCATTCAAAGACACAAATTATCCTAAAAATGATTATATTACATTAATTACAATTCTCCTAAGTATACCACTTTTACAACATGATACTACTAGTTACTGTCATATCAGCTTTTATGTTAAAAGGGGGGAAACTATCGAATTCAAGCAGATGTTAAACACTGACATATATATGCGCTCAGTATTTTTGGAAGAGCACCAAATCCTAACCACTAGGCTCCAGGAAGGTCAGTATTTTTGGAAGCAACCAGTTCTATCAATCTTATAAATTTAAGAAAATAAAATGGTCACATGTAGGCACTAATTTAATTTTCAGCTAGATGATCTTGACATACATTCTCAGGAAAAGGAACACTGTTAGATGTAAGTGCTGCTGTGGTCTACATGCTTTTGAAAAGTGTAAGACTGTTTAGATCAACACAAAAAGCACCTACCCAGTCTCTCAAATGACCTTGGGTATCCTGTGGGGTGAGAGTCAGACTCCTTCATGAGAGCCAGACTCATCAACAAGGCAGAGTGAAAGAGAGATCAAATGCTATCACCTGGGCAAGTAAACTGCTCTTTCTGTTTTGACTACTTTCATCCAACTTTTGCTTTGCTTATGAAGGGACTCAGTCGTTTTGTGGTATACAGACAAGGAATCTGTGTTGACAAGCTTCTTTCTTATGTGTATGCTTGCGTGTGGTACATGTGGAGGCCAGGGGACAACCTTGGGCATTGTTTTTCATGGACTGTGTATCTTTAACTTTTTAAGTCAGGGTTTTTCATTGAACTGGAACTCACAAAGGAGGCCATGCTCACTGGTCAGCAAGCCCTAGAGATCTACTTGTCTCTACCCTCTTCCTCCTTAGACTTGTTATTAGAAGCGTGCATCACTCTACTTTTTTTTTTTTAACATGGGTACTGGGAATCAAACTCAGGCCCTCATGCTTGTGTGGGAAGCATTTTACAGAGTGAGCTATCGCCCCAGCCCATGTAGTCATACATTTCTTTAGAAGACTGCATGGATTTCAGAGAATGGAAGGCAGCTTGAGAAATCTTCATCTAAATCAATAGATGGAGAAGAAGATCATCTTTCTCTACCTACACCATTCTGGTCTCATTGTCTCTCTGTCAGGGTTCTCAGCACTTCCTCTTTAAAGGACAATTCACTCTACGACATGCAGAATTCATTAACGTTTGTCATTTCTCTGAATTTTTAAATCAGTAATCACATGTATCACAGGGCAGAAATGTGTAACTGTCACACATATCATCTTGAAGAGGTTTACTGGCTATGGTACTTTTTTTTTGAAGACTGTGAAAGGTAACAGTTTAGACACTAGAAAACTAAGCTTTTAATTGGTTATGTACCCCACCCTTCTATGAACTCCTGTAGGTGCAAACAGAAGCCCGTTTTCAATGGTTTCTCTTAATTTCTACTTGGCTAATATATGTGCTTGTTTTGGTTTGGCCATATATCTAAAAAGAAAACAGTCTTTGGAGGTAATCTGTGTGTGCTATTGCTTATGTAAGTCTTAGAACAAGAGGCTTTTCTCTTTAGAGCAAGGCGCATTTTGTCAGGGTCAGCACTCCTCAGAGCAAAGTTATTTTGGCTTTGTATACATTTAGGAATATATATTGAACATTTCTGATTTTGTTGCAATATTCCTGTTTCAACAAGGTCCCTTTCACAACAAAATGTGTAAGAAATTATTTACATTTTAGAGATAGTGTCTAAAATGTTCCTTGGAAATTCAAAACATGGTGATGCAAACTTTCTGAATGAAAGAAAGGCTAAAAAACAAATTCTTCCTCAGAACAAATCGAATCCCTGGTGTGTATGAAAGCAAAGTGAAAACTGTCTTCAGTCAGGGGTAACTTAGGGATAGTCAAGTTTTTTGTTTTATTCTTTCTTTCTTTCTTTCTTTCTTTCTCTCTTTCTCTCTTTCTCTCTTTCTCTCTCTTTCTTTCTTTCTTTCTTTCTTTCTTTCTTCTTATTTTTGTTTTTATTCTATGTGTATGATTGTATTGCCTATGTTCTTTCTTTCTTTCTTTCTTTCTTTCTTTCTTTCTTTCTTTCTTTCTTTCTTTCTTTCTGTAACTTTGATTTGACTGGAAAGAGGAAGACAGTTAACACTTAGCTCAAATGGCCTGAATCCAAGGAACAGAAGTAGGTCCAATGTCTACTGCACCACTTGGGACCAAGTGATGAAGAAGAGACATTCCAAGTGAACAAAACCTATATTTCTCTCTCTAATGAGCTAACTGCATAGATAAGAAGTTTCTTGACCCTAGAATTTGGCTTATTCCCTGGAAAGGCCATGTTAGAAGCTGTGGGTTGTTTTACAGCTCAAGTGTTCTTTTAAGTATTGCTAACAAAATCCACAGTTCTACATAGGGGATGTGCAGGGTTCTTTGTGAAGCTCAATTATTTCCTGTGTCTATTGTAGATGGAGCTCGAGGATCTGCAGACAGCTGATTAAATGATATTAACAACGAGGAAGGATCAAATGATCAGTGTCCATACCTGAAAAGGGAAGTGTCCCCTCTTTTTCCCTGGCCTCAATTCTCCTTCTCCTTAGTTTAAATTCTTCGCCCTGAATACTTAGAAGTCAGTATTTTGTCTCACCAGGGACAAAGTGGGTCAATCACTTTTCCAGGGAGTGTCTCAGATTCCTTAATGGCTGTGAGACAGAGGGAAGGTAATTAAGGTAGGAAAAATCTCCACAGTAAAAACTACATCTCCAACCTGCAGAACGTAGTTTTATGGGGAGTCAGTTCCATGGAATAAGTTATATTTCCAGGGCTGCCAATCTGGCATGTCATCAACAGTAAATTTAAAAATTTTAAAAAGGGGAAAAATACCCAACCTGCCAAATATTGCTATATTGTCAATAAAATCAAATGAACTGCTTTTTCTGAATATTGGTCACTAGGGAGAAAGCTTGCTGATTACTTTAAATTTATCACAAATTCTTTCAAAAAGCTTTTCTGCTAGGTATTTTTCACTCTTTAAATATTTTAATAAGAATGATCAAGTATTTTCTATTAAAAACTTGACCTTTAGGCTAAATTAATCATTAATATTTTAAGCTCACACAGATTATGATAACTTTGGAGCAAGATATTTTTTCCTCTACCATGCCTGGAGGCCTCATAAAAGTGAATTGCAATGTTATATATATTAGTACTATTTTATTGGAATAATCTTCTTCCTACTTTTGGATACTGATGTAATATTTATATATTTTTCCAAGAAACATTTCCATAAATCTCAGTCTGGAATGTTGACAATGAAAACAAAATTAGAAAGAATAAAAATTGAACTTTCCTATAAGAAGGAACCAAAGTACGATTATCAGGGAAAATTCATAAGGGCTCTAAATGGTGATCTGAATACAAGCTAGCATCCAAAGCACACAGAGGGGAAGGTGTTTCTAATAGGCATTTAATGAGGACTAAGTTGCTGAAACTCTAGTTATTGCTGCTTTGGCTGGACGGAAATGAAAATGTGGCCCTCAAATAAAATATCTTTTGATTAAGTACAACTTCAAAATCAAATACTGAAACCAACTACAAACAGAATGAGGAAAATCACAAAATTCTAAAGTACTTTGAGCCTTGTGTAGGAATAGCAGTTAAGTGTTAAGAACATATGAGCAGACCTATTGGGATGTTTATGTTTAAGGGGATTTTTCTCATCAGTTAAAGAAAAGACAAAGTATTTCTTTCTCCTGGTGGATAGGGTGAGAATCAAGCATACAGACCATACACTGTGTGGGTTGTTTTGTAAATGACCACATCATGTAACGATTCACAAAGCAATCCTATGGTTTGCAGTATATAAACTTTCCTTGGATTATAATCTGATGTGTAAAACATACATTTACATGTGCTCCCATTACATTAGCTATTGAAACAATAATGTATTTGAAATTGTGCACAGTCATCACTTTCTTATCCTATTTCAAACAGTAAACTTTGCTGGTGTAAACTCCACGTGATGATCCCTTTGGAGGCTGAACACAGATAGCCCATGGACAACAGTGCAATGTTGGTATTTGGAGCAATTTTCAACCAGCAGTTTCTATACGAGCATCATCCATCCACTGATCCATTTACATATCTAGTCATTGATTGACCTCAGAACAGTCACAGAGGCTGTAGATTAAAGTTACTTTCTGACAAAAACCAATATTTCTTTCCCTGAACTTGCAGCATTCTCAGTGGTGACATGCCCAAATTGGAGAGATGGTTCAGGACTCAGTCTAGCACTACTGGAATCATAAACTATTTTCACTGAGAGGCTTAATGCTTTTAGACTGATCCATTGGGCAGTCTCAAAGTATTAAGTAAAATGTAAGTAGGGGAGAAGACTATAGAGCTAAATATCATGATTTGTATAGGGGAGAAGCACAGCATAGTTCAAGATACCCAAAAACCTGCACAGAAAGCCAGGATTGTGTTCCTGTCTACTTATTTAAGAGCTGGATGATGCTGGAGATGGCTCAGTGGTTAAGAGCACTGACTGCTCTTGCAGAGGACCCGGGTTCAAGTCCCAGTACCCACATGGCAGCTGTGAACTGTCTTTAAGTCCAGTTCCAGGGGAATCCAAAGCCGTCTTCTGAACTCCATGGCATTGCACGACACAGGTGCACTCACATGCAGAAAATACACTCATACTCCTAAAAAATAATAAATAAAATTTAAAAAAACAAAAACAAAAAGAGCTAGGTGATTTGGACTCTTATTAATCACTCTGTTTTTCAGCCTCTTCTGTGAGGTACAGCCAAAACCTAAACTGGCTAACTGTGGACAGGACAGTGTGAAGCACACATGTTCTCTTCTTTTTTTTTTTTTTTTTCATACCTGTTAGAGCGGTGTGTATGTACTATGTAGCTCATGACAGTTTTGTTAAAGCTTGCAGGAGCTAGAAAACTTATGAGAGTACTCTGCCAAGTGCCCTCTATGTGGGCTTACTGGTTCTTTCAATCACCCAGTGGAGAAGGTATTATCTCATTTTACAGATGGAAAACTTGGGCTCAAAGAACTGAAATGATTAGTTTGGGACTGGGCAGTGGTGGAGATGGCACTAGAACACATCCTTTCTAACTCCAGAGCCACACTTGACATGTTCCTTTAGGCTGTGGCAGTAAGACTGGACCTCACATAGCCATGGAAGTGCCGCCAGTTTAACTGTGACAGCTGTGCTACAATGTATGGGGTTATCTTACTGTATCTGGGATTTAAACATATATTATTAACTGTACTATTAGTAGATCCAATTTGTTTTTAATAGAGATGAGGAAGCACAGAGTGCAAGAAAGCAATTAGGGAAAAACTATTGCCAATAATAAAAAAAGTAAACAAAGTTAGATGGATATATGGAGGGGAATAACAGAAAGATAAAAATTGATATGCAATAAATAAAGGGTCTGCAAAAATGGAAATAAAATATTACATTGGATTCCAAACAAATTAGCAAATCTATGCCCAATGGAATGTAAAGCTGTAAGGGTTGAACTCTCCTACCCCTCCCCTCCCCTCCACTTCCGTCTTCCCCTCCTCTCCCCCTTCCCTCTCTCTTCGTTCTTTTTTCTCCCTTTCCCTCCCTTCCTTTTCCTTCCCCTTTGTCTTCCCTCTCCCTCTTCCTCCCCCCTTCTCCTTCCCTCCCTTGCCCCGTTTTCCTCTCTCTCTCTCTCTCTCTCTCTCTCTCTCTCTCTTCCCCTTTTTCTCCTTCATATCCCTTCTCTTCATCTTCCCATCTCTCTCTCTGCTCTTCTTTGGTTTCTTGGTGGTTTCTCACAGTTTAGAACACTATTTGGCATATAGCTGAAGAGCAATTTTTCAATGCTGTTTTGGTGTATAATCTTGTTTAATTGTAGCGTCGCATCATTTTAAGAAATCTTACACACTATGTCAACTAATTTCCACCCATCATCAGAAGCATGGCTCTTTCTCAAATAGAAACATTTGGGTTTGCATCCAAATTTTAGGTGTTAAGTATTTGGTATGAATGTGGTTATTTAGGATCAGTTCTGAATTTCAATTTTTTCATTGTTCTCTGCACCTGGGGTTTGATTGGGAGGCATGATCCACTCAACAAAGAGAGACCACTTATCTTGCTGACTGACACAGGATAATAAATATTGTTTCTCCTTGTCTTTATGACTTACTGACAGTTTAGCTTATCATGTACTACTGGTAGTCTGCAAAGCCTCTGGACTAAGTATGAGAGAGGATGCTAGTGAGCTGGGAAGAATTCTCATTTGTTTTAACAAAGTGCATTATCTTTTAGTGCCATAATGGATTTTCCATTAACAAACAGGCGGTGCAGATTCCAAACAAGAAGACAAGCAGTTATTCTTTTGTTGTGAGCTTTCATAATATATGTTACTTTCTTTTGTTTGACTTCAGCTGAAAGACAGCTTTAACATAAATAAGAAAACCACTTTAGAAATGTGTAATCATCAACATCTGAGACACAACAGCACATAGTATTGGTACTTTAAATTCTCATTTCTTGGGGATATTTTTCCCTGCCATCCCATCTTCACGATGCGAAATGACCACCATGCATATGTAAAATCACTTCTGGGAGCTTCCCAAGGTCTAGCCCATATTGTGTCACAATTACTTTTGGCATCTAGAGGCAAAATTTGCCTCTCAACCTAGACAGCTTTTTTTTTAATCCTCTGCCTCTGAAACAACATATTGGCAGATTGTTTGTTCTGATCTGAAATTCTAGGGGGGTTCCCCGGGGTTTCAAAATGTACATTTTCTTATAAGCCTCATGTTGAAGTTACTGTTCAGTGTCTTCTCCCTCAGATGCTTCTGCTTCAGAATGGATTCCCCTCTTGGGGCTGCTTGCTCTCTGCTTGCCCCAGCCGAAGAGCAGCTCTAGTCATTGTGTGTTGTTCAGGGACCCTGCTTCTTCCAGCTCTAATCCTGCTAACATCTGTAACCTCAGTAAGAATGAGGTGGCTTAGGCTTTGTTCTGAGAAATGCCACTTGCACCTAGCCTTGGGCATTATAAGTAAACAAATGGACAGTTACATTTTTCACATTTCATCCCAGCAGTTGGAAGCCTCTGAGGCCCAGGGTTAGAGTGTGTGGCTGTGGGGCAGGCTCAGGGTCTTTAAGGTCTGGGGTCTGATCTGTGGGTGGGAGGGGATAACTTTCAGAGAGATGGAACTTCACACAGGCCTGCTCTGTAATAAAATACTAAGGGACCAATCTTCAGAACAGTGACATGGGAACAAGGTGAACAGCTGGCACCCTATGTGCTATCACTTAGCTCTTGGTAATGTCCACACTGCCTCTGGCTTGAATTCCTGAACTAGATGTTGGTTTCAAATTTTGATCATTGACTGGTGTATACCATCAGTGCACATGTTAATTAGTGAAGCCATTACTGAAAATAGTAGCAGGCTCCTCAAAAAATTGAAAATAGAATGGCCACATAATGTAGCAATCCAATTCCTGGGTACATATGGAAAACAAGTGAGATCAGTGTGTTGAAGAGTCATCTTCTCTGTCATGTGTATTGCAGCACTATTCATGGTAGCCAAGCATGGTAGCAGCCTAGGTGACCATCAGTGATGAATGAATACAGAAAACAAAGTATATATACAGTGGAATACTATTTAGTCATAAAGAAGATCAAATCCTGTCATTTGCAACAAGACGAACCTGAGGGCATTAAGTGAAATAACACAGGCACAGAAATATTAATACCCATGGTCTCATTCATAGGGAGAATCAGAAAATGTTGACGTGGAAGACAGTGGTGATTCTCAGAGGCTGAAGAGGAGACAGAGTGAATGAGAGGCTTGGAGTTAGTTGGGAGAAATAATTTCTGGTGTTCTATTGCAAACAAGGTGATAATAGTCAATCGTAATATATTGCATACTTTAAAATATCTAGGAGAGGAGAATTTTGAAAGTTTTACCATGAAGAAGTGATAAATGTTTCAGGTGGTGGATATCCTAATAACCCTGATGTGATCATCAGGGCACCCTTCCTCCAGATGTCTCACTCCTACTTTTATTCAAAACTATTTTTCCAACATCAGTTGGGGAAGGACACAAGCTTGGATGCACCCTTATCTTATCAGAGAATCTTGCCGTTTCATCCCTAGGCCTAAAACATCTCATACACACAATGTCAATCATTCTCAAATTTTCATTGTTTTCAATGAAGATTCAACGATGAATGTGCTGGGTTCAGTGCTTTGATTTGCTAATTCAAGTACACCCACATTCATTTACTATCTAAGGCAGAGTGACGTTCCTAGGCGTCAAGGTCAAATACCCAGGTCACAAGAGCACATAGCTCAGTGAGGCTGTTTGTACCATAAACAGTAGCTTTTTGGTTGCAATGTTAAATAAAAGTCATTAGTCCAGATTCTGTCCATTTTGTAAAAGTCATTCCTACAGTTCATATCGTGTAGACCAGGAAGTAGGGAAAGCTGATAAAACCAGAGTAGGTATAATCTTCAGCGACTCATCTCCAGTGACCTACTTCTGTCATCCAGGCCCTACTTCTTAAAGGCTCCGTAGTATTCCAAACAGCAGCACAAGCTGAGGATGTCCAGTTCAAAACATGAGCCTCTGGGGTCACTTCAGAATCAAACCATCACAGGCAGTTTCTACAGAAAAGTACTAGTGAAAACAGCAAGCATTTGCACTTCAGTGAGAAACTATGGTTCCGTGGGAGCTCTGTGAGAGGCCAAGAAAGACGGCAAGACCAGGTAATTGTTACCCATGGACATGCAGAGGCTGCAGCGGAGGAGGTCCAACTGGTCCCTTCCCGGCTGGGGAAGAGGCCGTTTGCCTCACTTTGTGCGCTCATTTCAGTAGCCCTTTTTCATTTTTTCTTTCTCCTTTGAATGGGTGGTTGTACCTCATTACTTTCATCATTCTGAATTTAAATGAAATCTTTTTACAAGTATTCATTTTCATGTTCGTATGGCAGTTACAATTACACCCCTTTAATGAAATTTATCCTTTATTTACTGCATTCTAGTGTACCGGTTCACACTTTAGCTTCAGTAACTTGTTTCTTTTCATTTTGTGCTCATTGTGGGATTTGCATATGTGGAAAAGTTGCACTGGTATATACAGCGTTCCTTTTATCAAACAACTGTTTATTTTATTAACTTATTTTAATTAACTAATTTATGGACAGGGTCTTGCTATGCAGTCCCAGCTGGCCTGGAACTTGCTATGTAGACCAGGCTGGACTTAATCTCACAGAGATGCAACTGCCTCTGCCTCCTGAGTGTTGGGATTAAAGGCATGTGCTGGCACATTCAGCCCAGACTTCTTACTGTAGCTGGTGTGTGTGTGTGTGTGTGTGTGTGTGTGTGTGTGTGTGTGTGTTTGTCTGGTGTGTGTGTGTGTGTGTGTGTGTGTGTGTGTGTGTGTGTATGTTGTGTGTGTGTGTGTGTGTGCGCGCGCTTCCTGTGTAGGGAACCCTGCGTGGAACTGGGAGATAATAGAACAGCCTCACCTTTTTCTATGTCTGCTACATAGTAACATATCTTATTCTGCTCAGCTAATGGGCAGTGCTGGGTAGTGTTGACTCTACTGGCCTTTTATCCTTATCACTCATTTTCCTAGTAGGTCTCTGCTTACTCTGGGTGAGGAGAGGCACAAATCCATACAGCCTCCAATCCTCTACATCGGCTGAGTATAAGGCAGGGTTTGAGATAAGTGTGACTTACAGAAAGTGCTATTTCCCAAGGTGGTTCTCTTTCCTACTTAGGCCCAACTTTACACAGGGCTAAGTCATGTTTTGCATCTTAGTGATCTACATGCTTCTTAGAATTCTCCTAGGTAACATGTGGGCATGGAGTCCATATTCACCTAGGCAATTCTCTTGTCATTGATTTGGTCTGAGATCTGTTGTGACAACACACCCTGTCTGGTGTCCTGCTCTCTGACCCTTAGATTTTTAAGTGGCCAACAGACCCTTTGCTCCTCTTCTCTATGTAGCTATTCCAGTTGCTGCACAATGATTCAAGATAAAAGTGCAAATCATTTTGCTTTTGTGTGGTCATCTCATATTTTTCTCCCATATTCCTTCCCATCTGTCATAGACTTGATTGTAAAAGTAGTGACGGTGGCTGGTCTCCCAGCTAGTTCCTGTTCCCTCTACATCTTTTTAGTTTTTCACATTTGTTCTCTATTCTGTAGAGACCCTTGAATGTCTATCTAGAACTCATATTCTTAAACCATAAGTCCCCATATCAGGGTCACACAACTGAATGTGGAGGCTGCTAAAAAGGCAATAATAAAGTTATCCAAAGGGACAATGACTAACAATTCAAAATTGAACTCATGACACCTCTGAGGTATTTCTGGCAGTGCTTGCACATGCTGCATCATGTGACTTCACTCTGGCCTTGGTGTTGAACAAAGGAGCACTTTATAGTGTCCATGCTGCTATGCCAGCAAAGGCTGCTTGAAACATCTTGGCTCAAATTTGAGACTATTGTATGTTATGAATTATAGTGTTCTCTAGAATTTTGCTATACAAACAATGCTCTCTGTTCTTTAAAAACAATCATTTAAGCTGCCCTCATTTTTCCCATTTTCCCCTTAATAATATCCTTCTCCTATGGTCCCACCTCTCTTGAGCTCCTTCTTTCCCTTTATCCCCTAGTTTCCTTGTGTAACCTTCCCTCCCCCTTCTCCTTAAAATAACCCCATTTTTATCCAAATCTCCCTTATTAATACCTGATTCCTACTTTTCTTCTCTTTCAGATTCTTTCTTTTCCTTTACCTCCCTTGTTCCTTTTCTTTATCCTGGTTCCTGTAGTTATGTCTGAATACATACTCACTTATAAGGATTTGGTGCTATGATCCAAATATGAGGGAGGACATATGTTGTTGTTGTTGTTTTTTTCTGAGTCTGTGTTACTTCATTTCTGACCAT
>NW_008357493.1:2620308-2622312 GCF_000622305.1 Nannospalax galili
ACTTAGTATAGCAGTTTCTAGTTCCATCAATTTACCTGCAAATTTCATGATTTCATGGGGGCAACTTAAATGGGGAAACCATGGTGGAAGGGTTAGACAATATGAGAGATAAATAATGCCTTGCTATTTTGAAAAAAACCAGAGGAAACCATATTAGTCCAATAACCTACTGACAAATTAAACATACAAATAGATCAAGGAATATAGTATCTGTCTAGGCAAGGTTTATCTGAGAACGTTTGGTTTTTGCCCAAGCTTTAGCTACATGGCACATGGTAATTAAAAGTACCAGATTGGTGGAACTAACCTTCTTGGATGTTTAACAGACACACTTTGAGGCTTATACTAATTTGGTCAGAGGGACATAAAGGACAGTTTTTGCTCCTTGCCCTCCTAGGTCGACTAAGTTCCAGGGGACTATGAACATCTCTCAAAATGTCCTGTAACTGTGGTGAATCACCTGTCCCCTTGATCAAGGAGGCTATGGAGACCCCACCAGATAGATTTGAACCAGTGTCCAGTCTATAAAGAGGAGTATCAACACAGAGGAACATTTCCTCCATGCTTCCAAGCAAAGCCAACCATGGTTGAGTAGGACCTTTGACTTATCTTCACATAGGCAGAACTGGTAAAAGAAAGGAGCCAGGGGCTCCTCCCAAGCCCATGTGACCCCTGAGGATCCTCAAACAACCTTAAGAGTAAAAATAAATTGGTTTATCTGGGCCAACTTTAGTGTCTTAAACACCAAAAAGGAAAGTATAACCAAAAATTAAAGGGGTCAATATAACTTTTTAAGAGTCCATATGTATAGCTAAAGGCTACATAACAAGAAAGAATGCCAGACAGGAGATATCTCCCTTTGAATTGTTGGCCAGGGTGGCCAAAGGGACTCCCAGACAGTAACCCAGCATAGAACTGGGAAAATGAACAGCAGACCCCAATCTTATCTAAAGGAATATAGACAACTGATTTACTGCTAGATGAGGAACAGCTGATCTTCCTAAAACAAGGCTCTCTAGATAGGCTGACAAGATTCAGTGGATGGATAAGCACTGGGGAATGGCTGGGGGCACTGACAACACAATGGACAGTAACAGTATATGGGCTCCAGTGGGGGCAGTGGAGACTATGGGAGGGTCCCATTTGGGATGTGGGTATAAAGATGAATAATATTGGGATGTTCTACATGATATACACACCAAAAAAAGCAACAAATAAAAAAAATGAGTTATATTTGAGGAGGAAGCCAAAAAGAAAAAAAAAGAGAAAATGAATGAAAGAAATTGACTAATTTGGAAAAAAAAACAATAATTATGGAAAACAAAGACTTTTAATATCTTCCTCCCATCACTGTGTCTAATTACTGTATCATTGCATTGGTTTGTGCTATGTTAGAATGCTTGATTTCAAAAATTGCTCTTTGAGTCTTGCTGACATGAGTTTTGTTTTAAAAAATCATTAAATGTATTTTGATTTGGTATTATTAAAGAATTTCCAATAATCTAAAATGTCCCCACACCTATTCTGCTATTTGGTACTAGGCACTTCTATGAAAAAGCATTCCCAGCACTGAGTATTACAAAATCCGAAGGACAATCAACTTTGAAAAATGCTAAAGATGGGGGCTAGAGAGATGGCTCAGCAGTTAAGAACACCAAATGTTCTTGCAGAAGACCCAGGTTTGAATCCCAGCACCCACATGGCAGCTAACAACTGTCTGTAACTCCAGTTCCAGAGGATCCGACAGCCTTTCTGTCCTCCGTGGGCATTGCATGACATGGGTGCACTTACCTTCGTTCAGGCAATACATGCATACACATAAAAAATAATAATAATAAATAAAATATTTAAAATGAAGGGCTGGAGGGATGGCTCAGAAGTTAAGAGCAATGACTGCTTTTGCAAAGGACCTGGGTTCGATTCCCAGCACCCACATGGTGTGGCTCACAACCACCTGTAATTCCAGTTCCAGGGGATCTGATGCCTTCTTCTGGCCTCCATAGG
>NW_008357493.1:2622570-2687628 GCF_000622305.1 Nannospalax galili
CTTCAGATTCCCCTGGAACTAGAGTTAAGGACGGCTCGTAGCCACCATGTGGGTGTTGGGAATCGAACCCGGGTCCTCTGCAAGAGCCATCAGTGCTCTTAACTGCTGAGCCATCTCTCCAGCCAAGATTTGCTTTTATTTTTAATAAATGGTAAAACTATATGCATACCAAAGAATTGTTTTAAAATAAATTTGTTTGTGGCTTATCAGTAAATGTTTGACTTGTTTATCTATCTGATGTACCTATATACCCAGGGTCACATCAAATGTTTTGAGGTAAAAGGGGGCCACAAATGAAAGTTTAAGCAGCCCTGCTCCAGAACACTAACATCAAGGTCTCCTCTTCACTTACAGCATTGTGGGGAGCCCATATGGCCACTGGGGTAACAGACACTGCATTTCCATTTCTGCTTTGCTCAGATGAGCATCTCCACCACTCTTAGTCTCAATTTCTGTGATTTCCAGGCTCCAATGACCTTTAAAACCATTTTGCTTCCTCTGTCTAAAAAAGGCTTTACTCATTTTAAAAAAATGACTCCATCTTATCCTCAGGCCTCCACTGAAAAATTTACCTTGTCTAAGAAAGATTTTCTTTTCCATAAATACAGCCACTATGCTCTGAGTTTGGTAACAGAACTTCCTGTATTCACAGATACACCATGACTTTCTTTTAAAAATATTTTATTTTTATTTTATATTTCTGAGTGTATTGCCTGCATGTATGTAAGTACACCCATGCTGTGCAATGTCTATGGAGATCAGAAAAGGGCTTTGGATGGTTGTTAGCCACCATGTGGGTGCTGGGAATTGAACCGAGGTCTTCTGCAAGAGCAGTCGTACTTTTAACCTCTGAGCCATCTCTCCAGCCCCCATGACATTCTTTCTGAATGTCCATCCTGCTCATTGCTACAGCTGGGTATCTGACAGGTATGCCAACACACGTTTCAAATTGTTTCATGATGCCCCATTATCAAGTGCTTAACCATGTACAAGTGCATTTTTACTGGCCAAGCACCTTCATCTTTAAAAAAACTCTCTATAATCTATATGTGGGTGGTTAATGAACGGTGAAGTTGAGGGATAGATACACTGAGTAGTTCAGTATTATTACCTTTAAATGGCCACATTTGGACTTGAATCTGGATTTGTCTACCTTTAAAGCCAGTGATCTTAATACCAGTGTACCCATAGCAATTTTGCAACCTATGTCACATGATACAATTTGTCAAAGTTTATAGCAACTGAAAACAATGACATTTTAATTAAATGTATCTTGTATTGTTTTCCTATTGATGATATAACATCACCACACAGTGGTTTAGCATAGTAAGACTATACTAACTTCTAGGGGGGGTAAAAGGCGAGTATGGGTTTTACAGGCTAAAATTAGGGCATGGGCATGGCTTTATTAATTTTGGCAACTCAGGGAGCATCTGTTTCCTTGATATTTCTAAATTACAGAAATCATCATTCCTTGGCTCAAGATTTCTTTTCTTCACCTTTGAAGTGAGCAAATGTCATTTCTCTGTCCCCATTTTCTTTATTACATCTCACTTCCTCCGCCTCTTTACTCCATGTTTAAAGACTCTTGTGTTAGCTTAGGCTACCCAGATAAACCAGGATAATCTCCTATTTTAAGATCATCTGAATAACACCTCAGTTCCATCTGCAGCCACACTCTTTCATGTGCTCATGAGTTACAGGTTTGAAAGGTAACACCTTGGTATGCATTTCTGAGGGGTGAGGAGCATGATTCTACTCACCACACATGCATGTACCATTAACATGCTTTGCATCTATGTCTTAAACCTTTGCTGAATTTAAAGACACTTTTACAAATATGGAGACTGGAGTAGACTAGTAACTGCCTCAGAGAGAAGTTTGAAGATTTAGTGTCCTAAGCACTGAACAGTCTCTGGAGACTGACATCAACACAATAGCACTTAGGAAACACCAGCATTCAGGTTCATTGTTTTTCATGGGAAGCTTTGCAAACTGATAATGTCATCCACCACCCAAGTAACTACTCCCAAAAGACATTAAATAAGCCAAGTAGAGGAAAATCTGAGCAGAGATGGAGATTTCAAGAACACTTTTTCATGGGCAGAACATTCACCTTAAATTATCCTTGTTCTTAATGATTATTATGTTGCTTTGCTGTACAAAAAGTACAGGATCTCCCTTCCTTGGCCCGTAGAAGATGAAGTCTGTCATGATCTCACAGTGCCCCCTCTCTCTTCCATATAGGCATTTCATGTAGTTTTCTATTCATTGGACTGCTTCTGTGTCCACGATTATACATTCCAAACGTTTTGTTGCAAAATCTACCATTTTAGATCATCAGAAAGCCACGCTTCTCCTCTTCCTCCTCCTCCTCCTCCTCCTCATCATCCTCATCCTCATCCTCATCATCATTTCTTTTGAGATAACATATTTCATCTTGCTTTTCTATTACTATGATAAAACACTCTGACCAAAACCAACATGTGGAGGAAAAGGTTTATTTCATTTTGTAATTCTCAGACACAGTATATCTCTGAGGAAAGTTGGGTTGGCTCCCTGGCTTGCTCAGATACCCTTCTTATATAGCCCAGGCCCACCTACCCAGAAATGTACCACCCACAGTGGGCTGGGCCTTCCTGCATCGATGAACAATTAAGAAAATTCCTTAAATGCATGGCTGCTGACCAAGCCAATAGAGGAAATTCCTTAACAGAGGTTCCCTCATCCCAGGTGTGGTGGTTTGAATGAGAAGTATCCCCCATAGGTTTAAGTATTTGAGTATCTGGTCCATTGATGATGATGCTGCTGTTTGAGGAGGGGCATGGAGTCTTTAAGAGGTGTGGCCCTGGCAGATGAATCATGTCATTGGGGGTTGGCTTTGAGAGTTTATAGCTTTGTTCCACTTCCAGTATTGTTCTCTCTGCTTCCTGTTTGTGCTTGAAGATGTGAGTTCTCAGCTTTCTGCTCTGGCTGCCTCCTGCCATAATGGGCTCTTATCTTTCTGGAAACTTAAGCTCAAATAAACTCTTCCTCCTATAAATTGCCTTGGTCGTGGTATTTTATCACAGCAACAAAAAAGTAATTAATACACCAGGTGTGTCTAGTTTGTGTTGACAAAACCTAACCAGCACACATGGTTATGGCAATGCCTTTAGCAGGTGATACTACAAGTATTTGATATGTCTAGTTTAACTTTCAGAGAGCAAATTGTCATTCTCTTCCCTTTGGACATTTCCTATATTGGGGACTTCTGACCTCTGGCTGGGTGGAGAGATCATTTGCATGCCAATAACTCCTTTCCACCAAGTACCCATCACACCCTTGCATTTATGCTGCTACTGTGTGCTTGTTTGCCTGTTTATCACGAAAGCCTATTATTTTCCCTGAATCTGCCTTGAGTACCCACTGATGGCTGATCCTTTATATTTCTCATTATTTCCTCAGGTTTAGTGTGAATTCTCTTCTCACCCTCCACCCTCCACCAGGGTCATCTCCATAAAGGCTTTCTCTGCTTACTTTCCCCAAATATAAATCCTGCCTCTTTGAATCCCTCAGAAAGTTTTCCCCACCAGTCTTAATAAATGTATGGGGATTTATATTTTCTCTTCAATGAAAATCATTCCTTTAAAATTCTCATAGAAGACCAGGCATCTGTGAAATTTACAGTGTACGACTGTGTCTATATGTGCTAATCCATGCTGACCCAGATACTCTTCTTGGTATTCACATGAAACGTTTATGCCTTGGCTCCTGTTATTATACTTCAAAACAAAGACCTTCCACAGATAAGCAGAATAATTAAAAACTGTCATCTTTTGAGATCTTTCTTCTCTCTATTATCAAAGAATGTGAAAGATACTAATTGCTATTTTAATAGCAGTAACTTATCAGGTACAAATTGTAGAGCTTTGTTATTATAGCTTGCTATAAAATATACCACAAACAAAACTTTTAGCATCATGCTTAGCAAGAAAACCAGACACTGGGAAAAGTCAGTGTAAGAAAAGATTTGGAGAGGTTATTTGTATTATTTTGTTTGTCCTACATGAAACAGTGTTTAGGTTTTAGAAGCTTAGCGTGTAATGACCTCATTTTCTTCACAGCATTGAGGAGAGTTGAAGAAGTTGTGTCTACTGTCCAAATACAGATGCAGATGAACATTTCACCTACATTTCCGTGTCTTTCTCCTGTCCTAAAGCCAGAGTGCTATAGGACCTGGATGTCAGTCATCTGGTGGCAAAGGAATGCTAAATTTAGTCAATATCAGATCTGAGCATGGTCTAATTTTTCTTTTCCAAAATATGTCATGTCTCCCTTTTGGTCCAACATTTTACTTTATAAAGTAGAATTCATCCTAGATCTCAGCTTTACCCTATTTCAACAATGACACTGGCTACTTACCTCTACCCTCCACAACTAAGCTAAGGTGGAATAGCAGGGGTTAGTTGCAAGTAAATAGAGGGTCAGGTAGAGGGTTCCTGGGTACCATTTCTTTGTCATAATATTGGAAGGTCACAGTCTAGGCATGCTAGCTTCTGTCTATCTCTGACACCAACCAGGTATGCTCTGTTTTGACTGCTGTGTTTTAGGCAGGGAATGTGGTAACAAGAGAGAAGGTGGAAAAGCTAATCCTCTCTGGGGCTAACATCATCAAACTGGGAATTGGTCTAGCTAAGTTGGTTCCTTGGGGCCACTGTCTGCACTTTTGGTAGCAGTATCCAAGTAACACTAAACTTTCATCCTTGTCTTGCTCTCCCAGACTCTGTGTTTGCAATGTGGAGTATCCACGACTCAGTACAGTGGTGGGGTAAGAAGATACTGTTTGTGGCCTCAAAGGCCATATCATTTTAATAAGGCCCAAGGGCTGGGTAGGGTTTGAGGCAGCCCAAAAGCTGTGTTTTCTGGAGACTGGGGCTCTGGTAAAGTCCTAGTTAGGACTTGAGTTCTTTTCTGTTTTGAGGTGACTGTTGCAATGCTGTTAAGTCTTAGAAACCCGTGTTGTATCAAGCATTCCTTACTTTGTAGGATGGAATATGCAACTGTCTTGGAGGATGTGGTGAAGCCTTTTGGTGAGAAAGTTGGGAGGGCATGGAAACACGAGTCTTTCCTTCCCACTGGTTATTTCCTTCCTCATCTTCCTCCTCCAAGTTCCAAACCAAGTCCCTTATGGTAAAAACTCAGCTACACAGAGCTTGAGATTACCCTGGATTCCTGTGTCCAGGATGCAGTAATGGTAGTCTTAGAGGATCTGTGTAGCAATCCACAAAGTTCTCATTTTGGTCTGAGGCAAGTGAGACTGATGGGTTCTCCTCTACAGCCCCTTTCTCCGGGATCTGAGATAGACTCTTAGACTTCCCACTGGAGACTACTCGTGTGCCACAGAACCTGCTGAGTACGTTTAATGCTCTTCCCAGCTTTCAGCTTTAGATATGACCTGGGCTGGTGAGATCCCTGAAGGGACATATGGCCATGGGCTGTTTTGTATGATCTCTCTTTGTGGATGTCCATTGGAACCAGATTCTTCACCATGATACAGGGGCTGGATTGAAGATGTGGTCACCTAGAGGTTCTGGGTACTTATTAAAGCTGGTCTGGGAAAGCTTTGCGTGCTTGAGACTGAAGAGAATGGTTCTTATTTCCTGTCTTCTGTGTTGAGTATTTTACCATTTTAACAGCAAATGCTTCAAAATTGTAGAATCTGGGGAAATTGAAGACATCACATTAAACTAAGGACATTATCATTCTCACTTGGCATATGCCAAACTTGGAATTAACAATAAATAGCTGGAAAGAAAGGTTGACTCTTGCTAAGATACATAATAAACAGCCAGGAAGCAGGTTCAGAGTCAACTTAAAAAAATCCTTATACAGAGTTGCCTTGATTTTCATTTCCAGTAGTTTAATATTAACTTTCTTGGTCTTGATATAACTGCATTGAAGTGAACTTTAGAGCAATAAAACTGCAGAAAAGAAAATAAATGATGGAAATTTATAAGGAAATATGGGTCTCTGTTACTTGACTGGGAGTCAAAGCCTGTCTTTCTTCATATAATTTATAATGCTAATTTTGTAAGCATTGATCTTTCTTAAAGGGACATGAATTCTTGATGTTCAGTTTCTGAAATATTAAAGCCCTACTTTCCAAAGATGGTTCCTTCAATGAATACTCTTGGGGTGGAATTTACCTTACTAAAAAAGAATGATTATTTCAGAGAATAAGGAAATGTTAAATTTGGATTATCCATAAAAGACAAAAGCTACCACTTCTTGCATCCAGTCACACTGGACATAGAAAATAGGAGAAATCGGAATCTTTGGCTCCACTGTTCCTTAGTGACAATACTATGGCTCATTCAGTCAGCTCAAGCCCAGACATTCTGTGAGTACAGAGATTCTTCCCAGATGGCAGCTTATGGGCACACAGGGAGCTAACAGACTTGATTAAACAAATGTTTCTGAAAGCTGAACATCACTATTTTGACTCTGGTTCCAAAGGACCTGAGGTTCAAATCCCAGCAGGAGTGAGTTGCAAAAGAAAAGTATTTATTGGACAAGTTACTAGAGCAGTGTGAATTAGTAGTAGACTGGAGGGGCTTATAAACTTTTTGCTAAGAATCAATGGTCTGAGGCTGAGGACTAGAGTCTGGGGGAAGCTGCTCCTGGCTCTCCTGCAGCATCTGTAGCACAATCATAATATGGCTTAATCTGTCCCCCTGGGGTCACTTCTCAAGACCAGGCCATGGGCATGCCCTTGTAGGGTACCTTAGCTTGGGATCTTCTTGGTTTTACAGAGTTGTCTTCCAAACGAAAACCCAGGTTTAGTTTGACAGTGGCTACTTGGCAAGATTGCTTCCCTCACCCTATCCATTCCTCTACCCTTTCCTTCTTTCTGGGAACCTGTAATTTAATGTATAAAATAGTAAACATATTAAGGATTCCTTTCCTCCCTTCTGATGTTCCGTCTTTGTTTTCTTTTCTATTTTCTTTTAGTGTTTCTTATCTGGTTTTCCTTGCTCTCATTTACTTTCAACGTATAGCATCATATCTTCTTCTTAAAAATATTCACGGAGGGGCTGGAGAGATGGCTCAGCAGTAAAGAGCACTGACTGCTCTTACAGAGAATCTGGGTTAGATTCCCAGCAACCACATGGTGGCTAACAACTGTCCATAACTTCAGTTCTTGGGGACCCAACACTCTCTTTGACCTTCACAGGCATTGCACTACATGGGTGCACTTACATACACACAGGCAATGCACTCATGCATATAAAATAAAAATAATAAATAAAATATTAAAAATGTCTATAGAGCTGGGCGTGGTGGCACACGCCTTTAATCCCAGCACTTGGGAGATAGAGGCAGGCGGGTCTCTGTGAGGTTAAGGCCAGCCTGGGCTACATAGTGGGTTCCAGGACAAGCGGGGGTACAGGGGGACCCTGTCTCCAAAAAGCCAAAAAAAAAATGTCTATAGAATAATAAACTTTTCTAGAAATTAAAATTAACCTCAAGTGCTCAAATGTGACTTAGCTCAAAGCCACACCTGTTAGGGGAATCACTTCATCTTATCTTTTCTTTTCCACTTTTTCAATTACTTTAGCAGTGGAGGATTATTGCCTTGTAAAAGATCTATTCTATTGTAAAGCGGTAACTTATCTCTATTATTTCTGACTGTCTCTTGCCTGGTTTTGACATCTATCACTTTTTTTCTGTTTTTCTCTCTGTGTCTGTCTGTCTGTCTGTCTGTCTGTCTCTCTTTCTACCTTCTTGATGAAAATATGTACTGGAACCCTGTACCATTATTTTATTCTCCAAGAGTTTTGTCTCCCTTGTTCTATTTTGTTTCCACATACGTGGGTTACTTTACAGGTCACTATAAATTTTCCCATTCATTTTCTTCTTTTGACAATATCTGCAAGTCACTTTAAACTCTTTAAAGATGCTATTTATTTCCTTCTTCTTTTTTTCCCAACTAAAGTTAGTGTTTCTTTCTGAGAATTTTAATTCCTCAAGGTCTTCTAAAAAAAAAAAAGGTAAATGAGCAAATCTTTCTTTGCACACTTTGATACTTTGAAAATTTTGTGTTCTCCTGACAACTAATCAGTTTAATGCTTCCCTCAGGACTTGGATGATCCCTTGAAGCTAGAACCATTTCTTTGGAGCATAGAGATCTTTGTACCCATTCCTCAGGTGTCTACCTAGCAAGTTCATGCGCACACATCTCTGTTAACACTCTTCATTCATTGACCCATTCATTCATACAAACATTACAAAGCATTTTTGAAGCAGAAGTATAAGAACTTACAGTTTCATGAGACTGTCCTTGGGTGTTGATCAACCAGGCCTAATTTAAAAAATCCTCGACTGACCCAGTTTTCTTCCAGACATTAAAGTATGAGCTCCCCAAAAGAGGGACCAGTTTTTGCTTTGTGTGTAGCCTAGAGAATCTAATGTTGGAACTGATACCAATAAGCAATGGTTGAATATGAATGACTGAAGTAATTAATAGTCCTCAAAGTGTACTTGATTGAATGAGTGGAAAGATTCCTGTGTAGCTAAAGGTTAAGATGATAGCAAATTGGAAATACTGATGACAATACTGATTTCCCAGTTAGTTTGGAAAATTTTGTGGTTTTTAATTTATCCTAAGTAGGTAAAGAAAACAGTAATTCCTAGTCTGATTCTCCTTCCAACTAATGTGATAACTGCTTTTAAATATCTTCTCTTCCAGAGAAAATTTTATTAACGTGCTGGGTTGGGAGTGAGGGTAGAGCAGCAGCATGCCCTGACAGAGTCATTAGTGGGCCCCCCATTGCTGCAGAGGCAGATGGGTCTCATCTAATTTTGTTGTACTGAAATTACCTAACTTGCTGATTGATTTTCTTTTTTTTAGTTCTTTGATAAGTTCTGGATCAAAGAACCAAGTAGGTACCTCAATTATATGAATGGCGTATTACATTTGGAATCTAGTGTTGGAGGCACCATGTTTTCTCACTGACAGAATTGACTCAGAGCTTCAAATTAGTGTCTATTTCCTGTCCAGTAATAATCAGTTGGGAGTAGAGTATGAAACTATTTTAATGTTTTATTAACTTTGTGAACTCTTCTTTTGGTTTTACTATTAAAAGATGTGTGTTATGGCTCTTAGAGTCTCACATTTGACCTTAATTTTTTTAGTACTTTTGTTTTCTTTTTATGATTAAGTTGTTAAAATGTAGACTAACCTAATACTCAGCATCAGAAAAGGAATAATCATGCATGCTTGCTGGAAAGCTAAACTATGCTAAAGACTAAAATGTCAAGGAGGAAAGATATTCCTTTGGGAATCAAAAGCATAACACGCTGAGAATTTAATGTATGCCAGACAGTGTGCTAACCATTCTACATATGATATTCCTTTCATCACTTCCTCACAATATGCACCAGTGCTTTCATTTATCAGAGCTCACAGAAATTAAGCAACATACCCAAGGTCATAGAGCACTCATAGCATAACTCGAATACCAAGTCAGGGGACTCCTAAACCAGAGGTTCTCAACCTAGAGTCATACCTCTTTAGCATATTATTAGAAGAATTAAAGACTCCCATGAACTTTGATGGGAAAACATATGCATGCTTGTTTTTTGCTTACTTCTAACAAAAATGGAATATTTTGCTTAGTGATAAATGCATAAATCTGGTATCAGCCATAGATGTAAGCGTTATTTATAAAAATTGCAGACATTCTCCTATAATGGTTCAGTTATTGAAGATAGAATCAACTATCATTTAGTTGTCATCATTTAGAAATGATAGTAGTTTCTCTTTCATGTAATGAGTACCTGTTAAAATATATTGATGGGCAGGCATGGTGACTCAGTGGGTAAAGGTGCTTGCTGTGCAAGCCCAGTGAACTGAGTTTGATCCCTGGAAGCTACGTAAAGGTGGAAGGAGAAAACCAACACCACAAAGTGTCCTCTGTTTTCTAAATGCATATTGTGGCACACACACATACACACACACACACACACACACACACACACATCATGCATATACACATACTCAATAATAAATGAATAAATAATTAAAGTATATTGATGAGCATATTTCAATACAATCATTTCCTTTGTATTCCTCCTTATTTATGGTTAACATTTATTACCTTGTAGTAAATATTTATGTTTATATTTTAATGTGTATTTTTACTGTAAACATTTAAACACATTTTTTTTTTCTGAAATGAGTCTGTTAAACTCACAGAGGGATCCATGGCCCCAAACCTTGCAGATCCGGTCAGAAACATTGCATCTTGTATACTGGAACCTGTCTTCTCATTATGCCATATCTGGATGCAGAGCAGAGATTAAATGATTCACATAAATGATGACTTAGCTATAGAAGATTGAGTTCAGTGTCAGGAAAGAAAAATTTCAGCATGTATAACATGCAACACTTCCATTCTTTTCAAACACATGTGTATCTGCAGGACATTGGAAGGGATTATGTTTCCATTTCCCACCAGGCAAGATCTCCAGACACCCATCCATTTCACACAGGCACATAGCAAGAGGCTGGAAGTTGTTTCTCTTTCTCTGCTTTTGAGTTGTGTTCTGATTATTTATAGTGCTCTATCTTAGTTGATTCTTAAAGATAAACACCCCTAGTTAGTCTTCTTGTCTGGCTGACCTGTGCTTGGATCTGGGCTTTCTCATCTAAGTCTAGTTCCCAGGCAGAAACAAATGGCAGATTCCAGAATCCTGCTAGCCATTGCATCAAGTCACAGCAAGCTAACTAACAGACTCATGTTCTTGTGGTTACAGTTTTGTTAATTCAACAATGAGCATCAGTTAACAGTTTATTTAATAAACACAAATGTCCAGGCATTATTTTAGGAACTAAAGATACAGTGAGGATGAACCAAAGGGGGTTTGGGAGGAATTTCTCTTTATTTGAAATTATTAATTTATTAATTGTCAATATTATTCTTATTAACTGTTCCCATAGAGATCATGGAACTACAGAAGCTTAGAAGTTTGTCTCTTCTTTGTTGCGTATCCTGGAAGACGTTTGTCACTATTTCAACATTTCATCAGCATGGTTTCCATCTCAAAGTTACAAGACTAACATAAGCCGACCTCGCGTTGTCTTCAGGCATACTGAGGCCACCTGATCAGGGAGGCACAGTTTTCTCAGAGGAGGACAGACCTGGGACAATGAAAGGGCCCAAGCACAATTTCTTTTCTTTTCAGTGGATGACCGAAGCAGAGCCAGGCATGTGCCTTTTGAGGACATTCTTGAGATGCAGAGTCAAGTGCCAGAGCCTCTGGGAAAGGAAAGACGTGGACTAGCTGGAATGTTTAATTCCAAGTCTTACATTAACTACTTCTGTGACTACTAGAATGATAAAGTCAACTAACCTCCCATAGTTCTCAGATCCTTATTTTTAAAACAATAGCATTGGACTAGAAATCCCAACCATATCTTGGAGGTCTAACCTTTTATGATTCCATGCTTTTGAGACATCACAAATATAGTAAGGCCTTAAATTTAGTTTTTATTTGTGTTTAAAAAATAAAGCATCAGAATTGAAAAGCAATTAAGTTTTCTGTTAAAGAAAGAAGATTGGTTACTACCAGAAAGTAAAAAATGCTTTGTGCTATATAGCACTCTGTGTTATAATGTACTCTATACAATATAGTATAATATTTTAGTCAGGCCAAAGAGATACTATGAAAATATATGTTAAATTTTCTGTACTACATTTAAATAGTTTATTTAAAATATGTTTCCAAATAAATGTCTTTAGAAAAATTATTGAGTCAGATATTAGTAATGAAATTCAGAATCTTTTCTCTGGTTCTGTACTTTTGCAAAATATACATTCTTAAAACATGTATAACAGTAAATGTCAGATTTTCTGCATTTTGGGGTAGTGAACAGATTTTTTTTCCCAGAGTTAGTTATGAGAATACTGTATCAATATGTACAACTAAGATCAGCAAATGGAATCATGGGAAACCAAGTGAAAACGGGTGGCTTTGATAGAAACTAAACATTGAAACTCCTGCCTGCTGACAAGAGTCTGTTTTAGTATGGTGTTTTCTGGAATGTCACTGAGAAAACTGTCTCAGGCAGGAGTACCAGAGCTGTCTGTCTGTGTGTTTGCCCCAGAGGCTTTGGTGATACGAATCTGGAAAAATAAATACATGTGTGAAAGCTGTGTCCTGTCACTCTTGGGTAAGGCTATATGAGGGATCTGATGGTCTGCTGTAATCCATATAAGGTGGCATGACTAGATAAAAATAACTGCAGCACAATGGCACACATGACTTAAGTTTGTTTTCTAATGAAATTTTTGTTTATGATTGACATGAGAGACAATATCAAAAGTCCAAAAACACCTCCCCCAAGGTAAAATGTGAAAGTTTGACCCAACAGGAGAACGACACTCCGTTCCTTCTTAGAAGTGCTGCCCTTGTCAAAACTCTAATGGATGCATTTTATAAGCCTTAGCTCAACTTTCCTGTTTTCACTTTCAGGAGACTTTACACTAGGGTGAAAGCCTGGAATGTTCCAACACTTAGTCTGGATGAAAGGTAGGGAGAGGGAAATGGGCTTATCTTCATTCATTAGCTCAGTTTGTAAAGGTACTTGGAGAAACCGCTGAAAGGCAATTTTATATCAGCCGACATCTATCCAACCTGGTAGCTATTAAAATTGTAAACTGCTATGACAAATTCCATAGGCCCACTCTTGATAGAAGTTGGTGTTTGCATATTGGCAAGAGGCGATCCTCAGGCACATATGAACTTGTCTCTGATATGAACTCTAACTCAGAAAAGCTTTACATTACAGAAACTGATATTTAAATCCTATGGAAAGTCCCAAACCCAAACCAAACCTGGTTCAATTTAAAGAAGAGCACTTTTCCTCTGGGGAGTTAGAACAGGGCATCTCCAGGACTTCTTCACGCAGTCATTCTGTGTTTCTGTTTGCTGCAAGCAGTTAAGAAACCCGGGCCTGCTTTATTTCCTTTCTCTTTTTGTTCCTAAAGAAAATGATCCAAATTCTTGTGCTTATGACGAGGGGAGGGTCATGCGTTTCCATTTTGGACTTCTCTTTTCAATTGTTAGTTCATTGGACAGCCCATGAAAATGCTCTTTTATCACAGTAAAAATAACCACATCTGGTAATATAGAAGAGGCATAAACTCACCTAACAATGTTTATGAAAATGACTGTGGAATTGTGGTGGTGCCTTGTGGCAAAGAAAAGAAAAATGAAGTCATTTCAGAAGGTGTCTAGCTGTTAGTCTGTTTTCACAGTAACCCACTTGGTTATTTATTCAATAAGTAATTCCACTCTGGTGCTATAGGGGTCCTGTCTCTACATGCTGGTAGCCAGCATCAGCGCGCGCACACACACACACACACACACACACACACACACACACATCACCGTCCTGATGCACCAGAGAAAGATCTGGATAGATCTTGTGACAGCTGGGCTTCGTCACAAGTGAGTGGGCAGGAGGTATCTATCTTTCTAACTATATTGTTTGCAGTGGAAAACCACCCAAGGAGTACAATGAAAATCAACTTGATTGATCTTTATCAGATCAAAGAAGTTTTCTATGTTACTTTTATTATCTTTGTTTTATATTTTGTCTGCCTCTGAAAAAACATTAAGTACCATGCACAGTTAAGTATAACAGGTCATTTTTTGAAAACTTACAATAAGTGTTAAGAATTTAGGTGAGAAATGTCTTCTACACAGTCATAGTCCAAGCAGAGATGTGCATCTCTAGCACAGAATCTACTTACCTGTGTTCACTCCATTCCATATTCAAACAAAGGACTGAGCTATAAATACATAACTTTATGTCCAGTGTTCTTTATATATTGAAATAAGACCTCTGCTCCTTTTCTTAAAATTTTGTATTACATTTCATTTACTCATTCTGTCTCTGTTGTCTCTCTGTCTCTGTCTGTCTGTCTCTCTCTGTCTCTTTGCACATAAACATATCATGGTGTGTGCATGTGTGTGTGTGTGTGTGTGTGTGTGTGTGTGTGTAGCTTAGGGGACAACTTACAGGACTTGGTTCTGTCCTTCTACCATATGGGTGCCAAGGACTGAACTTAGGTCATCTGACTTGTAGTCTCTGAGCCATCTTTTAAAAAATATTTTATTTTTATTATTTTATACGTGTTAATGTATTTCCTGTATGCATGTAAGTGCTCCTTGTCATGCAATGCCCACGGAGCTCAGATGAGGGTGCTGGATTCCCTGGAACTGGAGTTACAGACAGTTGCTAGCTGCCATGTAAGTGCTGGGAATGGAAACTGGGTCCTCTGCAAGAGTAGTCAGTACTCTTAACTGCTGAACCATCTCTCCCGCCCCTTTCTGAGCCATCTTATGGACCCCCTTAGGTGTTGTTTCATTCTTAGACCATAAATTAGAGTTGAAAATGTAGACATATTTGGCATATCATTTTAAATAATAGTTCACAAAAGGTATCAATAATCTGTCTCATATAAAATTATTATTATTTGAAACAGAGTCTCCCTGTAGCCCTATCTTGCCTGGAACTCAGTATGTGGACCAGGCTGACCCAGAGCTCACAGAGGTCCATATGTCTCTGCCTCCCAAATGCTGGGATTAAAAGTGTTCTCCATCATTCCTGGCTCATCTGAAATTACTGATTTCAGAATTTAAAAAGACAACCACCTTTTGTGCATCAAATTACCTTCTCTCTACAAAACTATCTTCAATATTTACTATTGATATTAGATAATTATATTCATGATGTGACACCTGGAATTCCCTCTGTATACTCTTATTTTGACCTGAGCTTTCTGTATGATTAAAGAAAGGCAAATGAAAATTTAAAAAGTGAATGTGAGTTCCAGGACAACTGGGGCTACAAGGAGACCCTGTCTCAAAAACACCAAAAAAAAAAAAAAAAAAAGGGAATGTTAGCTCCACAGTTATTAGTCTTTGTGGCAGCACATAGTTAGGCATTCAATTTCATTCAATTGTTGATGTGCTCAAAAACATCCTTTACAGCAATCAGCACTTTTTCCCTTCTGAACGAATATTTCTAAAGAAACCTAGAAGTAAAAATGTTTATCAACAAAGTTTCTGCATTCAGCTCCTAATTCATCTGAAAAGATTGCAGTTTCATTGATCTTGTTTTGATTTTGTCTCATCCACAATTTCCACTGTATCCCCCCTTGAGTCCAAGGAATTTTTTTTCACATTGACTGTGGCCACACAGAGCAAAGAATTAAGTTGGCCACACAGGAATCAGATTCACATCCTTGCTCCTATTAACACAATGCTCAGCTCGACAGAGCTAACAGCCCACACATTTGTAGCTGCCCAGCCTAAGGGAGATGGATGCTGCTTCCTTCTTTCTCCGGTTACTGAAGATTATTTCAAATGGTCCCTCTGGACTATTGAGATGCATTTGGTTAGAGTATCTGCCAGGTTAGCCCTGACTTGGAAATTTGTTGGTGTCAAAGTACAAGCACTTACTCTGGTAAATCAAAGAGGCTTTTCGGGCAGTGTTCCTAGTACACTAGATAATTGGGAATTGAAATCTTGGGAGAGTGCTAGTACAGTCCTGAAATTTCTTTGTGAAATGTAAACAGTTGTGTCCTATCCTTGGCATATTGACAACCCAAGTTAAATTATTAAAAATAAATGTGATTGTGGCCCGAGCATATTGTTCTCATGACCAAATCACCCAGGTGTGGCAGGCTCTGCAAAGATGTTTGACACTGAATGGCTCATAAATTTCCTCTTCCATTAGCCCAGCAGTCCCTGGACTGAGCGTTGCTCTGGGAGGAGGCTCTACTGGTTCACAGCTATCCAGTCTCCTGATGTGCAGTTTTGAATCTGGTGAATTCGCAGGTTCACCTTCATGGTGGAAATCATTTGCTAGAATATAGTTTAACATCCCAGGACAGGAATTTCACTGGAAGCTTGTTTGATTCTCTTCATCATTTTCCCTTCCTGCGTCATTGATCTGGCTTATCAATTGGAACTATTTACTAAGCATTTTGTGAAACTCAATTTTTTTTTAAAAAAAAGCATCAAACTGGACCTTAAAAATGTCATTTCCGTGTGGTATTATTTTATGTGGAACAGACTTCTAGAATGCGGTAAATAGTCTTGATTAAAATGGAAACCTTTAAAATAATCACAGCGCATAAAATTAAACGGAGTAAGCCTGATGTAATCAGGTCAAGCAGAACACTGCTCTCCTCATTCTCCCGACCCTGCCCTCTTCATCAGGTGAAGGAGATAAATTCCTGGGAGTCTGTTTGTGGAATGCCAAGCACCTCTGAGCACACCTGAGTCCGCCTCTGCAGCGCCCAGCAGTGTGCCTTGTCCACAGTGGAAGCATGCTCTCTTTGCTGCCTCTGCTTAGGCTGGTCTCCTTCTGAGAACCGCATCCTTTCCCTTTTTCTAAACTGGTCTCCTAATTGTGGGGCTATTAATATTTTGTTTGCGATGATTCTTTGGTGAGGGTGTTCATTCCCCACACAGTTCTCCAGAACTGAAGGTCTTTATGTAGGCCAGGAGTGGCGCCAGACTTCCCGTGAGGCCATTGCCCTCCTTGCCATCCACCATAAGAAGTCTTTCTCGATCACACATACTAACTAGTCCAGGATAACCTTTCCATTGGAACTGCAAAAAAAAAAAAAAAAATTACAGTTGCAAATGCAAAGCATGTATCAATGGAGGAGAAATGAAGCAATTTAGAGCTGGAGGTAATTTGGGAGTTAGGAGAATTACTTCTCTCCAGAATCCCTTCTCAAGAGGTTACCAACTTCTGTTATGTTGACTTGCTTGTTCATGGATAGTGTGCTCCAGCATGTTTTCACATGTTCTCCTGCCATTTCTATTTCATCTTTTTATTGTCTAGCCTGATTTTTTTAATGTCAACTTTAATTAAGATAGATACTCATTAATAAGAGTTAGTTGCTTCTTTGTTTTGCAGGATATTTACCTGGGTAGAGGAAGCCTCGATTGAGGAATTTCTTCAATTGGACTGGCCTATGGCCATGTCTGTGGAGCATTTCTTGATTATTGAGTGATGTGGGAGGTCCCAGTCCACTGTGTGTGGTGCCACCCCTGGGCAGGTTGCCCTGTATTGTATAAGAAAACAGACTGAGTAAAAGCCTGGGGAACAAGCCAGTTAGCAGCATTCCTCCACGGTCTGTGCTCCAGGATCCTGCCCTGAGCATCTGTGCTGGCTTCCCTCCATGGTGTACTAAAAGCTGAAGGTGAAATAAACCCTTTCCTCCCCACGTTGGCCTTGGTCAATGATTTCATCAGAGCAATAGAAAGATAACCAGAACAAATACTGTGACAGATAATCTGATAATTTGAATGCTTAGTGAGTAACGAACAGTTGGGCAACATATACAGTGTGGATCCATTGCACAGAGTGATGCTATGTCCCAGCGCATGGGGCGCTGCAGGATGCCAGTTGTGTTACTCAGAACAACAAGCAATTCAGAACTGACAGCTTCTTATTTTTGGAACTCTGTATTGACTGGTTTCAGACTGTGGTTGACTACAGGTAGCTGAAACCATAGAAAGTGAAACTGAGTAAGAGAGAGGCTACTATTTTTAGAAATCTTGCATTGTGTAGTCATACTATAAACATTCAATTATTTTACAATTCTTTTATAATTTTCTTCTTAATTTACAATGAAAAGCAAGGGTTTAATTTTGCGTCTTCTCTGTTCCAAATGGATAGCAACATTTATTTATACTAGTTTAAACTCAGTGACAAATAACCCCAAATCTTAGTGGCTGACAATTTCTCTGATTTGTTCAGGTTGTGTTCCATGTCTTTCCGCTGCCCGCCCCCTTCCACCTTAGAGATTAGCTTTTATTTAGAGCATGCAAGAAGAGGGAAAAGAGAGGTGTAGGTGTAGGTCAGTCCTTTGATGATGAATGTTTCTGTTCACATTACAGATCATATTCACTTACATTTTATTGCACACAGCAAATATATCCGATATTACTACCCATGAATGGAAATTACAGAGGCATCTTGGTATACAATGGCATTAGGATCAGGTGAGTCTGCCAAAAGTTGAAAATATGCCAAGTCAAAATGCATTTAATATGCCTTACTTACTTTATCATTTAGTAACATAGCATATGGTATAGAATATCAGTTGTTTTACCCTGTGACCATGTGACTGTCGGGGAGTTGAGGCTTGCTGATTAGCTTCATGAGGAAGGATCGTGTGGTATATTATTAGTTTGGGGAAGATCAGAATTCAAATTAGGAGCATAGTTTCTGAATGTGTATCAAATTGCAGCATCATAAAATCAGCAAGTTATAAGTCAAAACATCATTAAGAGGGCATATGAGGGGAAGGAAAAGAATAGGCCAGGATTTTCTTGGCAGAACAGGTAGCTACAGTTTTCTTGGCCCAACCATCATGAGGTACCATCTGGAATGCAATGGTTTATTCTTCCTCAGAGGTAGAATAGGTGGAAATGAGTTCATAAGAAACAGCAGATATACTAGAAATCATGAAAACAAGAGCCAATTTTCCTAGGCCAATTAGCAGAATATTTTCTTCCAACTTGACAAAATACCTGGAATTTGCTTATGCTATATTTTCTATTATTTATCCTTTTAGGAATATATTTTTATGAATGTATTTTCTACTAAAGGAGTTTGTCGAAATAAGGAAATGGTTCTTACTAGAATTTGTACTTAGTCATTCACTGAATAGCTGAGAATTTGAAGACAAACTAAATATTCATTAGTAGTTTAATAGGTAAGTATATATTGAAGGTGCATATAAAATGCATAATTGGCTCTGTAGGCAGCCTATCAACATATATCAGATAGACGTTTCAGTTTAGGTGGTATTTGAATTCTTACCATCTCATGTCTAGCAAAATTGTCCCCTAAAAGTAACAGAACTTGTGGGAAAAATAGGGTCAGGTCAATTGCAAACATACGCATCTGTCACTATAAACAATACTGAAAAGCAGAACACAGATGATATGAAGAAGAAAAGGGAAATAATGGGGAGGGAGGTTTAAATGGAGAGAAGGAGTGAGAGGACAGCAGAGGAGAGTGGGTGGAAGGCTAGCTGATACAAAGTATGTTTGAAAAAGCCTTATGAAAACCTATGCTTTTATAAGCTTCATATATCTGTATCTATACCTACCTATTTGTAGGTGCATATGAGTTTAGAGTTACCATACACAGGGTTAGGAGGTAATGCAACTCCCAGAAATCATAGGTTGCCAGTGAATAGCCCAATGTCATCTGTTGGATACTTCTCCTTGAGCTGTCGGTCAGGGTGTCCCAGAGACTCCCCCAAACAATAGAGGTTATTGCCATTGCTCTTGTTTTCCCACCAGAAGTTAATGTTAAGATCCCATTGCTGAAGACACACACACACACACACACACACACACACACACACACACACTTTGGTAACAGGACATGGGGAAATCAAGTTGGTACTGACTAGAACTTCCACCTTGCTGGGTAACTTTCATAGTATAGGAGGGTGCTCTCCAGGTTTCTTGGGGACAAAAGTCATCAATGATTTTACCCAGCTATGAATCCTGAGACCTACAGTAAAGACTGGCATGTCAAGATATGCCCATGGGTGCAATAGTGGCATGAATGTTAAGGAGGTAGCTACTTTCTGATTGAATTTAAGGCCCATTCCACAGGAGGAAACATATGCCTGGTACTCTAAATCTGGGCATGACTGGGGTGCTCACAGGTCCCAGATGAGCTTACTACTATTATTCTGAATTTAAGGCCCATTCCACAGGAGGAAACATATGCCTGGTACTGGGCATGACTGGGGTGCTCACAGGTCCCAGATGAGCTTACTACTATTATTTTGCTAAATGGACTAGTAACAAACTGCCCTCTCAATTTGTATCTCTGTACCCATAGATTAGTGCAGCTCTCAGACCTCATCAGAGAAGTTTCTTTGTGCAGGGGATGACAGTTAACACAAAAACTCACATCTGGTTAAGGTGCAGAGAGTAAGTGTCTATGGAGTTCTCAGCCACAAATTGTACCTCTATACCCCAAGGATCAGGGGTCATCACAAAAAAGAGGGATGAAAAATTATAAGAGCCAGAAGCAGTGGGACATCTGCAGTGAGAAACTATCTGCTGGACATGGCAGGACTGTCACACCCATGTACTCACAGCATCTGTGACTGCATTCACAAGACCTGCACAAGATCAAGTCAGTCAATATTTCAACACACAATGAGGTGGGTCTCTTGAGCTCCTACCGCTAGTTAAGAAAATATGAAAGTGATGGCTGTGGGAAATGGGGAGTCAGTTTTAAGGATGTAGCCCCTGGATGAGGTGATCATGCTCAAATGGGTGACACCACACCTATGAGTATATATGGGCAGCATGAATGAACTTGGTGGATTATTTAAAAAAAATGAGGACACAAAGTTTTGTGGGGGTGGGAGGATGGGAGTGGATCTGGGAGGAGTTAGGGATAGAAGTGGGGTGAATATGGTCAAGATATATTGTATGAAAATTTCAAAGAATTAATTTAAAATGTCATAAAAAGAACAGCAAGTTCCTAATGTGTGGAAAACTACCAAAGCACACAGAAGAATTCTCAGTTGAATATGGAGAGAAGGAAAAGAATGCAAAGACATGCTTAGCCTGTTGAATTTGGAGATGAGAACAAAAGGCATTAAAATCTAAGATGAATCCACATAGATGCTTCTAAGAGGATAGGTGTCAAGCAAAAGATAAGGGGAAGGTGTGGGTGACCAGAAGTCTTGAACATCGCTCTAGGCCTCAGTGCTTGCCTGTTTCCACTGGATTGGAGTGCTTTGTCATCAACTGCTTTTGTCTGGTTGCCGTAAACATGAGAAAGCCGGTAAAGTCACTTAGGAAGCAACATTAACTTCATGTTTTCCTGACATCATTCTCCCTGTACCATTTGTATATGAGCTAATTTGCATTATAGTGACAGATCGTGCATTGAGCAACATGGATGTATGTTAAAAACAATGTGGAGATGAAAAGGTAAGAAACAACAGGGAATATATCACACAATACTATTCATGTAAATTTAAAACAGAAACAGAGTAGTACATATTTTACAAGGACGCACACATATTTATGGGTCTTTTTCAAGCACATTGGAGGCCTTGGTTGGTGTCTTTTGGGAAGGAGAGGAATTGAGTTTCGCACATAGACAAGAGTAAACATGAACACAAAGTCAAATAAGAGAGGAGAAAGGAGTCTCACAAGCGCTGATGAACACAGCACACTGCAGACGACAGAGCATAATTAAGTCAGCTGCTGTGCCTGAACAACAGTGTGTTTCGCAGTAAGATACTGGCAAAGGTGGCTTCCATGTGACCTCACCAAGCTGCTCCCCTACTTGTTTCATGGTTCTCACTAATGGAAGTTTCCTAGTTCATTCAGACAAAGCTCATTTGAAGTTTTATTGTCTCAAGTCCTGCCTGGGTTGACTCTGGTCTCCAAGATATGATCACTAGGTTCAGATTCTCACACTGGAGGAAATGATATTGCTGTAGAATCTAGAGCTTAGCTTTATAACGGAATTTGGAATGTCTAGTAGAGAGTTCAGGAGTTCTCTGAGCTCTCACTAAGAATAAGGTTTGAGGTTTATATATCCCTCCGTACAGATCTCCAGCATCTTTCTAGCCTGTATTAGCACTCAATGATGTTAGGATCATCAGGTAGTCACAGTCTTCCCCGGGTTCCCAGACCTCTACATATCTGACTGCTGTGAACCATGGGAACCATTCTTGTGGACCAGGAGGGTTGCTGCCATGGTCCTGGGCTCCTGCTTTCTCTGGTGTGATGAAAGCAATCTCTCTCCTCTGTGTCTCTCTTTTCCTCCTTTATACCACAGATGGACCCATTCCCCTTATAGTGAACACCCTCCCTTTCCCTATGCCCTTCTTCCCAAGCAGTAGCTCATTCTTCTTCCTGCTTTGTCAACTTCTATAAGGACCTTGTCTTCACACCTCTCAATTTAGTTTTACCACCAACAAAAGCTCAAAAGAAGGCCACTTACTTTTCCGCTATCACATCCCTAATGTCTTTAACACTTCATCTTCTGCAGTGAGTGATCAGCATTTATTTGTGCCATGACTAAAATAAATAGAATTCTCTCAACTTCGACATTTGTTCATGATCTAGCATTCTACAGTCAAACTTTTGCCTAAAATATTGAAATTCCCTGATTTAGAAGAACAGATTTTTTACTTAGAAAATTATATGCTGCTTTTGGGGTTATATTATTAATTTCTCCTATATCATTTGATATGTCTTTTTGTTTATCTTTTGTTTCTTAAAAATACACTTTTCTTTGGCTTCTAAGACACCAGTGTGCTCTGATTCTTCCATTAGGGCTCTGACAATTCTTTCCCTCTCTGTGGGTCTTCTCCCTTCTCTGGTATCACTGCCATTAATGATTCCTTTCCTTCCACCAACTCTTCAGCCTGCTGACTTGCTCCTGCACACAAAGGCCTCTGAAATGGCAGATCTAGACTTTCACCTTATTTTCTTGAACGTTTCACAGCTACTTCCACATTTGTGCAGCTTTCTTCTTCTTTTTTTTTTTTTTTTTGAGAAGGCTATAGGAGTCTCTCTATAGCCCCACTGCACCGGAACTCGCTATGTAGACCATGCTGGCCTCAATCTCATAGAGATTCTCTTGCCTCTGCCTCCTGAAGTCTAGGATTAAAGATGTGTACCACCATGCCTGGCCTTTGTCAGCTTTCAATGCTTATAATTTCTAAATAGTGTATGTTCATCCTGTGTGTTGTAGGGCACAGCGTATTTCATCACATGTGAACAGAAAGTTCTGATCAGAGCAGAGTAGCTGGCATTTCCATCTTCGTATGTTTTCTTCATATTGGGAGCCTGTCAGCTCCTCTCTGCTCATCTTCATGAACTGCATAATTGAGACTTGTCCCTCAGGTGTGGTCTCTACTCTCCATCCTCACATTGGACATCGATGCAGTGTTTGAGCACTTCCTACCTGAAAGACCTTTTCTTTGTGTCACTGCTGAATTATCTCCCTCACTAAAAAGATGATTCCCTATCCAAACCCTGTTTTCTCTAGATTGCTGTATTGCAAGTTTCAAACTAGCTAAAAAGGAACTTAAAAAATACATTTTCCAAACTTATTTTCTTTGCTCCATGCTTTTTAACTTTTAGTACCACCCTCCACACAGATGATTTTGCATAGAATTCATCCTTGGCTAAAGTCTGTGAGTCAGAAGAGGCCCTTCCAACAAAGACTTATAGGCCTAAGACTATTACTCAAAAATGTTTGTTTTCACCTTCTGCTGACATTTCAAGATTCAGCATTGAGTCGAGGGCCTGGCAACGCTGGAAAGCAAAACTTACTATAGTTTCTTGTAGCCTGCCTTAGTAGTTAAAGCACCTACTGCTTATCCAGTACGTTACCATCTATCATCCCCTCTAACCAACCATTTTGATTTATCACATATCCTATTTAGTTTAATGCTATGATGTAAAATTTAAACATATAAAGTGCAGAATTTTATACTACATTAAAATTAATTACCATAAATTTATGGCAAAGAATATAGTATTTATAACTTTCACCTTGGAAAAGTTCTTTCTAGCCAGCTCAGTATTTTTTTTTTGTAGTATCTGGGACCTATGGACTCACAATTTTTCCTGTTGGTAGACACAGGACATGCATGTTCAGACATTCATAATTTGGAGCCAGGGATATTGATGCCCTGTGACAATGCTTTGCACGTGGGAATTCTTTCACTGCCTTAAGTGCACAAGACGTTGAGGTATATATGATGACATAATAGGTAAGTTGCAGAGTTTTCTGACTAGAGAGATATGTCTTTTGCTTTTCAGACAAATCCATAAAATGGGAAGGTTATTCATACTGGGTCAGCCCATGTTAAACTTTACCAGATACATTCTTCTATTGTGTTCCTGAATCACTGAATTCAGGAACTGAATCTTTTTACTAGAGGCATTATAGGAAACTGACCCACAATTATCTACTAAAGGATCTATGTTTTTATTTTTTTTTAAAACTTTTACACTTCATTTATTTAAAGTAGCTTCATATAGATATGTATGTTGAACAGATTCTTAGATATCATTTTCTGTTCAGTAATACCGGCAGCACTGACATTGAAAAATAGAATATTAGGGGCTGCAGAGATGGCTTCATGGATGACGAGCTTGCTACTCAAGCATGAGGACCTGAGTTTGGATCTTCAGCACCAAGTAAAAAGCTGTAGGTTTTTTCTGCAGCCCCAGCACTGGGGCGAGGGTGGCAATCACCGGCAGATCTTTGGAATTCACTGGAGAGGCAGTCTAGCTCTTTGGTGAGCTCTAGGTTCAGTGAGTGATTCTATCTCAAAAATTAGGGTGGGGAGCAATTTGAGAAGATATAACATCGACCTCTGGTCTCCACATGCAGAGACCTACACACACACACACACACACACACACACACACACACGCACACACACAGCATGCACAAACATGTATACAGCATACACACACAAATAGGATAATAAGCAGATTATCACACAAAATATATTTCACGATACCAGTTCTCTTGGGATGGCTATGAAGTTAGATCACTCATGAAGACCAAAACTAAATAGATTTATATTAAAATATTATTTTTCTAAGTAGCTTAAGGCTAGAAGAGGACTCTATTCTTTAAGTGGTGTTTATCTCAAACATGGACCTATTCTGAGCTGTATTTACTAAATTGACTTGAAGAAATAGTCTTCTTCGGTGGGGTAAAGTGAAAATATAATACATGTAATGCTTTACAGAAGAGAAATAAATGAAAAGCTTTACTCTTCTGAATAAATTATGAAAAAAGACTTTATACAAAAGCATTATCTTGGACTCAAAGAAAGATAACCCTAGCTAGTATCTCTTTCTTTGTGATATTTATGTCTCTCTCTGTTTATGGTATTACAGGAATGGATCTTCAGTTTATGATTGTACTGTACAGGAGTTGGAGAAATCTCCCCAGGATCCCAATGTTCTTCAAGGAGCTGCTTTTTTTCAGTGGGGAGGGAACTTTGTATCTATAGCTACAATGTCGTGAGGGGAATGAAACTCTAGGAAAATACTTTGATCACTGACTCCCACTCTCCCAAGCCCAGAAAGATATAGTCCATACCATGAGTCGACTGCATGGCACCACTAATTACTCCTATTACCTTAATGGCCAGAGAACACTGGAATAATACATTTTTTTCCAAAGTTGTGAACTAAAAATGGCAATGTGTTGGCTTTGATGCTGTCAGAATGAAATCTCTACTACCAAGATTTCAAGAGTTGGAAGATTAATTATATTTGTACAACCTTTTTTTTTCTTAACCAGTCACTAACAAATTTTAGATGTACATGGGGTCATATTTGGGAAATAATTTGAGGTTATCATCTCAAATGGAGTGTTGTTCATTTTGGTGGTGCAGTCCACGTGCTGTGTGCACTACTGCTACTCTATCAGGGATGGGCTTGTATTAAAATCTTCTGAAAAGAAAACCAAACATTGTTTAACTGTTAGATTAACCTTCACAGAGTTAATGAGCTTCCTAATGAATAAATCCACTGCATTGTATTCTGTTGGACTTTACAAAAACAAAATCAGAGTCAATTGACAACGCAATGAAGCCTTGGCTGAGGTACTTTAGAGGTGTTTTCTGTTTCCTTTGTTCTTTTCTTTGTTTCCGAATTAGAGTCAGGCCATAGTTAGCTTTTTTATTAAAGCAATCCTTAGGACTCCTCCTGGAGCTCGGCCAGGCTAGGCAGTCCCTTACTAAGAAGGTTCTCATTTGGGCAATTGACTAAACTTGACTACAGTGGTATCAATTGTAGGTATATTATTGTATTCATTTTACTAAAGGGCACGTCACTTTTTTCCCTCCAGGAATTTTTAGCAAGTGGTTAAAAATAACCTTTCAGAAAGGTTATATTACTGCTGAGGCCTAGCCAAACCTTTTGGATGGAAATCTACATCCATCATACTCAGATCTGTCAAAGTAAGTCTAGTGAGTAGTTCGGTAGACGTAAGGTTGAATTCAAATGTCACTGCGCCATGTTTTGTGAAAAACTGGCTGGCCGAGGTGACCTTTGCGTGCCAATGTTCCATTTTGTAGTTTGAAAGGTAGGGACAGCTCCTTTACAGAATTATGCGGTTCCAAGACCATGTCTAAGAGCCAAGACAGGTTTAAATTTTAATTCTGAAATTGTCAATTTTGGCTGTAGATGAACATGAATCTAATCATCTCTCACATTTCACTCAGTCTTAACCTGAATCTTTCTTTTAGGACTGAATAATATAGACTGGTGGTCAAGAAAATAAGGGACTTAACAGTGATAGAAAAACCATTGAAGTGTTTTTGCTCAGTACACATTCCTTTAAAAGACACTTCCCATTCTATGCTTTTGGACTGTACCTATTAGCTTCCCCAAAGTTATCATCTAATCCTGAAAAATCACAAAACAAAATGAACAATTAGTCTTTAAAGGCCAGTATTAATGAGGAAAGTTCAGTCATGGGAGAAAGAAGTCACCATGTGCAAAATACAAATGCAAATTGCTGGAAGAGGACCTGTTGCATTTTTATTTACACGCAAATGAAACAAAAGAATGAGCTGTGGCAGTTTTCCTAGGACCAGCTTCATTCACAGAAGCTTCTCGGACACTGCGTGCATGAATATCTGTAGATAGACTAACTGTGTGAACCACAAAACCAAATGATCCCTTAACCACTGCGATTAGAGAGTAAGAAGCATTTTTGAAAAAGGACTCACAAGCAAGAAGGGTTGTCATTTCATTCTGCTTTCTTTGACAGCGAGGAGACCTAGATGGAATACGGAATGGTTTTGCATTCACGTGTAGCTTTCATTTACATTTAGAACATTGCCCAGAGACATGGGGCCACTAGAGCAGTTTCTGATCCTGGACTGCAAGCTGTTGCTCCCAAGGCATTTTGGATTCTAGGTGTGTGCTGGATAGCTTTAGTGTCAACTTGACACACCTGGGTTGAGGGAGCCTCATTTGGGGAATTCCTTCATTGGACTGGCCTGTGGCCATGTCAATGGGGCATTATCTTGATTGTTGAGTGATGTGGGAGGGCCCAGCCCACTGTGGGTGGTGCTACCTCTGTTGCTTAAGAAAGCAGGCTGAGCAGGGGCCAGCGGAGCAAGTCAGTAAGCAGTGATCCTCCATGGCCTGTGCTCTGGCTCCTGCCTCCAGGTTCCTGCCCTGAGTTCCTACCTTGGGCTCTCTGATGAATTGTGACCCGGGAGATGTAAGACAAATAAACCCTTTCCTCCCCAAGTTAGTAGTGGTCAGAGTGTTTTGTCACAGCAATGGAGAAACAAACTAAGACAAGGTGGTACCTTCATGGTAGAGCCAGGAGTAGACCATTCTGCCAAGAGTCCTGATCCCTTCTGGTTCTTTTCCCTCTCTGTGTCCTCTTTCTAGGTAACTTAGTCCACTGTGTTAGTTTTCACTGCTGTTTACATGCCTGTAGTTACCTGGAGTCTACCTCCCAATTACACTAGTCTTTTATATAAAGACTGAATACAAATCTGTCTACTTCATATCTCTATGACAGTGTGTCATAGGATCCTTGTCTACATTCTTTGCCCTTTGAATATTTTCCTTTATTTCCAATCTCAATATAATGTTAGGTAACTGAGGACATTTAGGAAGGGAGTTATGAAGGTCTGTGGACAGTTAGAAATGCATGTCTATTGTTTCAGACACCTCCCATCTTTGCACAGAACTCCCTGCATTTGAAACTTGAGGTCACTGGAGGTTACACATTTTTTGTTGTTGTTTTTGAGACAGGGTCTCCCTGTAGCCCCAACTGTCATGAAACTCACCATGTATACCAGGCTGGCCTTGAACTCACAGAGATCCACCTGCCTTTGCCTCCCGAATGCTGGGACTAAAGGCGTGTGCCACCATGCACAGCATTGGAGGATACACGTTTTACCTCACGATAACCAAGATCATGTTGGTTTTTGCTTTCCTAGACTTGAACGGCAGGGAAATACAGAATGTTATGTATTCATAAATGACTATTGAGAGTCAAATTATTTGACATTACTCAATATATGTGTATGAATTAGCTATTTATTTTAATGCTTATTCAACAATTAACTTGATAAGAAAGGATTAAAACAAAATATTTAGTGGAATACAAATAAATATTTTAGATAACTCAGTGTAGCTGAGGATTTCTGGTTATCTTTATTCAGTTTTAACTAGACCTCTAGCATAAGATGGAAACACAGAATCTTTATGTAACAAAAGTTACATAAATATTTCCAGTAGCGTATTTTTTAGATCTCACAGGTGTCTATAAATTAAGATATATTAATCTCCACAGAGTTTCCAGAGGCAAACACAGTCCTGTGTGTGGAGAAACTAAGCTTTTACACATACCACACAGATCACTGACTAGTGGTTTTCATGTTTCAATGGTATTGTGCTTCGGAGACCCAGTGTGTAAGCTGTGTTCAAGGGGGCTGCTCAATGGTAGACTGCCAGAAGAGAGGCTGCCAGCCCCCTCTCTTATTATTTCCTATCCCAAGAGCCTGTGAAGAGCCCCTGGCTCTTGTTCTTAGGGAATTGAGGTTGGAAATTGCTATACTGATTCCAGAAGACCTGTGGTTTAACCACTGAATGCTTCAGAGAACAGGCACATCAAACCTCCTGTCACATCACCTTCATTATGCAAGCTTGTTTCTTCCTCTTTCCAAGCTGCTCGAGTGTGTGAGTTGAGCCATAATCCATATTAAAAATTGAATGTTCTATACACTAATTCCCACCTTTGGTTGTATGAGCACTTCTGATGAGAGGTGTTCAAGTCCAGTGTTGCAGTCTGCTTGAATTCATTCTCAGGCCCTTAACAGAGTGACGGATGAAACTTTCTGTTCTCCAGCCCTCACTAGCTTTTCTAAATCATTTGTGTCTATAACCTGCTGGGCTGAGGAGAGATTAAACCTTGTTTTGGGGTTCTGTGTATGAGCATCCTTGCATCTGCAGCCAGGAAGTCCCGACGCTGACTCACTTTTCAGAGAAAGAAACTTAGTTTAGAATCAGTATTTTCTACTCAAGTTTAAAGGGAACATCCTAAAAGTTTTGTTCTAGCGCAGACAACCATTATTGTTCTGATATTTTACAAAGGGCTCTTGAAAAGGCCCTAAATAACAGGCACCTCCTTCCTCATAAATCATGAGATCTTTTCTCTGTGGAACAGGAAAAGCAAGACTTCCCACCACTCTCAAGATGATTCGGGAGCTTGGCAAAGTGAAGCCATATGGAGCGGCATGGCGAACTCGAAGTCAGCACAGCACCGTGGGCAGTGCAGGGGATTATTTTTATTGGAAGGCAATAAACTCCAAATACTATCATTACAGGCCTTCTCCCGGCCTCTTTTCCAGCTTTCATTATTATTGTACAGCAGCCTCAGCAATTGTATTTGTCAACACTGTTGGGAGAACCCTGCAACCTGTTGGTGGAATCAGTAAATTGGGATTTGTCTTGTGAATACTGATGTTTTCGAAAGCTCTGTCCTGGCAGCTTGGGAAGAGCCTGCCATTCAGGATGACATTTCATTCTGTGTATTGTGATTAGTTTTTGCAGCAGAGTTTTAAAAGTGTAATTGCTTTTGTAGTCCAAAGAAGAAAGAAGTGCTAAGCTACATTTAGAGATGTATTTATAATTGTTTGGAGAGGTTTAAAAGAGCCAGATTTCAAGGAGATAATACATAGATTTTAGTAAATGAATTTTTTATTGCGAATATTCACTGAAATAATTAATACTAGTGGAAATACTCTGACTTAAAAACACAGTGGTTTCAAAATAGAATGAAGAAGGCACAATGAAACTAGGGTGCTGATTAATTGATTACAGGGGAAATTTCAGACCGTGTATCCAAGTGAATAATTCATGGGGACAGAATAATACAATCCATAGTTGATGGTGCATTTATATTAAATAGTAATAAGTAGTCTAATAAATGAACAGTGTATGATATACATTGAACCAAGAAGAAAAGTGTCCAATAGGGGCAGGCTCTCCTCCAAGATGATTAGTTTTTTTAAAGCAAAGGGGAGGCTCTGGGAGAAGAACAGGATCCATCCATTGACCTTCTTCATTCATCAATGCATTCAAAGATGCATGTTCTGCTATGGCATACCCAAAGCTACTGCTAGACACTCAGGGAGTAGCTGATGCATACGTGAAGGATGTCATCTAGAAAAGGAAGACACAACATGCAGACTGAATGAGCTGTGGGGTAGCGTTTGCGTGCTTGCGTTTCAGACGGGTATGAAGCCTGAAGATAAAGCTCTTCTTGGTCTGTGGCACCCACCTTGTCTTGGATGTTGGTGCTCCTGGATTCTGGAGCTTTGAAGGCCAGCTTCCTCCCAATGAGTATCAGGCCTTCAGCTTCAGACTGAAAATCCTACCCTTGGCTCTCTTTCTTCTTAGGAATGACTCATACTGAATCCCATCATCGGCCTTCTTCATCAGCTTGCAGACAACGTGCATATCACGAGTCTGCTTACCACCCCCCACCCCCCGTCCCGTAATCACAGAAGCCAATTTACATGGAACTTTCTTTTTAAGAAACACATATATTTTACTTAGTATTTTAATATCACTTCTTAGAAGGTTATGTCTTATTATCAAAGAGACTGCAGAAAGACTAATCTTAGATGATAATCACCTTTGGTAACAAACTTTTAGCATAACTTAGATTATATATTTTATAGTTTTATGGATTTTTTTATGTTAACTTTTTCTAATTTGAGAGAGAAAAAGTGATGAAGGAAGAGAAGAGGGAAGGGAGTTGTATGGCCCCGAAGTGATATTTACTGAATAAAATCTGTGAACTACTATGGATTAACTATATGAAGGCAATGAAAAAATTTTCAGTAATCACCAACAAATTAGGTATATCTGCATACTAAACATACAGTGAATAAGACCAGATATCACTAGACCCAGCAATATCAGAACGGTGAATAAGTTAGAAAACTTCTTCAGTGCGATCAGGGACAAGACCGGAGCACTCTCCCATTAGGGAGAGTATGGGGTACGGGGAAAATCGGGGGTGAAGGGGTGGGCTAAACCAAAGGAAGGGAGTTATGAAAAGCCATATGGAAGCCTAACTGTATCACACCCCAGTTTAGCAAAAGTAATTGGAGGGATAGTAGAACAGCTGTGAAATTAAAGAAGAGAGAGGAATACTGAGGGTTATGAGATTAAGCAAGGATGGGGGCAGGGGATAGTGGAGAGGAGAGAGTGGGCTAACCAAAACTAAGGATGGATGACAAAGCCATATGGAAAGCCACTAATTAGCAAAATAATTTCAAAATACTTTTTAAAAGGCAAAGAAAGTTTGAACACAATTATCTTGCATGGGTGGGTGATGTCACGCTGAATAAACCCTTTCATATATCAGAGTACATCCTATTGACACTGTTTTTTTTTGGAGAGTACTGACTGACAGTTTCATAATGACAGCCTTCACATTAAGAAAAGAAGCTGCAAGGCTCGTCTTTCTTTTTTTCTGACCCTGGGCCTTCTGTCTTCTCTCTTCATTTGAATGAATTGGAAGGGAGAGGAATGGAAAGAAAGGTAGCAGGAAGCAGATGTTCTGTTCAGATACGGTATCAGAGGAAACTGTTCAAGGAAAAAGAAAACTTTTCAATGTTTTTGCTGTTTAAGATCTCTCTCTCTCTCTCTCTCTCTCTCTCTCTCTCTCTCTCTCTCTCTCTTCTGGAGCTGAGGACTGAACCCAGGGCCTTGTACTTGCTAGGCAAGTGCTCTACCACTGAACTATATCCCCAACCCCCTGTTTAAGATCTTAACCCATATGACTGTGTATATTTTAAACCCTTTGCTAGTTTTAAAACGTTTCGTATTTAACCCATATAGGAAGAGATGCATTTTTGTATGGAAACTGTAAGGGGGGTGTAGTGATGGTTATGAGAATCATTCCTCCTTTCCTTGTGTTTTTTCTTGTACTGGGCATTGAGCACAAGGTTTTTCCACATCCTAGGCAAGAGGTTTACCACTGGGTATCTTCCCCAACCCTACTATGTATTCCTCAAAAAGTAACTTGGAAAGTATTCATAGCAATAATTACATTTCCTGAGTGAAAACAAGAGGCTCCAGAACTCTGTGTCTAGATTTTATTACTATTGTACTGTAGGGCACCTGAGAAGCTGTGGGACAATGGGGAAAGCCTGTCTCTTCACTCTTTGAAGAGGTGGTGGGAAGATGGATCCTTTTCTGGAGAGCAGATATTTCACCCTTGGTTTTATCTACTTTAGCAGGGAAACAGAAGAATGCAATAAATCCTTTAGTTGGGAAGTATTTCACAAGACAATTATGGGAAAGAAAACTGTCCACCACATTTTAAAGAGCTTTTTATGGAGACTTGTGAGTTTCACTGTTTCTCTTTGAAGCAATTCACTTACTGGCAAGCCCTAATCACTGGGATGTATTTTAGGCTATCTATATTTAATGAGTCCTTTCATTGTGACTCAGATTAATTTTATTGACTTAGTTTGGCCTCTTCATAAGACAATATAATACATTAATAGTTTGTTGTGACAGTAGCTAATAGCCACCTATAGAGCTTCATATTATTTGAAAGCATGGTTCACCATGATGGGAAAAATGTAGACAATTCAGTGATCTGGTTGCATAAAATGACTATTCAAATAACTGATTCCTTTCAGTATTAGAAAGCCAAGGAATTCCAGGTCTGTAAAAAACTATGTGTGTGTGTATGTATGTGCATGTGTGTGCATGGTACTGGGGATCAAACTCTCAACCTTGTCCATGCAAAACTAGTGCCCTACCAGGGAACTACATTCTTAGGCAGAACATAACCAGACCACTGCTATTCTTAACACTCCACCATCCAAAGCTTGTATTTAAAAATAAGGTTTGTGAAATGCAGGAAGGCAAAACTGGCTTGCCGGAAGTCCTAATGACAGTTTTAGCATCTGTAATACTAGGAAGAAAGATTTCATTTGGTCATTGAGTAATAAGAAGGGAAACCAAGATTTATAGAAGTCCAAAATTTTAACTCAGCTCTTGGTATCAGCACCAAGTGCTTAGGAACCCAGTACCTTATGGTCTTATGAGTATCCATCACTGGGATTATTTATTAGACTGAATACTGCCTCAGTTTCTTCCCTGTAAAATATGGTTGGTAATACTTAACCTAATTGGATTTGTGAAGAAAAAGTCTGGAAACTAGTAGGAAAATTTTGGATTTTCAATCTATCTTGGTTTCTAAAGTGGTGTCTGAGGGCACATTAATGGGCAAAACAGGACATTTTAAAGTATTTGAAAAATAAAGGTCCCATTTACGTTGGAAACGTGACTATTCCCTGGTAGAAAGGCATACGGTGCAGCTGGTGTCTCACGTACTTTACAACACAGTCTTATATTGTGTTGCAAGCATAAATACCTTTAGTGATAAGATTTATTTAATTAAGTGATATAATGTCCTTGCAGATATGTTTATATATGTTTCAATGCATACATTTAGGTTTGAATGCTTTCATCGAAAGAGAAACAGCGATTTCTTTTGTGAACTCCTCCATCTTCATTTTTAACAAGTGGAATAATTGTTCCCAGAAGTTGCTACACCATGAAGCTTGGACTGTCTCCTTTGATGTGTCTCTCCCATGGTAAGAACAAAAGAAGCTCTTATAATTACATGTGGTAATTTTGGAGCCATTATTTTTGTTGTTAAGATTTTCTATATCACAAAAAATTTCTAGGCCAACAAGTTATTGTGTGTCTGAGAAGTAGGGTGACAGAGCAGGACACCATGAGCCTTTCCTTACTTCTTTGAATGCACAGTCTCAAGAATGCATGCTGAAAATTACAGTTTTATATATGTCAAGAATCCATCTGAGAAGCCATGTCTAATTGAAGTGGGTAATTTTAGTGGCCATGCTAAGTTTTAGGAAATGATGCTAAGGGTAGCTTCAATATTCACTTGAAAGAATGCTAAAGTGTATGAAGATGCACGTGAATGACATTTGGTCACAGGGATTTTCTGTGGCAATGTAAGACACCTTGTTGATGATGTTTCTAGATGTTCAGGATTTTATTTTTGAAGTAAATGAATATTATACAAAAGTTAAAGCTTGTAAAGCTTGCAAATATGTCTCACTATCTAGATCATGTAAGTGCTTGTATTGGGTAGAGGATGGATTGAATGCAGTTCTTTTCATGAAAGCAACTTACAGCAGAGTAAGTTTTAATTTAGATGTGTTGAATGCAGTCTTATCTGAAGTCAGGGTAAGGCAGAGCACAATGTTCTCCTCCTGACAGTCAGTGGACCAGAGGGCGATGCTGACATTGCAGTTAGAACCACTGTTTTCTAGCAGGTACTGAAACAAACCACTGTCAGATGGCCAAATTGTACGGGGATAAAATATTCATCAACATCCACTCTAGTTACTGATAGGAGTGGATAGTGTCTACAGTCATTCCTATCCAGTGTTTGGTAGATCAAACTAAAGGCTATGTTTTGTGACCTAATTTTCTTTCACACCTAATTGATAGATGCTCTTGGAAGGCACACATTCTAGCAGCTTAGATCTAGGTTTTGCTTATGGAGCAAGAGAGAGAGAAAAAAACCCAGACTCTATTTTATTTTTTTGCCTCCCAGCTTAGAGGCTAAATTCTCCAGGAAGCAAAAGTTGTCAGCTTTGAGGAATGCAAATTGTTTGTGTGTGGTGTTTCAGTAATCTCCAGAGAATTTCATGGTGATGGGATTAAAATTCAGCGAATTTTATTTTTGGGCCAACATTTTAACTGCTAGGAATTCATCCAAACAATGAATTATGCATGTGCGCAAAGATTTAACCACAAACACGTTCATGGCAATATTACTTTTAAATAAAGAAAAATAGAGGAAAATGAAATGTCTGTTCAATTCAGTTATTCATTTGAAGACACACATTAAGTCAAAGCTTAAGTCCTACTGTTCTGTTTGGTAATCAGTGATAGACCGAACGTGATACTAATGACAGTTCATTCAATGGAATTCTACACAGTCACTAATAATGTTGTAGAAGAGCATTCAGCAGCATGAGAAGTTGTTGACAATATTTTATTGGAAAAGTAGGTGATGTATACAGAGTGTACCTTTTGACATTTAATTCTACTCTAAGTGTTCTATAATAAGTGCATGTATCTTTTCCAATAAGAGAAACAAAATGGTAAACATTTTCCTGAACAACTCAGAAAAACAACTTGTCAAGCTGAAAAACCATGTACAAGCCAGTGGATGAAGATGGATCTTCTAAAGGAAAGGCCTAATTCAGCAATCATTTATCGAGCTCTGAGCATGTGTTTCCTTGTGTAAGACATGGAGAAGCAATTGCCGTGTCACCTTGGAGCTTTGGGTGTGAGTAACTGCTCAGGAAGATGAGTGGCTTAATAACCACTCTTAGGCCTCTAGATTTATCTATAGCTATTGTCACACTGTGGTCTCTAAGGCTGATGGTAATGTCTGGTTCTCCTGGGCTTCATGTGGTTACTGTTTCATATCCTTCCTGCTTTCCTTCATTCTTATCAAACTTGATTTCATGATTTATAAACATTCTTTTTCATTGTTCCCAACTGCCCTGCTCAAGGCTCCAGCTATTGCTCACTTTGACTGTGAGAAACAATCTGGATAGTCCATGCAGAGTGAAACCATCGTATGCTGGCAGGTAAAAGAGAGGTACCAATCCAGAGGGGAACCTTGGAAAGGGCCAACTGTAGCCTATGAGGTGTTGGCAGTCAGGATTTAATCACAAAATTCTGACTTATTCAGGGCATGTCCAGGTAAGAAGGATGAGACACAAAAATGAAGATGGGCCAAGCTAGAGAAGGTTGGTCAGGTTGGACATAAAGGAAAAAAAGCTTGTCAAGATTTTCTGTTAAGGGCTAAGGAGGTAGCTCAGCGATAGAGCAGTTGAGTATCTGGTATGTGCTAGGCTCTGAGCTTGATTTCCAGTACTGCAAAAATGAATGAATGGAAGGAGGAATGGACAGGTGTACGTATGTATGTATGTATGTATGAATGAATAAGTAAATAAATATAAATGTTGTCTGCAGCTTGGAAGTTTGTCAAAATTCTGGCTTCCTAGGATACAAGGACATTGGAAGCAAGAATGTAGTCATAGAAGTGGCTGTTTATATTTATCTCCATGTACAAGTACGGAAAGTTACCAGGGAAGTTCTGTTTAATGAATGAGCCTGCTTTACATAGTACCTCTGTCCCTTCTGGGGTGTGACTCCCACACCATCCATCATTTTAACTGAAAGTCAAGGACAGAACACATTCATTTACTAGGAACTTCAAAGAAGAGATTCTCTGAGTTCACTTGTCCACTTTGCAACAAGGCACATTAGATTTTCCTTTTTCTTGAACCTTCCTACATTTCCATAGAAGTGATTGACCTCATGAGTACTGAAGAAGTCCACATAAAGTCCCTTATATAGACCGGAGGGAACTGTCCCTGGTTCTGTTACTCTCCTCTGTTTCAGGAAGCTGAGGCTTGATTTCTGCATTCTAATCCTATGAGTGGTTGCTGCAAGCAATCTGCCTGCAGCAGATAAAATTGACTAATGTGTCAGTGACTTTTGAGTAAAACAAACAGAAGTAAACAGTAACTAATATTTAAATGAATGCAATGTTATTAGATGAATCTATAGGCCAGCTCATGAAGGAAAACTAATTATGAATCAGATGTACAGTTTTGGGGGAATTTTTATGCAGTGTACATTGTATATCCCTATTTTAATAAATTGTATTAAAGCATACACACAGGCCTAGCAATTGAGGCCCAGGGGAACTATGCTTTTACTTTAGATTTAAATTTGCCTCACTTTTGGAAAGCCTGAGGGTATTAAATGATTAAGATCTACGTGCCAGGACTCTAGAGTTGGGTTTTGGAATGCAGTGCCTGCAATTAGAGTAACCATTAGTAGGATTGTGCTTGTATACAGGCAAAATGAGGTACAATGCTAGGCCATGATTGATGAATTTGATCAATGGAGACAGTCAACTAGAATAACTCAGGCCAGAACATAGCTTTTATCATTAATTAAAATTTTTAAGTGTCTGCATTTTCTTAATGACTGTTTTAACTGGCTTCAGACTGTGCCTGGATAAGTATCACTTCAAGTCATGCAAATTAGAAAATACTTAAAGTGTTATGTAGATTTTATTTTTCTTAAATCCTGATAGACATTTAAAATCAATGTTTCTTTGTATATGTGTTTGTGTGTGTGTAGGTACATGTGTGTGCATGAATGTAGGGGCCAGAATAAAACCTCAGGTATTGTTCCTCAGGTACTGTAAACTGGAACACAGGTCCTTGGACTCATATACCAATTTGCATATAAACTCAGTTTCTACACTTTTTGTTTCTTTAAAATATTTTATTATTTTTGTTTTTATGTGTATGAGTGTATTGCCTGCATGTAGGTAGTAGGTAGGTGTATCCATGTCATGCAATGCCTATGGAGGTCAGAAGAGGGTATCCAATTCCCTGGAACTGGAGCTACTGAGGGTTAGCCACCCTGTGGGTACTAGGCCCCAAACCTGGGTCTTCTGAAAGAGCAGCCAGTGCTCTTAACTGCTGAGCCATCTCTCCAGCCCCAGTTTTTAAAAAAACCCAAAATGTAGGACATCAAGATGTCTGAGCTGGTAAAAGTGCTTGTTGCTTAATCCTGAGGACCTGTGTTCCATCCTGTTACCCACAGCAGCTAGAGGACATGGCTCTCATCAGGAATCCCAGCACTCCTACAGCAAGGTGGGAAGTGGAGACTGGACAATCACCCTCAAGCTCAGCAGCCAGATAGCTGGAGGCATGCAGAGCATCAAGAGACCCTGTATCACAAGCTGGAAGGTGAGAACAAACTCACGAATTTGTTCTTCTGATCCCACTAGGCATGTGCACACATACACATACACAAACTCTCTCTCTCCCTCTCTCTCTCTCTCTCTCTCTCATACACACAGACACAGACACACAGACACAAACACATACACACACACACACACACACACACATATATTCAAACACACAATTACAACCACAACTACCATTACCCAAAATGCAAAAGATAAATGTGTATTGATAATATTCAGGGAATTTAGCACCAAATTCACCTTGCCCTCTCTCCCTCCCTTCTCTCCTCCTCTTCCTCCTTCCCTCCCTCCCCTCTCTTTTCTACTCTCTTCCTTTATTCCTGCCATCTGATTTTCCACCAGTTTCTTATTGTTCACTTTCTGATTTGGTGCCAGTAAGATGATGGTTTAAAATAAGTTTACTTGTATTGTCGAATAAATACTGAATTTCTTGCTCCAATTTGTTTGGGGTTGGGCCTTTCACTGCATTCTCATGGGGTCTGTGCTTCTGAAAAAAATCTCATTTCTTTCCTTCATTCTTTATTATTATTATTATTATTATTTTTATCTTTTTGAGACAGTGTCTTGGGAACTTGCTATGTAGGCCAGGCTGGCCTAGAGTTCACAGAGATCAGCCTGCCTCTGCCTCCTGAGTGTGGGCCCTAAAGGTGTGCACCATCACTCCGGGCTCTTTCCTTTATTCTTTAAAAAATATTTTATTTCTTATTTTTATTTTATGCGCATGCATGTATTGCCTGCATGTATGTTAGTACATCCGTGTAGTACAGTGCCCATGGAGGTGAGACGAGGGCATGGATTCCCCTGGAACTGGAGTTACAGATGGTTGTTAGCTGCCATGTGGGTGGGTGCTGGAAATCAAACCCAGGTCCTCTGTAAGAGTAGCCAGTGCTCTGAAGTGCTGAGCCATCTCTCCACCCCCTTACCTTCATTCTTGATGATGCCATTGACCACCAGTGCAAGCCATGTAGATGCTGCCTTTACACGGTGCCTGCTCCCGTCTCAGAACCATTCCCCCTTCACTTTGCTCCCCGTCACCAGCATCTACTTGATATTCCTCTGCAGGCTGGATGGGGCCACTTCTCTTGCCTGTGACCATTTTTTTCCCTACTGGAACCTCAGTACTGCAGAGTAGATTCCAAGTTGTATCTTAAGTTTCATCTTCAAGCTTTATTTTTACCTTTCCTATTTTAATTTGTCACAAGTGGGAAATGTGTATGTTGTAGTCTCTTGATTCCAGTGAACTTCCTAATAAGGAAAAGAAAATGGCATAATTTTATTCAGTTTTACAGCACACACACAAAATATGTCATGTAAATTTACCATCATTTAGCGAACGTTGAGAGACTGGTAGATATCAGTTAATACAGAGCTAAAGAAAGGCCCCATATCAGGCTCCCCATAGGCAGAACGGCATCTCCTTTCCAAGGCATAATGATATATAAGCAAACAGCCACAGCACTCATTGGAAATCAGCTATCGTAGCACTTTGCTCCTAACATTAGAGACAATTGGATGGCTTTGCTGGACATGTCTGTTTTCCATAGAAGTCTATACCTAAGCTAGGACCAAGGATGCACCTTCTGACAGGTGTCCTCTCAGCAGGGTAACCCACATTATATCAAGGGGATAACCCTTGGAACAAAAGAGAGGAAGTCAAGATATGTTGCTGTTTGTAGCAAGTCTGTTCTTGTCCTATTGGCCAATTCAAGCCTCAAGCCCAAGCCTAGGACTGATGACACAAGGCAGCCGGCACATACAGGTGATTCAGGGGAATCAAGGCATACTAATGCAGAGTTCATGTGTCAGAGAGGAGGCAAAGAAATCTTGTAAGGATTTTCCAAAACAAATCACAAAATGATTTGGTCATCTAATATCCCAGAATCATAATTCTTATGATATATAACAGACATACTAGACATACTTAGCTTTTGAAAGAGATTTTCTTTTTTTTTTTTTTTTTTTTGAGACAGGGTCTCCCTGTAGCCCAACCTGTCCTGGTACTCACTATGTAGACCAGGCTGGCATTGAACTCACAGAGATCTGCTTGCTTCTGCCTCTCAAGTGCTGGGATTAAAGGTATGCACCAGCAAGCCCAACTTGAAAGAGATTTTCATTGAGAAAGAAAATTCCAAAGCATTTTGTCATTATAGAGAAATTATAGTCACTTTGAAATCTAAATGGTTTTGATTATTGAGGTAACACTCTAAGCATCTTACAAAAATAATAATTATTTACTTTTAAGAGTTGTGCTGAAATATGCTTTTTTTCATAGATCAGTCTTGGGAATTTATTGGTTTAGAAAACAAACCAACCAAACTGTACCAAAACCAACCAAACAAATGCAAGCCAATTAAACCAAGTCAAACCCAGCCACTGAGTATGAAGGGACCTGTGCTTACTGTGAATCTACCACTGGGAACAGACTCTTCCCAGGCACACATATCTGACTCTAAGCAATATGCAACACACATATGTTCAAAAGCCAATCTCAGGCCAGATGTGGGGGTACGCGCCTTTAATTCCAGCACTCAGAGGCAGAGGCAGGTGGATCTCTGAGATCGATGAGGCCAGTCTGCATAGCTACTTCCAGGCCAGCTGGGGCTACAGGGAGGACCTGCCTCAAAAAAAAAATGTACATCTCCTTCAACTAGTGGGTCATTTCTTCCTCTAGAACTCTTCTGAAGTATCTCTATAAGCGCCTATGTCCAGCCTCCCTTAAACCATGTTCTCTTATGTGGGACATTGTCCTCAGGATGTTTTTTATATTTATTTTTTTATTTTTTTAACCATTTCTTCACTTCTCAGATCAGTATTTCCTAGTTGGTTTCATATACCTAAAAGATTTTACTTCAGTCAATGTGTTAACAAGCAAAATAGTGACCACATAGCTGATATCTAAGTAGGTCTCTCTTATATTTTTTATTTTGAATTGCTATTTATTGATTTTACGATATAAAACAAAGGAAACTACAAAGACAAAAATATAATCAGTGATAGTTTCATAAACTAAGGACAAAGTGTTGCTTTCCTCATTTTAATATTTATATGTACATGTCTATATCTTAGCCAAACTACACAGAAGGGTGATCATTAACCATTTTGAGCTACATATATAGACATTTCATATAGTTCAATATTTATGATCATTCCTTAAATTAGTAACAAATGGGATATAAATGCGTATATATGAATGTGTGTATATATGTGTATACATACTTTATATGTCTGTGGGAGAGAGGAAAAACTCACTATGACTAACCAAACTGACACATCAAATTAACTATTTTCTTAGAAATGTGTTTTCATCCTGTTTTTACTATTATAACACCAATAACTACCCTGATAAATAGGTCTCTATGTACACACTTGATGAGTTTATTAATTACACAAGCATCAAATACTGAATCTGAAGATACTATGGCGTCTAGAATAACCTGTCTCTGTGATACATGTTCCAGCTCACAGGGCTTCACTCTACTTGTCTATCTTGGTCACTCTTTCAGTCATTGGTGGGGAGACTCTCACCTGGATTCTAAGGCATTCAGGAATGGAAGCCAGAGGTTGGACTTCTGCGGATGAGTTGATATAAACACAAGCAGCTCTTAAGGGCAGAGTCTCATGCTTAACTTTTGACTTGGAGAAACAAAAATTTAATACCAGAAACTGTTTTATATTCATTATTTTATTTGTTCAATACAATACTCTCATGAGGCAGATGCCGTTATTATATCCACTTGTAGTTGGAGAGTCCGTTGCTTAGAAAAATAAACAGACTTGAAGAAAGTCATTGTAGCTGTTGGATATTAATTTATTGGTCAATAATGTGATAATGCTGTTCTTCTTATTGATATAAAAAAGGAAGGTGCTCAATTTGGTCACTGAATAAACTTCTGGGACTGAGGAATTCTGCAATTAGAAACTGGCACGGTGGCCTGAACAAAGTCATATCCAAACAACCCAGAGATCTAAGAACGTATGTATTCTGACTTTGTCAAATATTTATACATTATTCTATTCTCTTTTTAAAAATATTTTATTTATTATTTTTATTTTATGTGTATGAGTGTATTGCCTGGATGTATGTGAGCACACCTGTGTCGTGCAATGCCGCAGAGGTCAGAAGAGGGCTTCGGATTCCCCTTGCACTGGAGTTAAGGACAGTTCATAGCTGCCATGTGGGTGCTGGGAATCAAACCCGGGTCCTCTGCAAGAGCAGTCAGTGCACTTAACCGCTGAGCCACCTCTCCAGCCCCTATTCTATTATCTTAATGGGAACACACCTGGAGGTCCATTTCTGGTTGAAAGTACAAGTGAGGGAAAACACCAGTATGTACTTGCCACCCTAGATTAATGATGGAAAATGTAGGCTTGCAAGTGAGTGTGTTGTGACTGGGTATGTATGTGTTCCTGTGCACATCTGTACACTAAGGCGACATGACAAATGTAGCATAAAGAATAATTTATAGAATCACAGAATACTATGGGAAAGGAACTTTGAGATTACCTGATATAATTCCTTCAGTTTACATCTGAGGAAAATGGTGTTTGGAGAGATTGAGTGCTCAGGGTCATACAGTCAGTTCTACCCACTGTTGTGCTGATACCAAACAGTATTTTTTTACACTGAGCACATGACCTCAGCAAGCATATTTCAAATTACTGGACAGCATCATTTTTAAATCTACTTTACCATTGAGTACAAATCTATTGATGTGTTCTTGGACACATATATCACAATTGAAATCATGTCCCTAATGTTATATTTCACTTCTAGAAGTGCCACCAAAGTCCTGAGACAAACTATCTGTCCTAGAAGTTTTAGCTATAGATAATATTTTCACCATAGTCATGATTGGATGTGCCTATTTCCCAGTGAATGAGGAAGGTGACTTGGTTTCCTCACTGAAGATGTTTCTGTTTTTATCACATCACCTTTAGTCTTTTTCTCTTGGCTTTCTACAGCCCTACACTTTGCTTGTAACCATTTGGTCACTGCCTTTGTTTTCTACGAGTCAGACCTTGCCCTTCTCTATTGAAATGATAGCCAGGAATTAATGAGTTAAGTTCAGAAATAAAGGCATTGGAGTTACTTAGGAGAACATAGACTTGCATAATTAATGAACAAGGTATTTAGCTCATCTCCAAAATATGTTCCAATTAGTACCCTACAGAGCTATGAGTCCTGGCTTGGGGTAATGGGTGCAGGAGTCAAACTAACTTTAGAAGTCATTTATGTGCAAGCTCTCATGTGACCTAAACTGGACTTGAATTCAGTGTGTAAGTAAGGCAGATCTTGAACTCCTGATCTGCCTGTCTTCACCTCTCTAATGCTGGGGTTATAGGTGTGTGCCATGATACCCAGCAGTTCTTAACCTTACGCAAAAAAAAAAAAAAAAAAACGAGAAGAATGGATGGCAAGAAGATACCTTCCCTGGTGGTGGGGGTGGAACTCCTGGCACCTTTTGCTTCCTGGAAAGTACAGATTTGGTAGTCACTTCATATTCAATTTTGCACATTTAACTCTGATTGTATGAATTCCCATCTATGGGTAAACTGAGGCCTGGAGTAATTGTCAGGTGCGAGAAGAGCTGCATGGTGACCCCTGGGTCCAGCAGCCGAGCTGTGACTCTGCACTGTTACATTGCTTCCTTTCTGCCATTTCCAAGGGAAAAATTGCTTTTCTCACAGACCCCCTAGCAGCAGCTGGAGATAAGCATGCTGCTGCCAAGGCAGTGGTCTCAGTTGCTTTTCTAGGATGGATGAGGCTGCCGTGAGGATCCATCACTGCTGAACTGAACGTTTTCTTCATTACAGTGGAGCTGCTTGCAGATGGTGCTCCTCCCTAACATGGCCCCTGAGTTGGAGCATAGGTTTTCTATAGGAGTCAGAAATTTGTAATCAAGGAGATCATTTATCTTTCTTCCCCCTGTAGAAGCTTAGTGCCTTTTAGTTACAGGCCTGGCAGTTTATCTTGGGTGATTCTCATTCCTTCTTCACGGAACAGCTTAATCCACCATCGTTTTCACAACTTCCAGGCCATGGCAGGCTCTTGAGATCTTGTACAACGTGCTTAAGCTTTATGTGAATGAAATTCTTGGCGGCTGTCCTATTAACAAGACCCAGCAGTATAAAGTTCCTCAACCACTAAAGCTAATCATTGCATTTATCTTGTTCGTACACGACTGGTCAGCAAGTTCTGCCAGCTGTGACTGAGGAAGGCAAGGCCGATCATGTATCTTTTCACATTGAAGAGAAAACACAGTGTCAGTGGCAAGAGAGGAAATGGCAAGAAACCAAGGGACTGAAGCTAGCGTTCTCTGGCAGTGTGACTGTATGGAGGAAGAGGCATTGCACCAGCCCAATGTAATTTCTCTAGTCAGAAGCATCTTGCACAGGAGTAAATGGGTTGAAATCATAAGTCACATTCTAGGTGACCCAATTCAGAGATGTGACTCTACTCAGTTTGGAATGAATGTTTCTATCTGACATAAGAGGGGCATTGACTATTAAGTATACATGGATCTATGAATGTAGGCATGAATCTATGAACATATGCATGGATCTATGAACATATGAATGGATCTATGAACATATGAATGATCTATGAATGGATGCATGAATCTATGAATGTCTAACTTTAATGTCAGAAAATAAATGGAAGAAAAAGGTTTGCTGGAAGCTTCTCTGGCACAGAGAACCTTCACCTCCAAATCAACACTCATTCCAGCTTTGGGCTTGTTGAGGACGTGTTGTCGAGGAGTGAAGTTTCCCTCAGTTGGTGATAAGTAGTCTCAGTTTCCATCCAGAGATCTACCCCCTGGTGCTGACACTGGATACACCGTTCAATTTCCCAGCATCTCTATCTTTTCATTTGAAATGTGAGGATAATTAAATGAGATATGTGTATGAATATCACGTAGTACGTGATTTTTGTACTTTGCAGCTCCTTTTAAATACACAGCTTCCAGGGTTTTTATATAGAACGAGTGCTCTGCTATATATTAATGTGAATTATAGAAGTAAATTTGTACACATCTGTAAGCTCTTAATATTGTTATCTCCTCTTTGTATTTGCATACCCATGTGCAGGTGTGTGCACATACATACGTATGAGCGAGCGAGACAGTATAGATCACTGTATTTGTCTATTAAACTTCTAGCTCCTTGTAGAAGACTGCTTAATGCAATGTGAAAAGCAAGCAATGCCATATCTAATATTTTTAAATAATCAATTCCATTTAAACCACAGACTCACAGGGGAATTACATCAGCCTCCTAGAGGCTGCATTGTGGCTCTGGGTGAGATTGGATCTGCCACTCTCCACCTCCAAGCTGAGCAAATGTGCATGTGTGCTTTAATGGGTTTCTATGGTGGCTTGACCTTTGCAGTGCAGAGGTGAGCCGACTCCAGTTCCTGGATCTGAAACCTTCTGAGACATGCATGGCCTGGAGGGTAGAAGGTATTTTCTAATCAATAACACTTCAAGTCACCAAAAACCTACATAAGCTCAATTTTGCAAAATCTTATAACACTTTGTGACAAAGTCATTTATGAATGTTCTTTAGCATTTAAAAGGCTCTTTGTATACTCTGTCAGAATTCCAAGCAATGATTTTGCTTGGTTTTTTAAGGGGGAGAAAAGTCTACCATTTAATTTTTAAAGGACTCCATGAATAAATTTCATTCGGCTTTAGTTGGCGACATCTGTTGTTTATTTCAGAGCTGGAATCATGAAATGTTAGATCTACCAGGGGCCTTAGAGACTTCTGAGTCCAGTGGTTTTTGAACTGGGCTTTACAGAGAGCGGGAAGTCGTTGAAGGTGCCTCTGGGGTCCCTATAGACAGGCACAGATGGGGTTGCTGATTGGCAGCGCTCCAAGAGCATCAGCCCATTTAACCAGAGCAGCATTGTTTCTAAATGATTCACATATTAAAACTCATTATATCATTTTAGTTAAGAATTTTCTCTCATTTAGAATGTTGGCAAACCACCAATCAACTCCAAATCTTTCATTTTACAACCGCAAATTCTAGGTTTTGAGGGAAGTAATTGTTAAGATGGCAAAGATAGTAGGTAGTAGAGACTGGGTCTAATGATTCTTATTTCCATCTCAGTCAGATTGGAGGATGGAGAGCAAAAGATGGTTATCATTCCAGTAAAGGTAAAGAAGTCCACTGGCTGGTTCTTAGGCATTCTGCATGGTTGATTAGCTCATTTGTTTCTTTATCCAGTGCTCTAGGGGGATAAAGTACCAGAAGCCCCAAATTCTGATTTTGAGGCAGGTCTAGCATTAGGGTAATTACATCGTATACTTCTGTGAATTCTCTTTTATGAATAGGCTGAATCCTAGAGAAGCTATCAGGTATGTTAAGAGTATTATTGTACTTGAACTTATTCCACACCACACACAGAAATCGGCAGGACAAGGAAAGAGCTTTGCTTCAACACTAAGTTGATATACATTAATATGTGAAGCATTTTGCTGTAATAAACAAAATCTGTCTTCTTGCCAACTGCAAGCGGGGAATGGACTGTGCTACACCCAAGGAATTGGAGCAAGACCAGAAGCTGGACCACAGTGAAGGCAGGAAACAGGGACAGCAAGTGAGGGAGGAGGCAGGGCCAGCTCTCCTGCCTCTTTGTAAGATGCACTGAGGTGTTTCAGTCTGATGTTAAAAGCAAAGCAGAACAACTGGAAATGCATGAGGAAAGGAATGGCATCTCTTCTCCTTCCAAATAACATCTGTCTAGCTGCTTGTGTGGAGGTCAGTAAGTGGAGACAGACATGGTTAATTGGACCTTAAAAGATTATAGATGAGGTGGTGGACTAGTATAATGTGGTGGTGAGATATATGTTGGAGAGGCAGCACATAATCAACATAGGACTTGAAGCAAAACTTCCTGTTAGTTAGATACTGAAAATGAAGAAAAGAAGGATTCAAAGGTGGACTGGAGATTTTGTGTTTGAGCAAATAGGTGATGGTGGGGACATTGAAGGAATTAGCAAATAGTAGAAGAAGAGGAGTTTCGTCAGGACAACTTGAGATTCTTTTAAATAGCTAGCTGAGGGAACATTCTAGGCAGATAAAGTTCCGAGTTGGATTTAAGCATTGGAACTATGCTGTTTTTAAAGCTGTTGTTCTGAATGGAGATCACCTGGGCAAGATAGGGCCAAGTGCCATCTCAGAACTGCTGATTATTTAAATGCACATTAAAATGGATGGAGAGCATCAAATGTTAGGGAGAAAACTGGGACAGCACAGTGTCATGAAACAGAAGGCCAATGTCTATCAATGTATCAACTGCTGTGTGTGTTCTAGAGAACATAGAACTGAGGAGGTAGTCAGTTGGAAGGGTTATTAATTATAACAATCCAAATAATTGGTAATAAGGATGTGTGATTTTTTAAAAGAATATTTTATTTATTATTTCTATGTGTATGCGTGTATAGCCTGCATGTAGATAAGTGCACCCATGTCGTGCAATGCCCGCAGAGGACAGAAGAGGCTGTCAGATCCCCTGGAACTGGAGTTAAGGACAGTAGTTAGCTGCCATGTGGGTGCTGGGATTCGAACCTGGGTCTTCTGCAAGAACAGCCAGTGTTCTTAACCGCAGAGCCATCTCTCCAGCCCCCGGATGTGTGATTTTTAAGGGATATAAAATGGCTTTATAGTCTGCTTGACATATAAAGATTGACATGAAAATCTTTTCAATAGAAAGAATACAGTTTCCCATGAATAGACTTTAACTGTACAGATATTTAATTCTACATATCTTTTTTCAGTCATGACAAGTTTAACTTTAGTAGGCATGAATTTGGGGGTGGTAATCACTGCTGGTGATCCATGGAAAATGACACAGCTTTGTATTATATCTACCCAAAGAAGGTAAAACAACAAGTGGAATTGAACTGGAATACATTGCAATGCAACTTGAAAGTAAAAGAAATCTGGGCCTTGAAGTTGTTGGGTGTATTGTGAAATTATGAGGGGCTGATATGATTTGAGCCATGCTCTCAGTTTGTGTAGATGTTCAGTGGGACGGTATTGTAAGTATCAGTTCTGGATAGTTTACATAAATAACTCCTAGCCGTACTATGCTATCTCAAGAATTTAAGATGATTTTATATCAAGGACTACAGTAAAATGCATGAAGTAAAGGCACCATATTACATATCAAATTTAAAAAGGCCCTGGGAATTTGGATGTAGCACTGGGAGAAACATTCAGTAACAATGCAAATGATCTGAAATAAAAGCCAAGTGCTTGGGAATTACAGTGGAGATGAAAAGATATTACTTGTTTTCTAGTATGCAAGGAAGTGACACCTAGGAAATTAGTTATTAATAATTTTAATAACATTGTATGCAACCTAAAAGATTCTTCACAGCAAAGGAAACAATTAACAGTAAAGAGCATACAGAATTAGAGGAAATTGTTTCCAGCTATGTATCTGACAGGGGATTAATATCTTTATAAATAACTCTAAAATTTAAAGACCAAAACCAAATAGTCAATTAATAAATTTATTTATGAATTGAATTTATTTCTTTTCAAAGGAAGAAATAAAAATGGCCAGTATACATTTGAAAAAGTATTCAACATTCTTAGCAATCAAGGAAATGAGAATTAACATTGTTTTGAGCTCCTATCTCATTCTACTCAGAATAATCATTAAGAAAACAAATGGCAGTCAGGAGTAGTGGCACGCATCTTTGATCCAGCACTCAAGAGGCAAAGGGAGGCAGATTGCTGGGTCTACATAAGAAGTTCCAGGGTAGCTGGGGCTACTGGGAGACCCTGTCAAAAAAGAAGGAAACAACAATTGCAAGAACTCCTGGTGGGGATGTGGAGAAACAGGTGACATTATATATACTGCTGGTGGAAATATAAACTGGTATTGCTGCTATCTAAATCCTTATGGTGATTCCTAAAAAAATAAAACAACATAAAAACGAATCTAAAAAAATAAAGAAAAAATGAAAAGAAAAAACTAAAATTAGAAGTAGCATATGTGATCCAGCTATACAACTTCTGAATATATCCCTGGAGATTTCTAAGTGAGATATTGAATATTGAATCAGCCCAGATGACCATCAAAAGATGAATGGATAAAGACAGTATGATATGTATACACAATAAAGTTTTATTTGGTTATATGGAATAATGAGCTACAGTTTCTTAGGGAAAATGGGTAGAAGTGGAGATCATTATGCTAAATAAATATAGCAGACTAAGGAAGACAGGTACCACATTTTCTCTCATATGCAGGATCTAGATTTAAGGGAGAGAGAGAGAGAGGAGAGAGAGACAAGAAAGTGAAAAGGAAACTAGGGAACCTAATGGGAGCGTGAGGAGGACAGGGCAGAAAAGTGGGGGTGACAAATAACAACTTATAAAATATGTGTATATAAAAATGGTAAAATGAATCCAGAAAATTTGTATGCTTACTAAAAATAACTAATAAAAAGATTTGGGTTTGAATTTCTCCCAAATAAAAAAGAACATCATTGAGTTAATGGACCATATGTATTAGATGCTATGCTTTGTGCCTGGTCTGCAGTGGTGACTAAATGCAATGAGTTCCTCTCCTCACGGATGCTGCCCTCTGGCAGCGAATACGCTAACTTGCAGATTATCATGTAGACATTATATATATCATTGGACATTTTGTCAATTCTATAATGGGTCACAATAGAGAACAAAAGAGAAATAAGAGAGAAAACAATTTAGATTGTAGGGGTCAGGAAGAGATGACATTTTTCATAGGAATGGGTGAAACTGGGCTTGTGCATACATCACATTGATTCGTCCTTGGGAGTGCTCCCATTTAATGCATTAAGAGGATGGAAAGGGATAAAATGTCTCCCTGCCTGGTTGAAGGTGGGAACACCTAGGTGTGCTGTTGCTCTCAACTCGAAGTCTTGAGTTGGAGGTAAACTCAGCTCTGGAGAGCAGTAGTGTTCATGGCACAGGAGATGACACAGAAGTGAGATGAAGGAGAGGTTGTTCTTCAAAAACTGCTCTCCTCAGGATGCACTGTGCTGCAGGGAGGTGGAGGGAGGGAGGTAGAGGGGATAGTTTTAGGTGGCTGGAACACTCCTCCAAGCATATATTATCACTCAGTAATGCTCCACCAACACTTCTTTCCCTAATTCATCACATCACTTGCAGAAGGAGGAGAAGGCTGTGAGGCTTTCTTTAAGACCAAGAGTAAACTATTATCATAACTAGCCCATATATTAGCAGGTTGGGAGAGGAAGAACTGTCACCCAGTTTGCAGAGTCTCCTGCACAGTTGACTTTTGTGGTTTTAGGGTTCCTTCCTGCCATGGCTTTTGCTTACATATAAGGTTGACATTATTATTTTCCTAAATAACAAAGAAGAAAAGTAATGCAGATTTTAATGTAACCTGGGAATACTATGATTTCCTTATCCAACACACTAGCTCTTTCCAGCATCTTAAATAGAGGAAAATTTTCAATAAAAGCATAATTTTCTAATATGTTTGTTCAGAGAAGGCTGAGACAAGTATTCCTGTGAGGTATTCAAATGTCTGTATGTTCATACTCCTAAGAACTTTCTGGCCACATCTCCCCCCTACCTCCAGCCCCTGAAGGAATTACTTTCCTCTGAGTTTTCAGATATGGCTACAATATTTTATTTACTCTTCTTATAATGACTACAGTGAGTGAGTCATACATCAGACTTAATCATTAAGTCTCAGAAAACAGACTAAGAACTAAGAATCACATATGCAGGGAATGACTTGACCTTACTAATCACGAAGAGGAAGCACAGTGCAGGTGTCTTCCTGTAGCTAATGGCAATACTCCTGAGAACCCAAGGACTTGCGAGTTACAATGTGTTTCTGCTCAAAAGACAGTTCATGTAAAGTAAAACCACCCTGTGCCCTGCTCAGTACTTACTCTAAAATATAGTTGGATGTTGATAATCACCTCCATGTTGAGATAGAGCATGTTGTGTTTGATTCTGGTGCCGAGAGTTTAATTGGCCTCCTTAGAATTTGAGCTAGCAGGGGAGGAGAGAGGCAAATAGGGCGCTCAGCAGAAGTGCTCATTCTGGAAGGAATGCTGAGTATTCTGTTTTCTAGGATCAAAGCAGCTCTGGCTTGGATATTACACACACACATGCACACACACACACACACACACAAACACACGCAAATGCAAACACAAACATCTCATAAAAAAGGCATGGTAATTAAAACTGGATGTGCTTCTTTCAAATGGACCAAAAATCTGCAATTAGACTCATCTTTCTCTCCAGCGAGCTATTTCTGTGGTGCTAATAATTGGGAGAAAATCTAAAGCCTGTAAGGAACTGGGACATGTCATCCAAATGGCCATTAAATATACATGATTCCTTTCACTCCACTGAATGGCCTTGTCCAGCTGTGGCAGCCAGCCACACTTGTGCTAAATCCGCAGTTGGCTTTCAGTGTGTGTCTTGCTTCATCCTCCAGTCTCGACATTGGAAAGTGTCTCCATGCCAGTCCTTGCTCTTTCCTCACTGTTCATACTGCCTTTCACTGAGCTCACTCAGTCTCATAGCTGTGAGCTCCCTTGTGGGGAGAACACCTTGATTTCGCCATCCTTGTTCCCAGAATTCCCGGGTCTATTAACTGATCTTCTAACATCTCCGCTTACTGAACAAGAGCCTTCAAATTTAATTTTACTTCAAAAGTATATGTTAGACTTTCACCACCCTTATTGTAATTTTCTCTAAATTAATAGAAACTCCGTTCTTACAGTTGTTCAAGACAACATGATTGTTTCTCTCTCTCTCTCTCTCTCTCTCTCTCTCTCATTATTTATTTCAGCTATCACAGCATACCACCATGGACTAGGCAGCATGAAAACAGCAGGATTTTATTGTTCATAGTTCTGGAGTCTGGAAATCTGAATTCAAGACACCAACTTTGTTGGGTTCTGATGAAATGACTCCCTAGGTTTCAGATTGTTTATCTCTCTCTGTGTACTCATGAGGCAGGAAGGGTGTTAGAGAACACTCTGGGGTCTCTTTTATAAGGTCCTAATCCCTCATGAACTGAATTGCCTCCTGAAGGCACTATCTTCTAATACCACCATGTTCAGGGTTACAGTGTGGATGTATTTATTTCCAGGGGACACAAATATTCAGTATATAACATTCCACATCTTATTTGTCAGTAAGTCCTATGAATTCTACTTGATAAATATATCCAGACTCTAACTTATTAAAAGAACAGTTAGTCCTAGTACCTGGCCTACTTTTATCCTCATTTCTAGGCACAATTATTATAATAACATTCTAAATGCAGAAGGCTATAACTTCCCCTTCTCTATACTTCTCCATATAGTCATCTGGAATACACAAGTCCACAAGTCCAGCTGTGAAAAATCCTCTGCTCAGAACCACACAATTACTTCCATATTTCTCTCAGTCAAAGCCCATCTTTACAAAATCTTCCAAAAAGCCCTATGAAGCCAGAGAGCCCCTTGACCATCTGATTCCATTGCTTATAGCCTCTGCCTTCTCATTTGATTAAGTTGTGGTGGCCTCTTGGTCTTCCTTAAGTAAACCTTCCCATCCTCCAGACACTGCAAAGTCTGATTCTGCCCAAAGATCCAAGGCCTGCCCCAGCTATCTTCTCATTGCAATTCAACCTAACGTCCCCCTGTGAGATTATAATATACTTACCCTAATAGAAACATGCAGCACATGGTCTCCTTACCACACTTCTTCTGTAATAGCAGGAACCATCAAAGCTCTGTCACTGTCTGTCTGCTCCACTACTGGAGTGTAAATTCTGCTCTGTCAGCTACTACCTAAAAGAGTATCTGGTATATTTTACATGCTTAGAAAACATATTTTAAATATCCTTGATACTTTTGCTAAATATTAATTTATCCACATATGTATTCATCCTGTTATCTTGGAAAGAAACCTTTCTAAGTTTTAGTTTAGTTTAGTTTTTTTTTTTTTTTAATTTAGAAAAGGAGTAATAGTGGAATCTAAATAACTTGAGATTAATGTGAGGATTAAATTTTAAAATGAACACTTAAGCATGCGCAAGTACTGCAGAATAGTTTCAAGACAGACAAAATCCCAGCATAGACATGGGTAAGAAACGCTGATCCTACCTGAGAAACTATTGGAAGTCGAAGGCTGTCGGGAAGCGGAGAGCCAGTTTCTTTGAAGGGTGTGACTCTTGGTAGGTTGACTAGGCTCCAGTAGATGGAGCCACACTGAAGGACATTTGGGGACAAAATTTTGACTCTATGGATACAGGTATATATATATATATATTATATATAAATATAATATATTATATATATATGAAATTGGATTGGGTGAGTGGTGCAGATTGAGGAGGGGCTCTAAATATGATCAAAATATATTGTTTGAATTTCAGAAATATTAAATAACAAAGGATAAACAAACAACATGAGCTCTTGGACCTTATTATTGCTGCAGCACACAGTTATGTAAAACAGTGTCATTGATGTTTGTAGTGGTTATAAAAGTGTTATAAAAGTACCTATCTGCAAAGAAATACTCATGCTAGGATTTTACTTGCAAGAAGATGACAGACAAATATGTGTGTGTCATGGTTTTTCATAAAAATACAAACAGTAGGAATATTAGTATATATGTAATAACGTGTATGTGTTTATATGCAATTAAGGGAAGTGTAGACTCATATATTTATTATAAGAATTTGACTCACATGCTGCTGGTAGATGGAAGGTCCAGTGATCTTGTGTTTGCAGTGTGATGACCCTGAACACTCTCAGTGGTGTGTGTTCGACAAGCCTGGGCACCACGTGGCTGATGGTGTGAGTCTCAGTTTGAGAGTAGGAGGGGACCAAGGTCTTAGTTCACAAAGACAAAAAACATACTAATTTTCCCTTCCTTTGCCTTTTGTTCAATTCGGGGCCTCCACAGTCACCAGCTTTCCACAGCTGACCAATTCCAAAGATAACATTCCACAGAAACATCCAGAAGAAATGTTTTACTAGCTCTCTGGGAATTCTGTGACTCAGTCAAGTTAATACATGAAATGAATAACTTGGTGGATGGATCAGTTGATAAACTGTTTCACTTGCAAGCAAGAGAACCTGAGTTTGACCCATTCAAAGATAAAGTGTGGAGTGTTGTCACGCCTATGTAATTCCAGCACTGGGGAAGTAAAGACCTTGGGGTTCCTGGCTAGCCAGCCTAGCCTAATTGGTGCATTCTGGGTCACTGAAACTTCCTGTCTCAAAGATAAGTAAATAAATAAATAATAAATGGTAGGTGGCACCTGACAAATGACACTTGAAACTGTCCTCTGGCCTCCATATATGTGTGTATGTAACTTACACACACATATGCACTCACACCTACATGAATATACAAACACACACACAAAAACCAACAGAATGAACTATTAAAATATACACATATGAGTTTCTAATGTATATTATAAAAGTACTTTGGAGAAGCTGATGAAATAGTATGAAATCATAATGGGGGAAGTCAGGATTTTATTGAGACTTTTGAGTCCAAGTGTACCATTAAGATAATCATTCTGTCTCCTATTAGCTCTTTGAACTGGATGGACTATTCAGCCTTTCAACTTACAGGACAGGAATGGCGAAAATGATAATGATGATGATTCCAGCATACATTTACTGAGATGATTAAATGAGATTAGGCATTCAAAGAATCTCTTGCATGGTTAGCCCATTCCATTCCACAATCCCAAACAGAAAGGGAATTTGTTTGCCTGGAGAAAATGCCATGGTAAATACTTTTCTAATTTTTTTATACATGGTGTGAAGGGGTTGGGATAGATTTATAAAGATGAGAAATATGTAAGTTATTGTAGCAAAGAGAACTGAGAGTATTTGGTTGAGACTGACTTTTGGAGTGACCATTTTATTGTATGTTTTCAGGTGAATTAATTTTCAGTAAGTGGAAAAGCTGCCTTTGTGTGTGTGTGTGTGTGTGTGTGTGTGTGTGTGTGTGTGCATGCGTGTGTGTGTATGTGTGTGTGTGTCTATGCATGCCAGGGAAAGATAGAAGATGTTTTACTCTATCACTTTTTAGCTTTTCCCATTGAGATAGGTTCTCCCAATGTACCTGGAACTAGGCTGGTGGCCAGCAAACCCCAGTGTTTCTCCTGTCTTTGCCTCTTCCCCCACAGCACAAAGGTTAAAGGTATATGACCATTTTTGGCTTTTGATGTGTGTACTGGGATCTGAACTCAGATCATGTTTGCACAGCAAGTCTTCTTACCCACGGAACCATCCCTCTAGTCAAATTCATGCTTTTGGTGAATGGGTAATGTACTAGACTACAAATAAAGTCAAACGTGCTATTATGGAGTAGTTTGCCTATTCACGTTTTCTAGCTACAGAAAGAAAACTAAGGACTGCAAAACAAATTATTAGAATTGTATAAATTTGAATAAGGGAACAAATGGAGGTCCTCAATCACCTGTAAATCTGCCACTCTTCCAAAAGCTGCTGAAACAATCAAACCCATGCTCTACCCATTAGAGAGCCTGTCCCTCCCTGGGCAAAAACATTACAAACAAGGTAATTTAGAGCTTTTCCTGTTGAATCTCATCAAATTCTGCTTATGAGGAGCATGCTATTTTTCTTAGAAAGTAGTCAAGAGATGTGACCTACCAAAATGTCTATTAACATAAAAAGATAGAGGAAATGTAATATAGACACATAGTGGAATATTATTCAACCTTTGAAAAGAAGAAAGCTTTGCCACAGTAACAACCTGAATGAAACTGAAGGACATTAAGCTGAATGAAGCAGATCGGGCACAGAAAGACACATCTTGCATGAGAGCACTTACAGGAGGAACCTGATATGGCGAAATTTAAGGAAACAGAGAACAGAATATTGACTACCAGATTTGGGAAGGAGAAAAGTGATATATAGTTTCAAAGGGTATAGTTTCAGTTATACAAAGGTAATAGACCTAGAGGTCCACTCTAGATCACAGCATCTTTGGTGAGTGATACTATACCTAACTTAGAATTTTGTGGCTAGAATAGTGCTTATTATGTTGTTACCCCAGTTTTAGAAAAATCTAGCTGGGTTTGGTCTAAACTTCTGAGCAAGGCATTCCTAACATGGTAGGCACTGTATTGGAAGGCTCAGGACAGAATCTTTTTGAATAACAAGTCTCCTCCGTGCCTTCAAATTGTGACTAAGTTCTAATCACTCCTAATTGAATCCTACTGCTTTTTCTCTTCTCAGAAGTCCCCACAGCTTGAGTTGTTCCTTGTTGACTTCCCAATTCCTTGGCTTTGGAGCCTCACTAGAGTTCAGCCTGGTGAGAGCAGGAGCCCCTGCCTGTCCTGTTGTCAGCATCGAACAGAATTTATGACATATAACAGATGTTTAATAAATATTTTTTCAGTATCTCAAAGTCAGTTTTATTCAAATTTTTTTTTTTTTTGACTGGAAGCCTTTCGAAACCACACTGGGTAGCTTATGCCTTTGAGCTGCCATTTTGACTGACATTCTAAAAAGTGTTGCACAAGATTCATGTGAATCATGAGAAGACACCGATCAAGTCCACTGCTTAGCTAAGGCCAGTAGACTGAAATGAAGTCTGGGAAAAAGGCTGGGCCTAGACAACATAAATATGTCTCTTGTTTCCTACCTTCGGGAGTGCAAGAGGATTAGTGTGAGTTGATGGTTTGTTGAAGTTCTGGGTGCTTTTTGTGTTCATGATATTATTTACATCACACTAAGATTGGTGGGTAGAGAAACGGTATTTGTGGTACATTCTTAAATACCCAGCTATCCTCCTAACTCACCCAAGCACGATTTGGTCTTGAATCACTGAAAACATTTCACAAATTCACATTTGGCAGCATGAATACAACCAACTGAAAGGAAGTAAGAGCATTAGGAAGGTGACGTCCTGCTGATAAAGACCATGGAGATGGACAGAACAATGCAAGTGTGACTCTCATTGGAGTCACAAAAGGGATTGGTGATTACAGCAGACCTGGAGGGCATGAGGCGTGCAGTGTAAGGGTATCCCCGATTTTGTGTGTGCAGCAATCCCCTGCTAAGTCTGAGGGCCAGGGACCTCTCGGCCTAGCCTGTTCTCCTGGGAGCCTTGGAAGCTTCGGACCAAGCTCCATAAGCCTGCTGGAACTCACAGCTGTGGCTCATTTGCTTTCTCTTTAACTTGAGCACCTGTGTTCTCACTCAGCTTGGACAATGCTCAAGACTACAGATCTGATAGGACAATAGCTGTCAATTGAACAAATCAGGTTGTCCTTTCAACTCTACCTGAACACCCCTTCGTTCCTCTGACTCATTGTCATATTGTCTATGATGAACGATTGTTCTGTGCAAGCCTCATCTTCATGATTACCTGGATGGATTTTTGATGTGTCACTCTGACAAGGATTCCATGGCCCCTGTTCCATTCTGGTTTCTCTTTCTCACCTGCTTTGGAGGGGAAAGGGCAGGGTTTATCCTACAGTCAGGGCAGGCTAGCAGTGATGCTCTCCTCAGAGATGGAGGTTAGAGGAGGCAGCGGCTATTTCATAGCACATACACTTTCAGTTATCCAATCAGGCTAGTCTAGGTGCTGCTGTGAAGGCATTTTACAGGTGTAATTTACATCTCCAATCAATTGACAAAAACAGAGAGAGGCTATCCTGGCTTAATCAGTTGGAAGGCCTTTAATGAAAGAAGGTTGTGTGTAAAGGTTCCCAACAGCTACCTGTCTACAGCTGCTCCCCTTTCCCCCACGTCATTGTTCCTCATTGAGCAGTGTGTGTAAAGTGTGCAAAACAAGCTTCAGCTCATGCTGTGGGGTCCTAGATGCTTGTTACTTTTTAACTCCTGCACAGAAGACTTGAGACTTGCTTAGCTAGTCCTCCAATGGTATGAGCTAACTCCTGTAGTACATTCCTTTTTTAACCTCCCTGCTCAACCCTGACTGGCACACTCCATCAGCTTGGTCCTATTTTCTACATGATTATAAATATAATGGAGCCTGAAGAGGTAAATAGCATTACTCTGTCTTGTGGTTAATGAATTGCAAATAGCACTAGGCTTTACTGCCCAGGGATCACAGTGGCCACCAAACTGTCCCAAAAAGATCATGAAGGATCACATTAATAGCATAGAGCAGATCTCTAAAGGCAGGCACCACATCCATCTGGCTTATTCTGGCGGTCTCATTTCTTGGGTGTCTGGCTGTATTACTGTTCAATGAAGGAATATTGCCAAGCACTAGCCATGTGTAGGAGCGATGACAAAGGACAAAATGTCGACTTAGTCAAGATTGTATAAGCCACATTTAGTCACAGTACTTTCTACATAGACAAGGGAGAAAATGTTCATGTCTTCTTTTTGGTTAGCTCAGGAGCTGAATGGAAAAGTAGAGATTCACAGTCGTGGTCTTTTCTAGACTCGACCACTTGCTTTGCTTTCCAGTCTATTTAAGAAGTCTGAATCAAGATGATGGCATGAGACTCAAGTCAGCCAACTGTGCTCTCAATTTATGTCACTGGAAAGTCTCTTGGGATGATTAGGTGATACCTTGCTGCCTGGGCTGCATGTGGCATAGGTTTTGAGTAGTCATGGTGGGAAGGGCTCTGTATTTAACAGAGACGTTCAAAAGAGGCTGCGGAGGGATTTATAGTCTGGGCCAGGCAGATCAGCTTCTCAGACAGGAGCAGAAGAGTCAGGCCAGAGTCAGGCGCCAATTCCTTTTGTGAACTCATGTGAATGTCCAGTGTGTACCTTTAATGCAGTGATGGGACTCGAGAGAGTCACATGGCCAATTTTCCTTTATCAAGATATTTTGCTTTTTCTAGCAACAGGAAAATGGCTGGTAGGAAGGAAGTTCTCAGTGACTATTTTCTTAAAATCATTTTCATAAAAATCGTAAAATCACATATCCATAAAAGGCATGACTTATCCCAAAGAAGGGCAGCAAGCAATTTAAACAGAGAGAAATGGGCAGAAAAGTGCCAAATCCTTGGCCATCCTTGAGCTCAGGTGGGAGGACTTATTGGATTTACCAGGCTGTGTTCAAAGTCATTTCTGGTTCTGAAGTATATCACCTCTTAAAGAAGAGAACCCTAGCCTTGGGCTGCGATGTTCAAGCTGTTTTACCAAAGAGGTTTCCCTCAGTGTAACATGAATGTCTCCCATAACACTAAAGAGCAGCTACAGTGGCCAGGCCTGACTTCAGGGATTCATTTAGCAGTGCCTTTTTCCCCACCTTGATTGTTTCTCATAGGGCCATAATTACCTGGGACGCTTTTAAGCCCTTCCAATGGACTGTAAGGTCACTGGGGATTTGAAAACAGCTCTAACGACAGCTATAGGAATGAGGCAATAGGGTGTTCTGGGTAGAGGATTTCTGTAGCAAGTTGTTTCATTGCTTCTTTCCAAATTAAATATTTCTCTGTGGTCTCCAGGTCTGGGGCCAGGCCCTTATTTCTGTGTGAGTGTGGATATGCGCCCAGCAGGATGAGGTGAGCTTGCTTGTTGGGGCAGAGTACTTTGGGGGTTTTATTCAATTTTGTTTTGACAGCCAGATCCATCTTACAATCTTCCTGTTCTTTGTTTTCATCCCAGTCTTAGGGTGTTAATTAAAGACTCCTTCTCACCTTATTGGAGCAGATTCTGTCTGAAAGTTCAAGGCTGTCAGCAGAAATGTGTCATCACGCAGTACCAGCATGATCCTAGGAAAATACCAGTAAGCACATTAAACAAAAGAGGAATTAAGAGGCAATAAGACACATTTCCTAGATATGGGCCATTTCCCTGCAAATCCACTTTAATATCTTTCAGGTTACACTTGACTTGTGCATATAAAGCATGTGGAAACAAGAACTGAAATCTAATAATTCAGAGAGCAAGAATGCAATGTGACAAGGTTCTCATGATTGAAAATGGCAAAGAAATCAATTGTTTGTTCTGTTGGGTTAAGAGAATAAATTGGATTACTGAAACTTTAATTTAGCCAGGAAGACAAATCTTTTGTTAAGAAAAGAAATGACTTGGCTTATCAATTATCTATGAAAGATCAAAGAGTCAGATCAGGGAAAGAGGAATGCACACCCAGTCCTGGCTTATAGGTGGGAAGGAAGTGTGGGGTAGTTTCAAGCAAGCTTTTTAACCTTTCGATGACTCAAATTATCCATACTTTGAAATGGCAAACCTATTATCATCATCAAAAGCATTTTCTAAGTGCCCAACTTCACATACTGCTAGGAAGCAAGAAAGAAAAAGAAGAAACTTCCAGAATACACTAAAAGAGATGAAAGCTTAAAAGAAGTCATTATTTTTAAAAAGTCATATATGTTCATAAAAATGTTTTATTTCAGTTCCATCATTAGTCAAAGTGATTTTCAATACTGAAATTAGAGTCTAATGTTTGAATGTAAATATATATGTATAAATATGTATGTGAGTGTGTGTATGTGTGTGTTGTCCCTTAATAACCTAGCTAAGAAAATTTCCAGCAATAGTTACTTAGTGAAAGTGTCAAGGGTAGATAGGGAAAAAATTGAGATTCCCAGAGTCTTCTGCATGCCAAGAGCAACAGATACCTCAAGTTTGTTGCCGTATTTAATTCCCAAAATGAGTTTAAATGGGAAGCTTTTTAGTGGGTCGTGGTTGTCAAGGAAGCACAATGCAGAGTGAGAACCTGACATAACCAGATTCAGCTGGTGGAAGTCAGGTTCAAATCAGAAGCCCCGACTCCATAGCCTAAGCTTTTGCTTATATCTGTCTTCTCTCCAGAAAAGCAGATGTATGGTGACTATGGACAGTGTAGGGACCAAAAGGCATGAAGCTCATTCCTAAGCTCCCTGACCTGCGGAAGCTTATATCTGTCTTCTCTCCAGAAAAGCAGATGTATGGTGACTATGGACAGTGTAGGGACCAAAAGGCATGAAGCTCATTCCTAAGCTCCTTGACCTGCGGAAGGCTAGCAAGGCTCTGGTCAGTGTTCATTTATTCACAGTTTGGCCAGTGCCATTAGTGTTCAAATATGAGAATTGGCAAACCCTCACTGTCCACAGCAAACTGAGGAGGGTAAGGAGGAAAAATCATTCTGTAAAACAACAAAAACAATATGGTCTGGGTCGAGTGGACAACTGTTTCTGTATAACCTGTCTGTGCTGACTACAATTTATAAAGTTTTTCCCTAGACTAAGGCCCACTATATGCCAGATACAGGGTTCAATCCCCAGAACTCCTAAGCAAAGCAAAGCACAGGCAAAACAAATAAACATCCTTCAGGCTTCCCTAGGTAACTCTTGAAAATGAATGTGTTGTCATATAATGAGCTACTTCCAGGGAGAGTCAACAAACCCTTTGGAGGGATTAGGGAAGTTGACTCTTAGGTTAACAACAAGAAGTGAGCTGCTTAGTGAGATTTCTGCTTCCTGTACCCTGCCCTCATCCCTCTTTCCTTCCCCAAGTGAGCTTCACCTGCTGGCCAAAGTATATGTACTTTAGATATAGGGACAACCGTTACATAGAGAAAACCCAGTTTCAGTTATTCCAAGGTTGAGATGCCAGTTTTTCCAGTCCTGCTAGGTCTTGGAGCAAGAGAAAGTTACTTTAAGGTTCTGCATCCCACTTTACTCTGGCATATTATCCAAAGAAAGAATAACTTTGTGGAATTGCTGGAAAATGTAACTACAATATCATGAGTGGCACTACCACAGCTAAGTACTCTGTAAATATTAATTTTGTGGCCCTTTTCAGATATCTTTAAACCTTTTAATCCCAAAGAATGGAGGCTTGTATGTGTACTATACTGTGGCCAGCATCTTGGGGCAATGTGTATACTAAGCAATTCTAGGTGAGCAGAAGTTGGATGAGTGAATACAATCAGTTGAGAAGAAAGGAGGGGAAGGCAGAGTGACTTAGCAGATGTAAGAACTGTCCACAGTATGGATTCCATGGGTCAAGTGAGAGGTGGACTAATCATAGACCTTAGTATGTTCTTGACTGCCTTTCTAAAGACATGGTCACAAAAGTGGTACTATGGAAGCCAGAGCTCAACAAGGGAGAAAACAAAAATGATGATAAAAAGAGGTGTATGAGATGATCACACACCCTACATCTATGGCAGTATTTCAAGAAATTAGATGGGATTGTCTTTATTTTCATTAATGTCTAATTGTCAGCATTTCTTTTAATGATGAAACTTAGATAACAAACTCTACAGATACAGTAACTCTGATCTGGTCAACGCAGTAATGACAGATATTTCTTTAGCATGTTGCAGTTACTGCAGGCATAAGAAAATATTGTTAATATTCTTGATGCTTCCCAGATTTTAGTAGTTACTAGATTTGTCATCAGATTTGTTAATTGGTGATCTAGTTAAGAATCACACATACATTCCTTTTCCTTTTTTTTTTTTTTGAGACAGGGTTGCTCTATAGCCCCAGCTGGCCTACAATTGACCATGTAGACCAAGCTGGCCTTAATCTCATAGCACCCCACTTGCCTTTGCCTCCCCAGTGCTGAGATTAAAGGTGTGGACCACCACACCTGGCCCACATAGATTTCCTTATCATACATTTTAATCATAGTTTTGTAACTATGGCAATATAATTAGATTCTTCAGTAATATGAAATATTGTATTATTATTTCAAGAGATCTTCCAGACTGTACTGAACCTCAAAAGATCCAAAGCACAGCAAAGTTAAGAACACCGAGTAAGGTTGCAAGATACATTTGAAAATGGAAGAGATTAGATGTTATGATAAAATTCAGGGATTAAATCTAGAAATGTTCAAACCTAAAATCCAGGAAAAAGGTGGAGATTATTTTTCACGGCCTAAGGAGGGCATCTCACATACACTTTGGCATGAGTACAAAGAGATAGCTCTCTCTCCCTGTGAGACTGAAAAGAGGAGAGAGCATGTGGACACAGATACATTTGTAGGGACAGGCGTGGGAGACTGAGGGAAGGATGATGAGTCTGTGACTTTTCAATGCAGAAGACAAATTTGCGGTGGAATGTGGAAGGTGAATTAGGAAGAGAGCTGAAGACCATCTTCAGTGAACATTCAGAATACTCACTGAGCAGGTTGGGAGAAGGTACATGGCATATAAATGTGGCTTCCTTAGTGAGGTACCATGATTGTCCCTGACTAGGCTCAGCTCTCACAGGTAACTTGTGGTATGAAACACAGTTCCACGAGGCCACCCCTCATGGCTACTTCAACCTATAATCAGCTCCAGTTCTCAATGTTCCCTACTGTTTCTCTTCCCTAGGTCCCTGGTTCCCTCCACAGCTATGCCAATCATCTTTCTTGTGCCCTCCCATTCACAATCCTTTGTGGTCCCTGGCTAGGCCATGGGTAAAAGTGCTTTAATTCAGAATCTCACTTATTGACTGCCATGTTCCTCAGGCATCACTTCCTTAGGCATCATTTATAGTTACCTGCAGAAATCCATCTACCCGGATGAGATATGTTCATTCCAACTTTTTCCTCTGTCTCCTGTGTCTCACCTATCTGTGAAGTTATGCCACAGGAAGGCCCCTCCCTAAGATGCTGAAACCATACTCTTGATATTTCCCACCTTTAAAACTTTAGGAAACAAATTTATTTTCTTTGTAAGTTACTTAGCCTGTGGTATTCTGTTATAGTACAAAAACAGATTAAGACATAACTCCATGGAATATCCAACTTCAGATCAGGAATCCTCATTAGATTCATTTCTATTTATAATATAAGACCTGCCTTTTCAGGCTCTCAGTGCCTTTTGATAGGATATGGGAAAATAATGTCATGAATTAGTGTGTCTGCACTGCACACTTATAAATGAAAACTTAAACTTCATTGTAGTGATGTGAATGAGAATGTCCTCCCTAGGCTCCAAGTATTTGGACATTTTGTCCCCAGTTGGTGGAGCTGTTTTGGGAAGTCTTAGAAGGTGTGGCCATGCTGGAGGAAGCACATCACTGGGCAAGGGCTCAGAGAGTTCTTAAGCCTTGCAGTCACTCTCTGCTCCTGTGTCTGCTTGAAGATGTGACGACTTAGTTTCTGCTCCTACTCTAGCCACTTCTGCCACCATGTCTCCCTATCATGATGGACTCTTGCCCCTTTGGAACCATAAGCTAAATAAACTCTTCCTTTTATTATCTCCCTTGGTCAGATTGTTTTATCACAGCAACAGAAAAGTCACTAGAACAGTCATTCAATTAATTTGTTCTCTGTAGGAATTCAAATTATACTTGAATATAGATTTTCTATGTTATCCATTTTTCCTACAGGAAAAATAAATAAATCTATGAATAGATGACCATTTTTACATAAAAAGTTATCAAGATTTATCAGTCTTGATAAAAAGTTTCAAATCAAAATGTAATACATTTTAGAGGAGAAAAGTAAAAAGGAGAAAAGTACCATGCTTGAGTATGCTAGTCAGTTTTCTGTTGCTGTGATAAAGTCCCTGAGATAATCAACTTACAAGGAGAAAATGCTTACTTGGTCTCACTGTTTCCATCTCCTATTACTTGGCCCGTTGCTGTGAGCTTGTGGCTGTACAGGATTGGTAGATGGAGTGTATGATGAAGGAGACTGCTCGTCTTATGGAAACTAGGGAGCAACAGGGAGAGACAGGAGGGACTGGGGTCTTAATATCCCTCAATGGCATCCCTTGAATGGTCTAATTTTCTTCCATTAACCCCTAATAGAAGATCTTGATGATTGCATCACATTCCTGTGGCTGGGGAGACGGAGACGGCCTTGGTGGGTATGATTGCTTGTCATTCAAGCATGAATTTGAACCCCAGCATCCATGTGAAAAGCTGAATGTGGCTGCTTTTCACACAGTGTTCTCAGTGGTAGAGACAGGGGATTGCTGCGACTTGTTGGCTGCCAGCTTAGCTAAACATTCAGTGAGACACCTTGTCTCAAGGAAATGAGGTGGCGTGTGAGCGAGCAGGACACCACACACACATACACACACACACACACACACATACACACACACATACACACACACATACACAC
>NW_008357493.1:2687809-2723482 GCF_000622305.1 Nannospalax galili
AAAAAAATCACATTCAAGAGAATCGACTTCTAACATCTGAGAATGTGGATTTTAGATAATGTATCAGGTCATGGAAGGGCTAGGAGAGGGGAGTGTAACATCTCTCTCTCTCTCTCTCTTTTTCCCAAAAATACAAGCTATATGGCCCCTGGCGCTTTCTTTTGAGACATACTTAAGAAGCATACAAATCCTATTCAATTTCTGCAGTTTCAGAATTCCAGAGGGCATCACCATTGAGTCTCAAATGACTAGCTCTATTATAGTCCCCAGATTGCATCTATTTTTTTTTTTTAAACCACTGTACCTACTTCTCAGGCATAAAACTAGGGCAGGGATAAGCTCCTGAGCTGCTGGATTTCCTTTGGATAGTCCAAGCCTGAGCTCCTCTTCCAGAATCTCTGGATCAATACAAACCTCTGACATCCTACATTGCTTCTCATTTCTGAAAATATCCAACTCATCACAAAAGACTGTAAGCAAAGTAGAAGAAACCCCATGATCCAGGCCAGGCTAGAAAGTAGCTCTTCTTTATCAGCGCTAGGCTTAGAAAGCTACAATTAGATAGTCAAGGTTAGATTCCAGAGTGGTGAGACATACTCTCATTGGCATCATTTCAAGGAGGGCATTAAACTCTAAGTGAACACAGAGCAAAGTCCTTGTCTAATTCCTTTCCTGGACTGTTGTCACAGGTAATTTAAGACTCTACACAGTTGTGAATGCAGTGTCCAGTGTAAACACTCCAGGCACCTGCTCTCTGACTCCCAGGAGGCCCTGCAGACCCTCAGAACTCTCACCTTTTCATGTCACAGTGGCCACAGTCAATACACACAGCCAGCAAAGGGCTTCAGAAAGCAAAATTCCTTCCTAAAACTCACAGAAGGACATTTAAATCCAGAGTTACAAGAGGAAACAGGAGTAAAGAAGAGCTCATTCTTCACTAAAGCATTCATTCTGAGATTGCTGGAGAGAATTGCTGTCCACTAGAAGTTCATGTTCCTGACCTTCACTGTAACACAGTGGTTGTTAACCACATGCGGAAGTCAACACTTAAAATATGACTCAGGTGACTGAGGAAATGTCTTTCAAACTTGAGTTAACTTTATTGAATTTAAATTCAAATAGCCATATGCTTGGAGAATATGATTCTAGAGCTTAGATGTCATTAAGTTTTAAGACCGTTTTAGGTTGATAGTAGCAGTGGGGGAAACGTGTTGAAAACACAAGACACAGTGTCATATTAGTAATTCTTGCACACACACGAATATCTTTTATTTATGACTGAATTCACTTCCAATAGAAGGCATAAGAGCTGAGTTTGCCCTCTCTTTCTTCACTCCCATGCCACTTTCCTCTTTGTCTTCAAATTCCATTACAAATACTGTATGTAACTTCTAAGAGGAATAGATTTACCATGGCCAAGGTGACAGGAGGGAGGACGGCAACCAACAGGTGGCAAATTTTTAATTTCCTTAAATTCTGAAAACATATTCAGACACATTGATGTATGGTTGTTTAAAATGCTACAGCCAGAATGAGATAGTAGTAGAAATATTATCTGCCCATAAATCTGCCTAGAAAAATTCTATACTCTGGACCTGGCATTATCAGAGACTAGAGAGAGAGAGATGGATGGAAAATAAAGAATTCGTTCAAGCTGTGTATAACAAGCAGTTTCTCTTGGAAGCTATCTCGTCACTTTTTCTATTTCAGAACAAAGGTATTGGCAACTCAGGATTTATCTTTGGACAAAACCTAAGGGCCTTTTATACAGCTTCCATCTTAAAATTGGATAATTTTCTCAGAAGAATTTGGGTTACCCGTGAGAGGCGGGCACCCCAGGATGGAACCGTCAATGAACAGAGTAGAACCATCACAGAACTAGCTGCAGAGGGCTTCAGAATGCAATTCGCTCTGTTTGTCCACTCCATCTGAAAGCCTGCCCACCTAGAGTCCACTAAAGGCTGGATTCCCTCCCCAGAGACAGCACTCAGACAGTCATAATAGAGATGGAAATTCACCATTAGAAATCACCTGAGGATTGTCAGTTACCAATACCTGAAAGATAAGAAACCAACAAACAAACCCCCAGGAATTACATGATTCTAATGGACCACAAAAGGAAATGTTGCAGGGTGTTAATACTGCATCAGTCAGTATAGAGAGATACCCTTGATCCCCAGGCTGGCAACACTTGCTTTTGAATGGCTTATGTGTCATGATGACCTTTGACTCAGGGGAAAGATGACCCTTGACCTCTGCCTATCATTGATCTTCCTAGAACAGTATTTCCTGGAAAATGTAAATATTTGTTACTATGTCAACTACAGTCAAAGCTCACAAATAAAGTACTATTTGAAGACTGACTATGAATATTATTAATCTTGATGATGTAAGTCTGTAGCTAACTGAATATGGGGGCGCTTAGAGAGACAGAGGTAAGGGCTCTGTCAATCATATCCTACACACAGGCTGAGTACTTCAGTGACAGTACTTAGCATAGGTAGAACAGAGAAGAGCAGGATAAGCCTGATATTAGACTTTATAAATCTAATTACTAGAGATATCATACAATAATAGAGTTTAAAAGCTGATGAGAGAAAAAATGGTTAGGAAGGATTATTAGTGAATTAATTTATAGCATTCTTCTCTGGAATCACAGATAATTCCTAAGTAGAAATCCTAGTAAGTATATTATTGACACCTGTGTAGAGAAAACCAGGGAAAATGCAAAAGCCATAAAAATGATGGGGGTCTCTGGGGTGAAGAGGGAGGCAGGGCCAGAGTAAAGAGGGTGAGGTAGATGTTGCTGCTTATTACGGGCTCCTGTGAGGTATGTTCAGTTTTCAGAGAATACCTAAAACCACAGAAGAGATTTTTACAACTTGAGAAAATGGCCAGCACACAAAAATCTAGAAGTCTTGAATAATCCAGTTAATGCAAAGGATATAGCCCTTGATACTTGAATATTATAAAAGATGTGTCAATCAATGGTGTGATCAATGAGTAAGAGGCTTATAAAAAAGAAGCAATGAAGTTTTTATTCACATGTTATGTGGCAGATAAATGCTTCTATTTACATCGCATCATTGAGTTTAAAGTTTTACTGTTAGTATTCCAACCTCTATCGAATCCAAAGCTATTGCTTTTTCAATGGGTATATAGGCTGGTGTTTTAAACTTGTTTTAATCTAAACAGGCTGTTTCATTAAATGAAAGCATAAAGGATATATTCAGCATTCCAAATTTAATAGCTATCATATTAGTCAATTTTTTGTTGGTATGACAAGATACCCAACATAAACAACTTAAACATTTATTTTGGCTCATGGTTTTAGGGGATACAGTCCATCATGGTGGGAGGGCCTGATGGAGGGAACATGAGGTGGCTGGTCATACTTCATCTACAACCATGAAGCAGAGAGAGATGAAGGCTGATGTTCAGCTGGCCTTCTCTTTTTCCCCTCAGTTCAGGACATCAGTCCATTGGATGATGCTGCCCATTTGCAGGCTGAGTCTTCCCATCTCAGTTAAACCTGTCTGGAATAGGTCTCCTAAGTAATGCTAAATCCCACCAAACTGACAAGGTTAACCATCACAGCTATCAAATCAGCCCCTTCTGTGTCTTCAGTAGCAGTCTCTCATAATCTTCATTTGTGATGTCTCACCAGAAGTCCAGCTTTGCCTTCTGAGTTTCCTCTATACTGACAGTCCCTCTTGTCTCCACATGCCACAACTCTTTAGACTCATGAGCCTGAAATGCATGTATTTACTATCTCAGGAGGCCCATTGCTTTGAAGACACAGAAGAAATACTAGTAACGGCACCTATAAATATTAATGAACAGGTGCTAATTTCTTTACTTTTGTGTATCACTAATGTTATCATGAATGTTAACCCCATCAATATGGTATGAAAAAGACATTTCTGGGTATGTACCTGTCTTATTCAAAGTCACATAACTGGTCAAGACTGAGTTAAGATGCAAAACCAAAAATCTTCTTCCTGGGTCAAGTGTTAACTATAACACTCAATTCATCCCTGTACCCATGTGTGGAGTTTAACCTAGCACATCTTGGCCTTTGTTATTCCTTGAAAACTGGATTTATTTCAGTCACAAGGTCAGAATATTTTTGGAAAATAGAGCCGATTTCTTTTATGAGGAATAAACAATTATTTGCTGTTTTACAGGGCAGGCAGATGGAAGCCATGGAAACTCATGGCTTTGCATCACAAGTGCTAGCCCCTGTGATATAAGAAAGTCAGCCATTTAAATTCTCTGAACCTTGAGGTCCTGACCTCTACCATAGGAGGGAAAAATTGTCAAGAAAATCACTCAGACCCATGGCAGTGGAATGCCTGTCATGAATAGTTGTGGTGCTGCCCTTCTCCTTAAAGTGTCTACCTCTCCTCTTTCATGAGTCTTGTCCTCTCCAGTAAAGGTACACTTTCTCTTGCAAGTTCTGTGAGTTCCACCTTGAGCTGTTCTGCTTTTAATTATTTCTCCTTGTTCACTTGTCTAGCTTCCTGTGTAATTAAAATGGTTGCAGCTGCTTTTCCCCCTTGTTTCTTCTAGGTGGAAACACTTGTGTGTGGCCTTAGTTGACTCTGTAGCCCAAAGAAAGTCCAGGGGAGGGGGTGGAGGCTCCCCCCTGATCTCCTTCACCTCCCCTGTCTGAGACACGTTTTCGTGTTCACGCACGCCCGACAGCCTGTGGTGAGAAGAGTGAGTGCCTCTGTACACACTGCAGTGTCTCTCTGCTTATCACTGACAGAGTCAGTGGTGCCATCGCTCTTGCTGTCTTTACTCTTCTCTGGAGCAGACACTTGTTAACCTTGGCAGGGACTTGGCCACCGCGTGGCGTCCTTCAGCTTTCCAATGCTGGCTGTGCTCAGGAAGAGAAGCCCAGCCCCAAGCAACAATCTCACACTAAGCCAGAAACTGTCAGTTCTGCATTTCTTTTCACAATATGCATCGAGCCTGGAGCTTTTACACTGCACAATTTCTCTAGCTGAATTCAACATATTTTCGAAAATTGAATCAGTGGGATTTCTTGAATGGCAGCATCTCAAAATGAGTGAAGTTTAAAATTATTTCTGAAGGGTTTGTAATGTTTTCTGTAACAACACAGGCATAGGAAGGTGCAAATAAATGTGTGAGCAGCACTGAATTCTCAGGCCACCTGAGCACTTACAGTAGGACAATCAACTGCAGTCCTTCAGCAAAAATGCACCTAAATAGAAGCGCCTCGAACTTCTCGCAGAGCTGCTCACTTTATCCTCAGTTCAGCATATGAAGGGATCACTGTGAGATGGGCATTGTTCTAGGCACTGGAAAGCATCACAGATAAACTCTGTCCTCACGTTCCAGGGGGCCCTCTAATGAACTAACAAGCGCTGCACCAGGCAGTGGTGTCATAAGAGAAAGTGAGGCAGAGAAATGCATGTTTCCTGGGGCTTCTTTGACAAATTACCACAAGTGTGATGACTCAAAATAGCATACAACTTCCGGTCTCACTGCTCTGGAGGCCAGAAGCCCCAAATCAAAGGAGTCAGCATGGCTATATTCTGTCCCAGAGGAAGGATGTACCTTCTTTGCTTCTGGCCTTGTCTGGTGGCTACAGGCATTGTTTGGGCTGTGACTGCAAAATTTGGATCTCTGCCCCATTTTTTGCAGTCTCCTCTTGTCTCCTACAGGAATACTTGTCATTGGATTTAGAACTCACTCTGGTGATGAATAGAGTGATCAAGTTTCAATCTCTGTAAATGCAGTTTCATTGACTGACTGTTTTTCTAAATAATGTTACATTTATAGGTACTAGGATATGGACATATATTTTGGGGATCCACCATTTAACTTATCACAGTCAGGGAATTAGGCAGTAGAGAGGGATGCTATTGAACAGAGTGATGGGGGCTGTCTGCAGTGGTGACGTATGTACAGGAACATGAATGGAGGGACATATACATGTCTGATGAGTGAGCACGGCAGTGGAAAGACTGGCAAATACGTATTGTGTGAAGTGGACAAGTTATTACTCTTCTGGAAATATAAGGGCAAAGTGGAGTCACTGAGGGGAAAGATGAAATGAGTTGACAGCATCCAGAATCAATGGCTTTGCTGGGCACTGCGTGACCAGGCAAGGGAATCTTTCCAGAATAACCTGTGCCCGAGAAATCTACGATCCCACAACTTCCTGGCAGTAAGTGAGCCCCGCTCTTCAGGGATGTCACCTCACCTCCCTATCCCTGTTTTCCTGTAGTTCCCTCTGCCCGTTCATTAGTTATCTGGTTAAGGGAGCAAGCAGGAATGCCCCCTCTGTCTACCACCTGGTCACTCAGGCTGATTGGGATCCAACATGCTTACCAAAATGTTTCTAGTGACCTGATGCCATTCCGCATTCGATTCTTAGATATTCTTCTGGAGTGCCCTTGGGTCTTGAAAACAATACCATTTGATTTTCATGAACTTCATGTTTTACTAGCAGTCCCTGATTCTATGGAAAGCCAGTGGCAGTTTTTGAGGCTGTGTGACTTATTTTCATGGTTTCTCGCTAGGATGCGACTTTCATTATTTATCTGTAACTTCCAATTGCAACTGGGGGTGGAGCTGCTTCATGTAAGGTACATGGAGTATGTAAAGACCAAGGTAGTCAATCACATGGCCTCATGGGAGTGCTGGGAGGTAAAAGGCTCTCAAGACCACACAAGCTATTTCCCAGTGTTCTCTTCTGCGGGACTTACAAAAAGGATGCCTTGGGTGAGGAAGAAAGAGTCTATTGGGTGACATTGTATCATTTATTACAACTCCTTGGCTCCCAGAAGTATGCAGAAAGAGACGAGAAAATGCAAAAGTCTCTGTTTATTTAGGTTGTTAAATAGAGTCACTTTTGTGGTTTCAAAATGCATTCATCATCCTAATTCAAATGCCCCCAAATAAAGTATTAGATCAAATTGAAGTAAATAACAAGTAAATTGAGCTCATGTTTTTCTGACCAATTGCATCTAGGAGTAAGTCAGTGAGTCCCCTACCTGACCCTAGCTCTCTTCTGGCTGAACTTGAACTCTCAGGGATTCATGTGACCTAGGCCTTTGGGGGTGAGCACAGTTACGGATTTTGTCTTTGCACATGCCCTTGGTTTTCTCTCTTCTAGTACTATAGGTGGAAAGACAACAGTTACCAGGTCAATGTTAATCTTCTCAGCCTTCAAAAGAAGTGATGAAATGGTTTTTCGTTTAACATATTATGGGATATTGTCAAGGAAAGGATGTTGAAAGGTGACTTTGGAAGTGACATATACTCCCATTGATATCTTCTATGACCTTTGGAAGTGTTTTGTGAAGATGTACTTCATTCAATTGCTTCTGTTTTTCCAGCTGTTCTTAGTTCTATAAATTTTGATTGGGTCACTTCTTAGTGGCCCTTTCTCATGACAGCAATATTAAGCATAAGTCCTGGTTTCTGCCAAAATGCCAGAAGAAAGGACTTTGGCATCTCAACTGCAACTTGTGGGTGAAACACTGCTGGAGAAACAATGGTAACATGAACTGTTTGAAATCGTTAGAGTGGTGTCGCATAAAATATAAACAATGGAATTGTAATTTGATTCAGATCCTTTTTTTCCAAGTCAAACTTCATAATTTCCATCACCAAGTACTTTATTTTTCTTCTACAGGAGACCAGGACTGGACAATCTCGAACTTGTCGTATATAATTGCTTTCATCTTTTTTTTTTTCATGCAATAGAGAATTGAAGATATTTCCATATGGAAACAAAAAAGGGAACCTCTAGTTTAACTCTGCATGAAAATGTAGCCAAGACAAATTGCAGCACTAGTAATTAGGAAGCAATAATGCGTGTTCAGCCCTTTGTCCTGAGCTGGCCCGGCCTGCACAATTTGGAAGTAGTGCATATTTCAGCTGATGCAGGGGACAATATCATCTGCTCAACCTTTGGGGAGAGGACTTGAATTTCACATATAATTTTATGGTGGGATTTAACAAGTCAAAACATTAATTGGAGGTAAAAAAAAATACAGTTGTTCTCCATAAATATCACATGGAATTTTATCAGTGCACCCCTCTCACATGAAAGGAGGTCATTGTAAAACAGCAAAACACATTGAAACAAAAGAATCACAACAAAATAGCATAGTCTTCACATAACGGATGTGATTATGCCTTTCCTGTTAGCTGTTGAAAACCTCTTTGGATTTTTAAAAAGGTGTGTTTTCAAACTAGAAGGTATAAGTTGGTAAACAATTCAGCAGGTTCTTCTTCAAGGACATACAAGGTCACTGGGGAAAACGCAAATCAAGGCAGATTGTTGGACCTCCTTAAATGCTCCTCTAAGAAGCTTGTAACAATGTTCATTTCTTTAGTGCACACTTAATAAAGAAAGAGTCTCAGAGTTTAAACAATAGTAGGAAGTCACCTATGATAACATCCCCTCCATCCTCTCTCTCCTGATGGCTGGTGAAGTTTACCTGTGCTGTTTGGGGACAATAAATGATTTTCCAACAATATTTAATAGACCTTTTTTAGAATTGTTTTTTGATACAAAGTCCCTGTAGCCTCACCTGGCCAAGAACTCACTACATAGACCAGGCTGGCCTGAATGTCACAGAGATCTGCCTTCCTCTGCCTCCTGAGTGGTGGGATTCAAAGTGTGCACCACCCCCCCAGCTTTTAATAGACCTTGAGATACCCATGTATACATAGGACAATTGATCATTAAAAATCTATTTTCAATTCTATTTAAATTCAACTGAATTATCTGGTATACTTCAGTCTGTCATGCACAGTAACAGAGAGATGAGGGGTCTGAAGTTATAATGGGAGACATGAGCTTTTGAGTTGGAAATTTAGGGAGCAGTGATTTATCGGCATTTCTTTTAAAAATACCAATGCAAAGAAAATGAAAATATGTTGTAAGGTGTGCAATCCACCAAGAATGCTCTTTGGACATTTGAAAAATCAATTTGGATGTGCTCAGGTCCATGATCTTGAAACATTTGATAGCCTGTGGTTGAACTGTTATTTCGAAGCTCTAATTGAATTTTTTGGCAATTGTGAGGCACTATTTCAGATGCATATTGATCCTGTTTGATAATCACTAGGATGGATAGCTTAAGAAAAGACAATTTTAGTTTCCTCTGGAAACAGGCTCTGGCCTTCCCTTTTGTGTTTGACTGGGGACAAATACAAACGAAAGATCCAGACATGCTGTCCAGCAGAGAAGCTTGCTTAGGAAGGAGCCAAGGTGAAGGGCTTCTCTCTGTTTTCTGTAGTACCAGATTAATGGATAGCATAGTAACTAAACACCAAGTAGTCTTTTCCAAGTTCAATTAATGCTGGTAGACTTGGTCTTGAATCATTGGAAACTGGAAAACATGATTGCAGGACTTGAAGTGAGGATTAACCATGGAAATACCAAGTAGGAAAGGACTTTGACTTTACCCACAGAGAGACTCTGCTCAGTTCCTGAATAATAAATCATGACTTTTCATTTTTTATGTTTTGACTCACAGAAAGCTTTTTGCTTTTCAGAAGATGATGCTTTACAGGAAAAGTAAAATGCATTAACATTGTACAAATATTTGACAATTGTCAGAGCCATTAATATCAAAGTTTCTGGGAGACTTTGAAGTCATTGCTTATAAACTCACCTTTTCAGTAGAAAATGAGATAATATTTGCAATAAAATGAATTATATAAATGAATATTTACTGTGGGGATCTGACAAAGAGAAAAATCAAGAGAAATTGTACCCAGAGCCCCATAAGGAAGAAAATAAAGCAAATAATAATGTACAACATACATTAAATACGTGATGTACATGCACCTCTTTTTTTGCTATTAGTTGTATTTAGAAATCCTCATTAAGGGAAGAAGGAGCCATTTTTTGTTGCCTTTGTTTCATTACTCTTTTAGTGATAGATAGGAATTTACTTTTTCAAGTAATTTGAACATATGACACAAAAATGTAAGATACACGGTTAATCAGTGCTGAGATCAGAAGACACATAATAGAAAAATGTGAAATTAAAAAAACCTAGTTAAATAAATATGCATTGTTGCTGGAAATTTTTAGTGACTCAGTAAATTAGTTGTAAGTCAAATCTGAACTACCATACGCAAGTGTTTTTTCAGGGGAAGAGTTTTGGCTACTAGGCGGGGAAGAGAAGTGTCAGAGCCTCATTCTCTAGTGACAACAGGGTCATGGACACTACGCGATTAGCCCTCCATCTCTGATTTGACTTTTTCTGCATGTTAGCATCTTAGATTGGGCCTCTCGGGTGAGTAGAAACGTGTTTCCTGATGTTTCCCAACTTGATCATAGACAGACTGGGACTCCTACTTCTTGTTATCAAGTTCTAAAGACACAGAAAATGTTGACCGGCTGCAACTATGTTAATCGCATAACCCTGAGCTAATCAACTTTTTCTTGGGGGAGTCCTCTGTTAGGAGTCCAGGGAGGAACACTGGCCCATGCCAGGTTCAATCACTGTGGCCAAGGAGAAGATGTGAAACAGAAGGCAGCCGTCAGTGCAAACCCACAGCTAAAGTAGAGGTTGTAAATGACTCAGAAAAGTGAATGCTGTTGTGAGTAAACACAGGAGTAAACAGTCACTCCTTCCTTTTAACATGTGCCCACGACATTCTCTGAAACTAATTTTGTTGCAAGATTTGTTCCTTTCCTAAGTTCAAAGGTCTTCCTTGCCTGAGAACGTGCTCATATGATCTTACAGCAATGGTGTCAGCATGTGTAAGACCTATGCAAACTCAAAGAAAAAAACTGGGGAAATGGGCTGAAGAGCTATTGGCAGCTGGTCACTGCTGGATGAGGGAGAACTGATCTTTAAGGAAGAGACTCTAGACAGGTTGACTGGATTCCAGCGGATGAATTTATCCTGAGGGCCATCTGGGTACACAAACTTGACTTGATAAGCCTTAACATATATGATAGGAATGCATGAAATGTGGTGTGGGGGACGTGGGAGGTATGGATGGGGGAAGGGAATATAAAGATGATTAAGATGTTTTATAATGCACAAAATTTCAATAAAAAATATAAAAAATCCACAAAACTTGAAAAAACATTAATATTTAGTGGTAATATTTTTTTGTGTGTATGGTGCATGCACGTGTACTTTGTGTATATGTGTGTATTGTGTGTGTACATGATTTTGTACCCATGTATACACATGTAGAGACAAGAGGTTGATGTCAAGTGTCTTTCTCTGTCACTCTCTACCTTAATTTTTGAGACAAGGTTTCTCACTCAGCTTGGAGCTTGCTGTATTAGCTAGACTGGTTGGTCAGCAAGCCCGTAGGAGCTGGCTGTCCTTATCCCCTGCTCCCAATACCATCCAGACTCATAACACCAAGCCAGACTTTCACATGGGTGCTGGGGATCTGAACTCAGTTCTTCATGGCTATGTAGCAACAGCTGTAGTCACTGAGTCATCTCCCTAGACTAGTGGTAATGTATATTTAAATAAGGAATGTGATATCAACATTGAATAAAAACAAAAGAACAAAAGCAACAATGTAAGTCTCAAAATATAATCAAGAAAATATTAAGGACTATAAACTACTTACAAATGTGACATATAATAGCCAGGTGATAAATAACTTAAAATTCTGACAATAATTATATCTTCTGTGCTTCATCTAGTTTGTGAAGCTTCAGGATACCAAATGCTCATTGCAAGCAATAGATGGGCTGATATATGCAGGTGCTGGGATCATTCAGCGCTCATGGCTCTGCTCTGGTACCAGTCCACTAAGGAGTGCTTCAAGGCAGATGACCAAGAGTGAATAACAGTAATTATTTTTTAATCATAATCTTTTCTTCTTTTTTATTGGGCTTTTAAAATTTCATACAATATTTCCCACTCACATCCAGACCCCCTCCCCAATCCATGCCTCCCCCTGCCCCACTGAACCCTGTGCACTCTGCCATCCATGCTGAGTCCTGTTCATTCAGGTGTTTGTACCCAAATGTCCTTCAGTGTAAATGCATCCACTGGAGTCTAGTCAGCCCATCCACTGATCGTATGTAAGTCATACTCTCCTTCACCCAGAAGCAACCAGTCTCAAATAGTTCTCTATCTAGTGCTGACTGCCACGTATTTCTCACCTCCCCTTTGGGCCCTTATTTCATTGAGCTGACATGAGTCCTTTGTGGGATGTCACCACTGCTGCAGGCACACATGAGCAAGCCCCCATTGGCCTAGAATCCTCCACCTCATACATTCATGAACCAGCCCTGGTTCTTAGAATCTTTCTGCCTCCTCTTCCACAATGGTCCCTGAGCCATGAGTGGGTGAGGATCCATATAGGAGTCCCATCCTACACTCTACAGTCTATTATTCTCCGAAACTTGGCCAGTTGAGGCCTTCTGTAACATACTCTGATGTACATGGTGAGAGTTGAAGGGTGCATTAGCCCTCTCTCTACCCCTTATTCCACTATGTTCCATGAGCCTTGGTTGTAGGAATTCGACTGTAGATGTGTCACCTAGTACCAGGCATCTCCCAGGTGTATGTTCTCTATGCTTGATCAGATGTGTAACTCTGTGGTAGCTTCCATCTGTTGCAAAACGAAGTTTCTTTGATGAGTGCTGTATGGCATGTTATTTGCTCTAAGGGAGAGGTCTCCTCTGTCTTTCACTGCATTCCCTTCCAAACATTATTTTTGAGTTCCCAAACTGCAATTATTTGAAGACATCTCAGAATGGTGTTACCTATAACCTAACTATGAAAGAAAAACTAGAAGTTGATCATTTAATAAAATGTGTTTGATGAAGAACATGTCCACAATTCTATTAATCAGTAACATGCATAATTCTGTTTTTTTTTTCAGCAAAGACTAAAATTTCATTTAATATTAAGTGTGGACTTTGAGCAAGAATTCAAAAAGATATTTTGACATAGGTCTTGATTCTTGCTCAGAATAAGAACTCTGTTCAAACAACTCATTTGTATTAGAAATATGGATTAAATATCTTGCAGTTACCATATTGTGTGTTTGTAAATCTCAAGTACAGTGTTCATGTTTCAATGATGATACACACAGGTCTAAAATGGAAGATGTAAAGTAGTTCATTGTGTGGTGGCTATCAGCTTGTCAGTCTAGTGTGGCAGAACATAACCATAGTTAATGAGTTACAATAGGGGGTTTTATTATTTAAAGATAGGAGGAAGGGAGAACAGAAACCTTGGATTCCTGTTCAGCAGGTCTGAGAAAGTTGCTTAGGGCTGATGGAGTCTTTATTTGGTAACACACTTGTGTGACAGGGGACCCCAAATGCAGCTCAGTCTAACTCCCATATCTTTGGGTATGTGACTCATTGGGTTGAAGGCTTGAAGAATGTGTTTTCTTAGTGGGAGAGCTGAGTCCTTGCTGTTTTTTATCAGTTCCCTCTTATCTTGGGATGTTGATACTTAAAATATTCTCTAGTTATTCTTGAGAATGATAGGAACTGGAGAGAGGACCGAATTGACTCAAGACCACTCAAAAAATTGTCCTCAGGAGATCTCTTACATGGATCAACTAGGCAGAGGGAGCTTTCATAATTCTCACAGTGAAAATGTATTTCCATCTTGAGTATATACTTAGTCAATATCAGACACCTACAAAGTTCAAGGGTCTGGATTAATGTTGTGAACAGGGAGATCTGATATTCAGGATTTATTATTTCATTACAGAAGGCTAAATGCTGCATTCTGGGTGACAGCATGCACTATTCGAAAACAGGAGACCACAAACCAGGAGACACAGAGCATTTTTGTTCTGTTCAAAGCACAATTATCCAGAAAAGGAAGTCTGTTAAAGTGATAATACACACCTCTAACTCAAGACAGTAAAAAGAAAAAGAAAACTTGAATGAGAGTCAAAATTACAATTCTTTCATCTTCATCAGTATAATTACATAGAAATATTACTGAAATCTGAGAATCAAATGGATCTTGAAAGTTGGGCAAATTTTAAACTTTTAAAAAAATTATTTTATTTGTTATTTTTATTTTTACATGTATGAGTGTTCTGCCAGAATGTATGTAAATGTACTAGTGCTATGCAATGCCCATGAAGGTCAGAAGACGGGATCGGATTCTCCTGGAACTGAAGTTTCAGGCCATTGTTAGCTGCGGTGTGGGTGCTGGGGGTCAAACCCAGGTCCAGTGCTCTTAAACAGTGACCCATCTCTCCAGCCCCACGATTCCACTCTTAAAATGGTCTTAATTTCCTCCCACCTCCTTGTTCTTGGAAAAGGGAATTATTACTGTTATCAAGATTTAGCAAACAGATCATTATTCCAGTCTGCCTCTATTGTGAACAATCCACTGGTAATGTCAGTGGATCCAGAAATTTGTCTAGTTTTGAGTTTAAATAACTGATTTCAGCTAAGCCTTTTAGGAACAGAGGCCAAACTAACAAAAATATCCCCTATATCCTCTGAGTAATGTTGAAAAAATATCAAATAACTTTCAAGAATTGTTCATTGGGAAAAAAAATGCTGTTCTGGAAAACTAGAAAGCAAAATGATTTTAACCAGAAATGTTTGACAGCAGCAATAATCTAAACATTACTTTTTCTTTTTTATTGTTTGAGAATTTCATACATGAATATATTGTGTTTTGATCTACATCATCCCATTCCCCTCCAATTCCTTCCCTAATACCATGTTTCCCTCTCAACTTCGTGTGCTCCCTCTTCTTCAAACCTACTGATTCCACTTAGTGCTGCCTTTATGTGCATGGGTGTAGGATAATCTACTGGGGCTGATTAGCCGCTCAAGGGCCCCAAAGCAAATGAAAGCCCCTTCCTTTAGTAGCCATCAATTGTCAATATCTTCTTAGCTATGGTTGAAACTTCATGAGCCTCTTGCCTGTCCATTCTGGGATTTTGGCTGGTTTGATTTTGTGCAGTTCCTGTGAATGCAGTCACAGCTGCTGTGAGCACATGGGTGCAGCAGTCCTGTCACATCCAGCAGATACTCTTTCACTGCAGAAGGCTCTTACAATTTTCATCCCTCTCTTCTGCAATGACCCCTGAGCCTTGGAGTAAAGCTGTCTGACTTAAAGCCGACGACTCCATAGTCTTATTTGATACATGTTGACCAGTTATGGATTTCTGTATTAATCACCATTTACTGCAAAAATAAGCTTCTTTGTTGAGGACTGAGAGATGCACTAATCTATGTGAATAATGGTTAATCATTAGATGCCAGTTTGCTACTGTATCCATTTAGCAGAATTATAGTAGAAGATTCTCCCCCAGGGCCTATTACATAGCCGGTCATGGTTTTCTTTGTTTGTTTGGCCCAATTAACAATACCAAGCATGAGTTCCATCTTGTTGCACAGTCTTTAAATACAACCAGAAAATGGTTGGTTACTCCATAGCATCAGTTGCCACTATTGCAGCGCTGGACTATGGTCATACCAAAGACAGTCATTATTGTAGCTCCCAGTGTTCACAACTGGGTAAGCTTGTTGAATATTTTTCTTCCCTAGTAGCTTAAATAGAACCTTCTGGCACTATGAAATCTACCTAGTATGGGTGAAGCTTCAAGGTCTTTACCAGCTTGATTTCTCCATGTCTTATGACCCGAGTATGTGTTATCTTTAAGGAACAGGATTTGATCATGAAGTTCTGGAAAGTAACTTAAAGCAATGGCAATAGCTTATGTTTGGTGGGGGGTGCTCTGAGACCCCACTCTCCAACAATCTGTAAAGAGGTAACCCGTACCTGAAATTGGATTGTGTATTTGATAGTCTATGGAGCCTGAGGGATTTATATGTATTTGAATATATTTTAGGAAGCTTTTACAGTAGTAGGTTTCCATATGCATTTTCAAAGGTCTTTATTATTAGTTGTCTGTCCCCAAGTTCCCTCTGTTAGGGTTCAGATAGCCCTGCCCCCTCACCAACAGGATCCCAAGGACTTCTCATGTTCCTGAGAAAAGGGAACCTAGCTGATAAGCACCTTGGTCTTTGAAGTCAAGAGAAGCAGACTTTTCTCCACTGTTTGGCCAACATGGCAGGCTTCCCCTTAGAGCTCTAAAGAGGACAGGTTTGAACAGTCTTGCTCCCCCTCACCCAGCCCCTTAAAAGACCCCAGCTCAAGACCAGGGCAGACGTTTTCCCTGCCCAGAAGGGAATCTGCCCCATGTGTTCCTTTGCTAATAAACCCTATTTTGATGGAGTTTTAGCTGTGCCTCAGTGCCTCATCATCCATTCGCTTTTTACCTATCACCCTCCTCTTTTATGTTCTTCCATTTACCACCCCATTTAACCCTTCCTATCCCATTATTTACCTTTCCTCATTCACACCACCTGGGTTCTACCCATTGCTTTAAATCCCAGCTCAGTCACTTACTATGTACTCCAATTTAAGCACACATATCTAAAGATCCACATAGGAGAGAGAGCATGTAGCACTCATACTTTTGGATCTTAGTTACCTTACTCAGAATGACTATTTTCAGCTCCACTCCACTGAACAATATTTTTGTATTTTTATTCTTTCTTCTTTGTTCTTTTTTGTTTTTCATTTTTTGAGACAGAGTCCCCACAAGCCCCAACTGGCCTCGTTCTCACTGTGTAGACCAGGCTGGCCTCAATCTCACAGAGATCCACCTGCCTCTGCTTCCTGAATGCTGGGATTAAAGGTTCTCTTTATTCATTTTTATTTAAGAGACAAAGATAGTCTATAAACAAACATTTATAGTTATGAATAATAGTTCTACAGTGACATGGAAAAGTACTAAATGAATGCTATAAGGAAAAATAAGCCCTTTGGGGGCTCTAATAAGTTAATTAGACAAAGAGTAAAAGGAGGAAATCTTTAGCAAGGGGGATCCTGGAGACCAGAAGCTTTCTTACATGCAATGTCAGTTGTTTGGTGATTACTGCAGCAGTTCATGTTCGTTCATGACTTTCCAACTTTAAATTAAGTGCAAATAATGACAGTGATAATGAGGGGTTTCCAGTGATTTCAGCTTAAAGACTTATTCCTCTCCATGAATCTTTGTAATTGAATTTGTAGTGATGTGCATAGCAATTGATATAATCAGAAAACATGTCAGAAAATATAAAATAGCAAAAACCCAAACAAGAATTGAGCTGGCAACAGAGCCAGCTGGTGGATGAAGAGGTAGCGGTAGAAGCACTGTTTACTGTGTTGCATGTTGTGCTGGTACTGGGTTATATTAAATATAAGAGAGCAGTACAGTGGAACCTGTTTGTTCAAAATGAAACAGTTTGTGGAAATGATTCCTCTGTGCCGTTCCAACAATGAAGAGATGTACAGAACCACCCTACTCCAACCATGGAGATATTAGATACACAATTTATCTTTTCCTTTCAATGGATAAGGCAATAGCTCATTTTCAGCTTTACTAGGTTACTGCTAGGTTTACTGAGTAAAAATAAAGTAAAATAAAAGAACTTCCTTGAAAAGAGAGAAATTAAAATAATGATAGAATTAGAATGCAGGGAGAGTGGGCAGTGTGTACCCAAGATGGGTCTAGAGGAAAGAGAGCAGAACTCATGGGGAAATCGAAGGATGATAGCTGAGATCCATTAGTGATGTCTACCGCAGTGATGGGTGGAGCCTGCTTGAGGTACTCCTTCCCTCTTCCTGTCTGGTATTAGTTACTTTTCTGTTGCTGTGAAAAAACACAGTGACCAAGGCAACTCATAGAAGGAAGAGTTTATTTAGCTTATCGTTTAGTGGGTCCATAATGGCAGGGGAGACATAGTGGCAGAGGTGACCAGATCAGAAAGCCTAGGAATCACATCTTCAAGCAGGCATAAGAAGCAGAGACAGACAGGAAATCAGACAAGGCTTAAGACCCCCTGCCCCCAGTGATGTGCTTCCCAGGCAAGGGGGCACCTCCTAAAACCTCCCCAAATTGTGATACAAACTGGGGAGAAAGTATCCAAATACTTGGAACCTCTTGGAGACATTCTCATTCAAACCATTCCATTCCATTCCCTGGTCTCCATAGGCTCATGACCATATAAAAAGCAAAACGCATTTAGTCCACCTTCACAAATCCCCACAGTCTTTAACAGTCTCAATACTATTCAAAAGTCCAGAGTCCAAAGTCTCTTCTGAGCCTCAAGACAATCTTTTGACTGTTAGCCCTTATAAAATCAAAAGACAGATTACATACTTTCAACATACAATGGAACTAAGTACACATTCCTATACCAAAAGGGAGTAATGAGAGCTTGCTTAGAAAACCCTGGACCAAAACAAGACTGAAAAACATCAGCAAACACCAAACCCAGCAGCTCCATGTCTGACTTCTGGCGCTTAACTTTCAAAAGACTTAGATGGCTCAGACCCTCCAGCTTTGCTGCATGCAACATGTCTCTGTCTCTTGGGCTGGTACCACTCCCTGTATGACCCTCTCTTGGCTCCCGTATCTCTGGTGTCTTGGAGTCTCAAATGCCAACTAAGCTTCACCTTCACAGTTTCATGAAATGGATGCCCCTGCTATACACTGCTTGGTCTCAGTGGCTCACTTAAACAAAGAAGGAAGCAGCGATGACCCCTTCCTTTTGTTTCTTTCATTCTTCTAAAGCCAGCTCTGGGTGAACAACACTGCTAAGTTTGGCTGCTGGCCTGGGATGGACCCCTGCTCCCTTCATCCATACTATAGTAACTTTTCTATACTGTGGTTTTCTAGTAGCAGAAAACCCCTCCAGCATTTTCCTTTCACAAATTGGAGAGCTTAGATGGGTGTGCTCTTACCCTGAAACAACTCTTTCCATTGTTTAAGTGCAAATTTTTAAGCCTCTCCTTAAACACTCTGATCTCCCTATCAAAGAGAGCCTCTCCTTCAACACATGCCTTGACTCCAACATTAATCTTCCTAGTGCTCCTTTTCTATTTAAACTGTATGTTTTGCAATTCTTTCTGTCCCACTTTTTATCACTGCAGATCTGCATAATTTTCACAGTTAATAGCCACACCACCATTTCTATGTTAGGCTGCCTCAAAATCTGCCCCACCACAGAAATTAGTCCATTACTTTTAAACTTTGCTTCAGGCAAGCTCCTAGGCTGGAGGAAGACTGAAGCCAGATGCTTTGCCAAAATATTGTGGTTGTTGCTTAAGTCCTTATGTCTCTCTGGAACTACGTTGTTTTCAGCACTGCTTTCTTCCAGGCTCCTACTAAAACCACCTGTTAAACTCTGCTTACGGCATTCAACCAGTTTTCCAGTCCAAACTTCCACAGTCTTCCACATTCCTCCCCAAAGCCACATGGTCAGGTTCTTCACAGGAGCACCCTACCAACTTGGTACCAACTTCTATATCAGTCACTTTTATGTTGTGACAGAATACTTGGGACCAAGATAACATATAGAAAGAAGAGTTTATTTGGCCTACGGTTCAGAGATAAGAGCCCATACTGGTGGGGGACAGATGGCTGCAGAGGTGGATGGAGCAGAAAGCTGAGTGATCACATCTTCAAGCAAGCAGAGGAAGCAGAGAGAGACAGGAAATCTGGTTAAGGCTTAAGAACTCTCAGTGGCTGCACCTCCTAAAACCTCCCCAAACAGTGCCACCAACTGGAGCATCTGGGAATCATTCTCATTCAAACTACCACAATGTCCCAGCATGCCTTGGCTTTGTGTGCTTTGGGGGGCTATATGCTCTCTTGGAACTCTGAACATGAGGGTTAAACTTCTTTTACACCAGAGTGCCATTCCCAGTACCAAGAAATAGGCAAAATGCTTCAGCATTATTCTGTGACCTTCAAAATAACCCCCAAATGTAACTAAATTTTCTTAAATATGTGAATCAATTCAACAATGAAACCCAATCCTTTTATTTAGTAATAATTCAGTTTTTCATTTCAGATCTCAGTGGCCTGTCACAGAGTTCTGATTGCAGTCATCACTCAGGGGTTATTACAGTGTCCCTGGCATGTCCAGGTCAGATTTAATAAATGACTTTTTCCATTGTTTCTTTGTTTCATGTTTTAGATCTACCACTGTTTTTCTTCTTCTTTTTTTTTTTTCTTATGCTCAGTGGCTCCTTTTAATCTAGCATCTTAAGATCCATTTAAACATTTTTATGATAGCGAGATTATAATCTGCTATTCGGATGATTTTTAAAACAAAGCTACCAATTATATGGGACTAGAGTGCAGGGCTTGGGCTTGACTTTCTCCATTTTTTGTGGTGAAAATCTGCTTTGGGTAAGTGTTGGCCAATATTTTGTTCTGATTGCAGTGCCACCTAATTTTTATTTCAGTTACTCTTTGTGACTAAGGAAAATGGAAAATGAAGTAGGTATGTCCTCAGCAGCAGAAATACACATCGATTATCCTGCTTGTGGAGGTCAGTTCTATTGAACCAGAGGGAAGAAATTGTGGACTAGCTACCAATTTTCTGCTTTTGGAGATTTTATAGTTTTTATTAGTAAGAAGTTGAGCCATGAGGTAATAAACATATGCTTAATTTTAAACATATTGTGGGAACCAAAATATCCAAAATGGAAAAAAAAGCAAATGTAATTTAATTGATTTTTTTTTCTTACTGAAGCAAAGGCAGCCCAATTATGTAGTCAGCTTTGATTAGGAAATTAATTCATGTATAACTCACAGGAAGATCCAACAGCCGCTCATGAAATAGTAGATAGTTTAAATGCTTTCCATTCAATTGTTTGATACATTGAAGCAAATCCAAAATGAGAAAGATTATTTTGCTTATCATTATTTTTTCATTTACAAACAAAGAACTATACTTTGTTAAAGACTGAATGCTGTAATGGGCTATTTGGGAGAAAGTGATTTTTAATCTTTTTGAGCTGGCTTGTTCCAGAAGGTTCAGCTAAGGTCAATTTCCATTCATTCTGTTTCCTGTGAGCCAAGCACCTCATCAAGTGAAGGGAATAAAGATGAATAAGAAATATCTGTGCTCAAGAGGCTAACAGCCCAGCCAGCAACAGAAAGGTCTGCATGAAAACATGAAGAGGGAGGGTCCCGGCCCCAGGTGTGGCAGGCTGAAAGGCACTCTTCTCTTCATCTGGAGGAGCAATCAAAGGGGAAGGGGAAACCTGAGCCACACCTGGAGCTGAGGAAGAGGTTAGGGCACAGAGGGAGGGCACACATTGTGAAGGCAGAGAGCCAAGAGCCACTCCTGAGCAGTGACAGGTCATTGCTTTCATTGCTGTGAAATCCCTAGAGTGGAAGCAGCCGATGAGACTAGCCACAGGTGGGGTCAGATTGACGGTAAAGGTACTTGTGAAAAGTCTGGGAGCAGCTGCTGAAGTCCATGGGGATGCATGACATGATCAGATTCCATTAGAAAAAATATCCATATTCCCGTACAGCTGATATTCACTGTATTTTTCTTTGCTCTTAAGCTAAATGCGATGAATTTCATTTTCTTCCTTATTTACCTAGTCATTTGTTCTGTCCTTTAATACTTGGGATCAAGTGTGAGAGAAAGATAAATAATCAGTTGTTAAAATGCATTTAAAATTGTGATACATTATAGTAGGTGTTGTAGAACCTCAGAGATGCTGCAGAATATTCTCTATAAGCTCTCTTCCAGTATGCAAATGCATTACTATTTTGTTATGGTTTGAATGTTGGCTCAATCAAATCCTACAGATCACAGTCATTATTTGAAGGAAAAGAATTAAATGTTGACAACAGCTGGAATAAATGTGCATCTAGAGGTGACCTATATGCTCAAGTTCCATGCTGACTGACTTTTCCTCAACTCACACACACGCCTGCCCCCACACATGCTGTTAGATTTATCCTTGTCACCAATGTCCCATTAGACATTTGAGGAGTTTTATCACTGTCAGCAGAGAACCATTTGTAACATTGAATGAGTACAACTTTGAAGCTATACCTCATGTAATTCAGTTTTTGCCAAGTTAGAAGTGCACACAGGATGGATGGCAGAGCTCTATTATGGGATGTACAGGATGGCTGCAAACAGGGAAGGAATGAAATCCCCAGGGACATCCTGGAAGCCAATTGCCTGCACTGCAACACAGCCCCTGGCTGGAAGAAAACAAAAGCAGTAAACAGGTCAACTTCAGGTATAGCAATTAGAGTCAGGGCAATAGGGAGGTTGCCATGCCTTGAAGAAACAGAAGAACAGTTAGAACTGAGGGAGCCAGCTCCAGGATGGAATACTTTCCTTCTCTGGTGATGTTAAAATCTTAATATAGTTGCATCTATTTAAGTTACTGTTTTGAAAGGCTTCTCACAATCTAAGACAGATGTTTTGTTTGTAGGATGTAGTTCTTTAGTTAAGGCAGTTTTCAAGTAAAGCATGGCTCAAATTGCTACACTTTCTTGAAGGCATTTGGGGACCTGAGATCACTTCCAAAACTATAAATTTACAGTACTATATACATGATAAAAAATAAGACCTTGATAGAGGTAGAGAAAGAAGGGAAACATTTTCTCTTTTTTTCCCTGATTTATCTGGGAGATTCCTTTATTGAATAAAGCAAGGAATTAAGTAAAGATGAAATAATCCTTACAAGCTGTTTGTTTGTGGTGGGTTCTTAACAACAGGAAACCTCATCATTCTTTGCATATTACCTCCCTTAAGAGTGGGGAGGTCTGTGCTCATTCTAGCATTGCCAATTCCCAAGTCTGGGACCATGGTCTTTTGTCATAGCCTTGGTTTGAGGTTGGTGATATAGCTCAGTCAGTTGGTAGACTGCTTGACTAGCATGCACAGAGGTCTGGGTTTGATTGCTAGTGCTGAATAAACAACTGAAAATCTGTAGTAATAGCACTCTGGAAATGGAAGCAGGAGAATTAAAAGTTCAAGCTCATCCTCTGATGCATAGAAATCCAAAGCCAGTCTACGGTATATGCGATCCTATATTTAAAAAATAATGAGCTGGGGAGATGGTTTAGTTGGTAAAGCACTTGCTGTGCAAACATGAGGTCCTGAGCTTGCAGCCTCAGAACCCAAGTAAACCCAGACTGCAGCAGTGTGCATCTGTTACCTCAGGGCGCCTAAGGGGAGGTGGGAAGTAGAGACAGGAAAATTTCTGATACTTTAAGGCCAAACTAGCCTGGAATATACAGTGAGGAACAGGAGACTCTCAAACAAGATAGATGGTGAAGACCAACACCAAAAGTTGTTTTCTGACCTCAAGAAGGTCATGCTATGGGATGCCCATGCCACCCCCCTAACATATACACATACAGAATTTTAAAAGAATTATATGAGTTAATCTAGGTTTTTTATTTATAACAAATATGCCATAAATGTTTGTTGTTATTCCTATATAGGAGAAGAAGAAAGTTAACAAATTTAGGTTTTCCATTTCCTGTAGACTTTTAACAATGCTCTATACAGTAATTTTAGTCTGTGTCAGTTGTAAAAAGTAGGAAATTCTGTTATTAAAGAATCGCTGAATATACTGTAAGAAATCCAAGGAAGATAAAAGTTTTACAAATATGTAAATACACTATTCATTTGTAAGTTTGTTACTGAGACTGTGAGCTTACAGAAGATTGAACAGGAAAATTTTGGGCTTGCTTTGTTTGGTTTGAACTTCTGCTATTTATACAGGGCTGGAGAAAATAAATTCTGCTTATGATATGAACTTTAGTGTAAAATGGATGCATTTAGGTTTTAGAAAATACATCACACAGTGCTGACTTTTAATGCACTGACTGAAAATTCCTTGGAAGAGATGCCAGTGTGCCATTTTAGGCTGAGCTTTATCATCTGGTAGAAAAACCAAGTGCTATCGATATAATCACAGAACATTTTAATAACAGGAAAGAAAAACAGGGAGAGAATTGAGCTAGACATTAATATTGCATTTGTGTTCATTCATTGTTTTTTCTCCCCCAAACAAATAATCTGTTTTAGAGCCTCTGGCTACCTGACCAAAGGGATTCATTATCCCATGATTATTATGGGAATCTGGACAGCTCCATAAATCCAGACACTGAAACGTGTCATAACACAGCAGTGATTTCAGGATCAAGGGAGCATTTTCTGTACATGTTATCTGGCTTGTGTTTGCAGGATAGGTATTTACAGAATGTGAATCTTTATTGTTGATGGCTATAAGAAAAAATTATAATGGATCTTATCACCCAATGACCCTGCTGATGAACAATGTAATCGATTTTAATAAACGGAATTATTCGAATGATGTTTTGTATTTGAACTTTATTTCTCTGTATCTTCTGATTTTTAGATAAGAAGGAAAAACTGGAACAAGAAATCAAAATGCTAAATTTAAGAGTTTCTTCTAGTCGCCACTTGAAATGAGTCTGGGTTACTCTAGAATAGACAATGTAAATATTGATCATAGACTTGACTATTAATTTCTCTTTTTTCTACTTTGGTAAGAAGGATTGAACCTAGGGTCTTGAGCATGTTAGGCCAAAGCTTTACCACTGGAGCTCCAGAGAGGCAGATAGTAGGACACAGGTGTTATTAAGGGGGAGAGCAAAAGGAGAGATACATAATGCTTAGATGGTATAGAAAAACCAGAGGAAGATGTGTTATTCAAAGTCCTACTGATAAATGCACATAAAATAAATATATGAGTCCATGTATTCAGCTGAAGGCTCTATAAGAAGAAACACAGTGCCAGAAAGAAGAAATCTCCCTTTGAGTTGTTGGTCAGGGTCGTCCAAGAGACTCCCAAAATAACATGGCCTATAGACACAACCCTTGAACTTGAAGGTAAGACCCTATTGCTGAAGATAAGCCACATTTTGGACACAGGACTTGGAGCAATTGAGCTGGAAATGACCTGGAAGCCTCAGCCCTCAGGACCAGCTCTCATGGTATCAGAGGATACTATACAAGCTGCTAAGGGAGAAAACCAATCAATGGTTCTCCCTAGCTGTGAAGCCTAAAAGGTAACAATGATTACCCCAGTAAACTACTGTTTTGGCGCAGTAGTGGCACTTTTTTGGTAAGTGTTTTATTGTATTTTTGTGTGTTTCATACAGAACATCTTAATCATCTTCATACCCCCTTCCCCTTTGGCACCCTCCCATAGTCACCCTCCGAATTCATGCATTCTGTCATTTGTGTTAAGGCCTGTCATGCCATGTCCCTAGATGTCCCTCAGAACAAGTTCATCCACGGAGGTCTAACTACGCATCTATTTATAGATCTAGCCATCTATTTTTCATCTTTTTCTGTATTTAAAAAATATTTGGGTGATACTCAACAAAGAAACAGAAAAAATTGAAAATCATGTAAAAGAAGACAGATAAATCAAAATAATGAAGTTAATTAATCAAAATATCAAAATCATGAAAATATATCCTCCGAGGTTTGTTTTTCTCATTAAAGAATAATAAAAGATTTTGAAGTAATCAACACTGTTCTTGACAACAAGTTCCCACAAGACCTTATAGTGTGCATTGTTGCACTATTTGAAGACCTCAATGTGAGATGATGCCTGGTACCTGTGGAAGCCATAAAAGGATGTCAGATTCCCTGGAACTGGAATGACGGATGGCTCTGAGCTGTCATGTGAGTGCTGAAAACCACACCCAGGTCCTCTGAGAACAGCAGGTGCTCTTAAATGCTTAGTTATCTCTCCAGCCCTGATCATTGTCATTTTTGTTAAGAAACACCTGGAAAAATGCATAGACCATGCATCCTCTGAAAACCTGTCAGATAGGATCTTGCTTGACTGAATTCTGAAGATCTGGTACATTTTCTAGTTGCCCTGTAAGAAAGGGGTCATGAGCAGCCCTGTTGTGTTATGAACCCAAGTTACTTACCATGGGCACAGCAACGAGGAATTTTGCTGATGATTGTTTAAGATGATCTCATTATTTTGCTTTTAACTAGGTCAAGATTTGGCTTAAATGATTATTTTAAATTTATTGTAGTGCATAGACAAATAGGTGGCTGAAGTCCAAAGATTTCAATTTACATGCATGGATCGAATAGTTTTAAGCCTGGAAACCCTTCAAGGTGTTTGTAAACTGATACTCCTCATGGCTAACTGAGTAGCTCAGTGCTATTCTGAAAATGGCTGAAAATTAATAGTAGTGTAACCAAATGTTACCTTGTTAAACTGGGTTGTTATTTATGATCTGTTTGAAAAAAGGAATGCCCACCTATAATTTTGTTCTTAGAATATTTGATGTTTAATTCTTTTTATTTGTAATAATTAGGTAGCTGGATGATAAATATATTCTAAGGTTATAAATAATAAAAACATAGTAAATATGCACAAAATATGATAGTTTTATTTTCTTTGTAGTCACAGCATGCTATATGCATCCCAAAGAAATATCGGATTAAAAATCAAGTTTTAAAAGAAGGGAGACAGAGTATTATCTTGAGTCTGTACAGTGGACACAAGAAGTCTACATTGAATAAGATAAGCGGTAAAGAAGGCATATGCCACTCAGTTGTTAGGAATGGGTTTTAGGCTAAAATCACACAGTATGAGCTACAAATAATGCTTATCCACAAGGTCAAATGTCAAGAAAAACCGAAAATCTTCTGGTATTTGTTTTTGATATAGCTTATGTTTTCAGTCATTCACTAACCAAAAGGTATTTTTTTGTGTACTTATTATAAATGAGGCCTTGTTAGACCGCAGGAAAAATAGCAAAAGGCAGAAAAGCATAATTTATGTATGTTCTTTGCTAGAGTGAATCATGACCTGCATGTCCCAGACAGCTTGTTTGTCATTTACTCTTTGGACAAACATTTACTAAGTCACTGTGTCAAGATCCAGGGATGTGCTGGAGAACAAGAAAGACTGAAGTCCTGATTACATCAGGGTGAAAACTCTCAGGTAAGGAACTACAAAAGGCATACTCAATCACAAATGTATTCCACTATTATTAAGAGTATTGTAACAGAAATGAAGTTTGTGTCTGGGTGTGGAGATGTATCACACCCATATTAACTTGCCAGAGGAAATAGTATATAAGTCATGTTAGCAGCTGATTACATAGTATAGGAATAGGGTGAAGGAAATGACAGAAGAACTTACTATATTCTAAAAACATATTCTTGTATTTCTTATATTTACAGACAAGTGCACTTTTCACCAGTCTCAAAGAAGCTTCTTTTGCAACAGATGGAGACGATTACAAAGCTCCACAACTGGTCAAAATACAGAGTGTAAGAAACCGTGTGGTTCCCATCCCTAACTAATCCATCCTCTAATAATGCAACCTCTATACCTAAGGCCCAGGAAACATTGTGGAAGAGGACATAAAGATTGTAAGAGCCAGAGGAACAAGACAAGTGATGCCAGATAATACATTGCAGACATGATCCAGAAGCCACACTAATGAAATCTCCACAGGATGATAAGCCTAGCAAGATCTGCATAATGACAACACCAGCCAACATGTCAATGTGGATAGGGGTTCCACCTAAAGGAAGCAGCTCTGAATGAAGAGTTACAGGTAATCAATGCAAACTGAGGGAGGGAGAATCAGTTTTCTCTATGAACTTGCTCCCTGTTAAATTAGCTAATCTCTACTGGTCAGTCCTAAACACATGTGCACATGAGCTCCACTAAATGGAATCACTGCATTATATATATATGAACATTTATAAATGTTTGTATGTATGTATAGATAACAATAGCAAACAAAGGAGAGGACAAGAAATTGAAAGAGAGAGTGCAGGCACAGCAAGAGTTTCAGGGGGAGTTGAGAGGGGTGGAAATAATGCAAATACAATATTCATGTAAGAAGTTCTCTAAAATTATATATATATGCAGGCTAGTAAGTAGTGTTCCTCTGTGATCACTGCTCCAGTTCCTGTCTCCAGGTTCCTGCCTGACTTCCCTCCATGATGAACTTGTAGCTGTGAGGTGAAAAAAAACCCTTTCCTCCCAAAGCTGGTTTCGGTCAGAGCATTTTATCACAGCAATAGAAGACGGACTAGGACACAGACCTTCTGATAATGTGAAATGAAGGAGACAGACACATAGATAGATAACATAGTATAGATCAATGATTGATAATAAGTAATAGATGATAGAGATATAGAAGATAGATGATAAATAGATTAGAATAGATGATAGATTTAGAGGTGGTGGAGGTATAGATATTGCTAGATGACAGATAATAGAGACATGATGATAGATTATGGCCACATAGATAATAGAGGACAGCTACATAGATGATACATGATAGCTAGATGATAGGTGGATGATGTAGGTAGAATGATACAGGTAGGTGACAGATGGCACATAGAGATCTCTTTTTACAAGGACGCTGTACTTATTTGCTCTATGTCTTTATGACCTTATTTAATCATAATGACTTCCTTAGAGGACCCATTTCCAACTATAGGGCTTCACCATATGGATATTGGGACAATACAAATACTAAGTCCATAGTAAATGACATAAGAAATGCTCCAATAGGAAAGTGTTTAAAGAAACAAAGAATAGGGCTGGAGAGATGGCTCAGAGGTTAAGAACACTGGTTGTTCTTGCAGAAGACCCAGGTTTGAATCTCAGCACCCATATGGCAGCTAACAACTGCCTGTAACTCCAATTCCAGGGGATCCAACGGCCTCTTCTGTCCTCCACATGCATTGCACGACACGGGTGCACTTACCTACATGCAGGCAATACACTTATACACATAAAATAAAAATAACAAATAAAATATTTTAAAAAAGAAACAAAGAATAGTCAATGGCTTCAGTTGCTGCTTGCAAGTAGTAAAAAGAAATATTTATTGCACTTGAACTATGTAACTGATTGATGATCTTGGCACAATCAGTTCATTGGAGTAAGAAGGGGACAATCCATATTTATAGATTGATATGGGCTGCATAGCAAGTAAAATTTTAAGAACAGAGTTAATGAGCAGGCAATGTTTAAACATGTGCCCCTTAAAAGAAGCAGATAGCTAAGTATCTAAAGAACGATGAAAAGTCAAAAGCACAGATTTTTGTCTTGTTTCTCTTCTTTATTAATTTAATGGAACATACTGAACTAGTCTGTGTGAAGATAAAGTCCTTCAAGAGAGGGACTGAAAATTCACAGAAAATTCAGGGGAGGGACACCCCAGGCTGGTCCCTGAGAGAACTGGAGAGGTTATTAACTGACTGTAAAAGTGGGTGCTTCCTCTGTTTCGGCAAAAAGAAAGAAGACATGGTATGAGTGCTGGGGCTTGGGAGGGTATGGGAAGTACCAGGCAATGTGTACAGCAGAACATTCGAAGAGAGGGGTTAGGAGTGAGAAAAAGACGTAAGGTGGTATTTCCAAGCATAGAATTAAGTTTCGTTTGAGGTAAATGATTATTTTAGTAGGAAAATTAATGTAACTGTTAGAAAAAATGTATAATTTAAAAACTATGGCACCTGTATCAAAGAGACACAGAAAGATAGAAATAGAGAGATGGAGAAGAGATAGAGAGAAGAGAGAGAGAGAGGGTTACTTGTGTCTAGAATGTGCTTGGAGGTTGGCTGCTGTTGAGTCACTTCTTTTGTGATTTTATTCAGGAATTCTCAGCTGTATACAGAAGCCAGATGTTTATTAGATTAATGGTTGCTTTAACTTTTCAGGGGACTGTGAGAGAGGGTCAAAGAGAAAAAGAAAAAAAAGAGTGAATGAACTGGCAAGACATTGCCCAGTGTGAACTGTGACTTCCATCTGGAATGAGACTTACCATAAGGGAGAAAACAAGGGAGGGAAGTGGAGAGATCAGCAGTTTGGAGGTCTGTCACCCGATGGTGGAAAGTTTTTTTTTATTTGAATTAGCTCACTCACAGAAGACTTGAAGGACAGAAACTGCTCTGATGATATAAACCTTGACAGTGGAGCCATTTTGTCATAAAGAAAATATCAAATATTCCTCAGATGCAAACTTTGGTTGATTTAGCAGCTAAACTAGCAGTTCTGCAATCATGCACTAGATGATGATGATCAATGAAATTCCAGGTTTCTTTGCTTATGGAATTATTAATGTTTCCAGAAGAAAGCATTAATATTTTCAAAGTAATATTTTCCATTTAAGTCAACATTGTATTATAGCAGACATTCACCACCCATAAAACAGTTCCTATATATGAAAATGGAAGCTGTTGATCTTTTATGAGAACCTGGTTTTCAGGCCTCTACCATTAAGTTAAAAAGATTTATTTGCCAAGTAACCATTTCCCCCTAAATGTACCCATTATAGGAGCTAAAAGCCTGGCTGAGATTTTCCTTCATGGTAGGGGAAATTTAAAGCTAAATTTTAAAAGATTTTAGATGCACACTTCCACATTTTGTTTTACATGGCATCTTATTAATCTGTAACTGGAGTTACAGACCTTGTTAGCTGACATGTGGGTGCTGGAAATTGAACCGGGGTCCTCTGCAAGAGTAGCCAGTTAACTGTTGAACCATCTCTCCAGCCCTGCTTTCCTTGTTCTTAAACATTCTTCCTTGACCCCCTGGGAACTTAGCTCGGACTTTAATTAGATGACCTGGATCTGAAAGTTGACACAGATGTGTTAGTATGGTTTTACATACTCCTTTGTTCAGCAAGAAAATGCCTGGCAGAGGCTGGAGGAGCGATTCTAGGGTAGAACCACCCTCCTGAGAGTCATTTATTATTAATACTATAATTATTATTATTTATTTATTTTATGTGTGTGAGTGTATTGCTTACATGTATGTAAGTGCACCTTTGTTGTGCAATGTCTGTGGAGGTCAGAAGAGGGCATTAATTCCCCTGGAATTGGAGATGGTTGTTAGCTGCTATGTGGGTGCTGAGAATTGAACCCAGACCCTGTGTAAGAGCAGCCGGTGCTCTGAACCACTGGGCCATCTCTCCAGCTCTAAGACTTGCTGTCTTTCTTAGAATAGTCTCCCATGACTTTCTTTGGCTCAAGAATTTCTGAAGGGTCATTCAGTAGGATGATCCTGTGAAATGCTCAAAATGTCTTATTTTTTAGAAATCTGGGTTTTAGAACTAAAAAATGTAGATATTGAAAGTTATTTACAGTCTGGCACGGGAGCTCATTGGTATGGGCAATGCCCTGGGTTTGATCCCAGCCTAGGAAAAACCATGTGTACTTTTCTTCCTCTTCCTTTCTTACTTTCATTGCTGTGAAATGGATTGCTCACCTTTATCTTTGCCAGGCTTTGGAAGACTCTCCCTGAGATAGCTGCTTCAAGTGGGAGGAATTTCTTTCAGGACAGATTGGAGGCAATCCTCTGGCAAGTGGAACAGGCTTTGTCTTAATGCTTACTCTCCTCCTGTTAAGGCACAAGGTATATTTCAGCACATGGACTCAGTTCTATCACCTTTTCAACTTACTGTGGTTTATCTACCCCTGCAGGAGAGCTAAATGTTGTAGAGAACAGAAATGCAAGATTTGCACCAGTCTAATGAAACAGGAGCTGTTGAAGGAAGAATGGAATGAATTCTTTTCAGGAAATAATATTGGAAATAGATGTATGTAATAGCAAGCTGTCAACAAATCCATATATAAGCATATAATGGTAGTACTATATTATGTTAAATGTAATAAACCTAGAAATGATTTAAACTATATTCCTAGTCCTGGGGCCACCACTATAGTAGTATTGGGGGCATTGTCCATGTGTCCCACCCATCTCAGAATTCAGGACTGTGGTGAATACCTCCCCATTGTTTGCACTGTGGAATGACCAGTAGTGGTTGAATGTGCTATGTGATTAAGGAGATGAGAACTTTGACAACCAGCAACAGGAAGGTGTGAAGAGGAGGAAGCATAGATACTTTTATTTACCATTGCTGAAGGTATTCTCTTTTTTTCTTTAAAATATTTTAGTGTCTTAAAATTGTTTTGTTTCCCACTGTTTTTTTTTATTGAATTTTTGCGATTTTCTACTCCCCTCTACAAACCTCCCCCCAATCCCACCTGCCCAACTTAATTAACTCATATATATATATATATAATATACATATATATGTAAAATTGTATATAATATGGCCTATAGAGTCTGATTTATGTCCCCAAATGTCTTTCAATGTGGGCCCCTCCACTGGGCCCACCAAGAGTCCCATCCCTGTAAGACACTGTCTTTCTTTCTCCCAGTAGCCATCAAATATCAAATATTCCTTAGGTTGTACTGGGAACCCTTACTTATGCTGTGGGCATTCTTATTTTTTGAAACTGGATATGCTAACTGAATAAAAGAAAAAAAAAAAAGACAGTGGAGGAGGTTTGTTTGGTGTATGAAGCGTCCCCTGACTAGATTTGTAAGAAAAGCAACAAAGACTAAAAATAAAAGTAAAAGGTGGTGGATGAAAGTAATTACATTAGGTGTTGTAAAAGTTCCCTAAATTCCACAGTTTGACCAACTCGTCATCTGAAGACTCCGGTTTCCTCAAAACATCATTTGAGTCTATTTTCAAAGTAGTAATTATTGATTCATACAGTGTCTTTGATGGACTTATTTACCACAGATTTTACTGAAGATTAGGAATGATAATTTCTCATGATAGTTGAGAAAGATCTTTTTTATGCTTCTTCCTCAAATATAACTCGCTTTTTAATGTATTTATTTTTTTGCATATTTGAGACAGATTTTTTTTCTTAAAGTCTAAAGTTATTCCCTTCTAGATTTTGATGATGCCTTATGTAAATGGTCCATAAGAACAAAGGATATTTCTACAATAGCAAACTGAACATATGCCAAACACTGTACTTAGAGTTTTGGTCCTGAAAATAAAGTAAAACTAAACTATTCTAGATATTTTCTCTAATGTCTAGAGATAGTTCATGGAACATGGATAAACACACTTTAAGGTGGATAATCAAATTTGCTAAATGTGTATGTAGATGAATATATAAATATATCAATAAAATTAAGAATACTAACAAGGGCCAGAAACCAGACGGGTTGCCAAGTGATGGGAAATCCAGTTCTGATGTCTCAGCCACCTTGATTCAGGTCTATACACAACGAAGAAGATCCTGATGCTATTGGGGAAGGACACAACAGTGCGGATGCCACCTAGAGATGAAGCACATAATGCGCTGACTGACAACTGGTTAAAAAGAAATTAAATATGAAACGGAAAAAGTAATCCAGAGACAGCGAACTGACACAACTCAAGCAGATTTCTAAAAGTACCAATGTCTGATAAATTTTGGATAAATAAAAACAGGACAGCTGATTACACCAAGTAGAAACAACTTCTTAGCTTATTAAGAACAACACAATACATCTAAAAGGGAAAGAAGGATATCAATAAAGGTTTTTGATACTAGTGGGACAAGCAATGAGTTCCTAGATAAACATTGTTCCTGATTGGCATGGGATGATCTTAGTTCATGACCGTGGTCTTCATACAATCAGTAGTGACCAATGCTTTCATTCTAAAATTATTATATAAGGAAACCAATTAAGTATTCTCATTTAGAAAATAAATACACAGGCAAGGCCCATGAGGATCAGAAGGAGTTCATGGACATTGAGGCAGAGGGAGTTGTTATTTTTCTACAATTTCATACATGTATATAAGGCATTTTCATTGAACCTGCTTCCATTTTCCATTCACACAATCCCTTCCTAAACCCAGCACCCGTTTTGCTACAGAATTTCTCTCTCTCTCTCTCTCTCTCTCTCTCTCTCTCTCTCTCTCTCTCCTCTCTCCTCTCTTTCTTTCTTTCTTTCTCCTCCCCCATTCACTGAGTCCACCTAGTGTTGCCTGTATATGTATTGGTGTTGTACCATCTTTTGCAGCATAGGTAGCCTCTTAGTGATGAATTGCAATAGCTTCACAACTAAGAATGGGAATTCATGAGCTCCTCCCCATCCATGCTTGGATTTTGGCTTGCTTGATCATGGGCAAGTCTTGTACTTTCAATCATGAGTACATGTGTGCCATGGCCTTGTCATACCCAGAAAATGATGATTCCTGCAGATGTCTACTACTTCCGGCTCTTACAATCATCTCACCCCTTCTTCTATGATGCCATCTGAGCCTTTGGGAAATGGGATGTGATACTTTGCAAAAGAGGTTGTCTTAGTGGGAGTCAGGAGTCAAAGTCTTAAGCAGGGATCCCATTCTCAGAGAGGGATCAGCAGCTGAGCCAGAGCCAGGGTTCATATTCAAATAGCTTAGAAAATGTGGGCAAACAGTTGGAACTGAGATTTCCAAGATGACTTGTGTAGAAAATGGGATGTACTGAGAATGGAGTGACTACCAGGCATGCATGGTGCTGAGCACTGACGGTATGGACTTGGGCTAAGAGGCAATGATGTAGGTCCTCTGTAGCATGATAGTAAAAGTGGAAGCCATGTGAATTACAAATCCCTATATTAGAACTGAGATGAGGCGATGGTAATGTCTACACATATGCACGGTATGAAACTGACACAGGTTTGTTTTATTTTCCCTCTGTTTCTGCCTCTTTCTCTTCATTTTCTCCAAATCAAAAGTTTAACTAAACGGTACAGGAAGAACTAATACTGAAGTTGAAAATCTGGACTTGGAAGAGAATATATTTTCTTAATTTAGGATACATCTTTCTGAGGGCCTAATTCTAATATTCATTATTTACCATTTCAGAGAATGAAAGAAAATTTGAATAAATGGAGTCAAATCATCTTTTCTTGAGTAATTAACCTGGAGCTGAAAGACTGAAAGACATTTATAGTATTACAGTATTTGGACTTTTGTAAAGAAATAGGAGTTAGTAGGAAAAACCTGTACCCATCAAAGCAGACCAATAAAATAAAACACATTTTAAGACAGTCTATGGCAAAGAATTTCCCAGTCTGGGAATGAATAGAGTCTTGCCAAATAAAAATGAAAAGAAAAATGAGAGACACCTAATCCTGTTAATCTTCTTGTTCTGTCAGTGGAAAGGAACGTGGATGGGAAGAAAGACTTGCAGAGAATTGCTTAGAGTAACTGAGGAGCCCTGAGTAGCGTGCTGAATGGAGGTCTGATCAAATTACTTAGACTAAAATCCATGAAAAGAATTTCACACTGTGTCTGGCTAAGAAAACAGTTTTATCAAGTGCATGATCTTAAGTGTGCTGAGATTGTTTTCTTTTCTCCTTTCTCTGTCTTGCTTCACTGAGCATGCTACCTAGAAAAGTGAAGGACATTGTTGATGACAGTTGCCTAAGTGGAAGAGGAACAAGACCTGGCATTAATGTGTTGAGTGTTGAGTCTGGGAAGATAATGAAAATCTGAGCTTGGGTGTAAGTTAGCATACTTGAAAAGCGTGTGTTTCTGTTTGCTTTCTCATGGTAGTTTAATTTTATGTTTTTGGATTTGTTAAGAGCAATATATGGATGCATGAACCTCTGAAACTGATGTTCATTCAAGGTACTGGACTAGTCTACAGCAGCTTGAATAGAAAGTGTACATTTGTATGTATGCGTTATTTCTTCTCGGGGATGGAGTAATAGTTTTCAAAGTTGTTTATGATTCAAAGAAGCATTTTAAACACAGTTTGGGAATGTGTCTCCTTGAGCGGGATTTTGGCTAGAAGGCTGTCCACCTTGTATCATCGGCTTGTCCATTGTATCACACCCAGGTCTTTCCCTTCACCTCCAAGAGAAACCAGTCACACGCTTACATGTTCACACAAAAGGTGGGTGGAAAGAAAACTTTAGCCTGAAATTTAAGGTTCAATGGACAATGTGGCGGGCAAGTTAAGGATAAGGAAACATAAAACATATATATATATAT
>NW_008357493.1:2723621-2742315 GCF_000622305.1 Nannospalax galili
TATATTTTTTATATTTTATGAGTGTATTCCAGACATGTATGTAAGTACACCCACATTATGCAATGCCCACGGAGGTTAGAAGAGGGTGTTAGATCCCCTGGAACTGGAGTTAATGGACAATTGCTATCCAGCATGCAGGTACTGGGAATTGAACTGGGGTCCTCTGCAAGAGCAGCCAAGGCACTCTTTACCACTGAGCCATCTCTCTGAGCCCCATAAGGAAACATTTTAACCACAAATGAGATGCTGGCTGATGAGCACCTGGGAGATGTCTGCATCGTGTCTGAATTTGACCTTCCAAAGGAACTCCTTCATCTAATGTGGTAGCAGGGCAAGGATGAAATCCTACACTACTTCCAAGACTCCATCTAGAAGGAAGAAGGTTAAGATTCTTATTTATTTATTTATTTTTGGTCTTTTTGAAGCAGTGTCTCCCTGTAGCCCCAGCTGTCCTGGAACTCACTATGTAGACCAGGCTGGCCTTGAACTCACAGAGATCTGCCTGCCTCTGCCTCCCAAGTGCTGGGACTACAGGCAGGCGCCACCACGCCTGGCTCAAGATTATTGTTTAAAACGCTCAGTAGACGGAATGGTAAAATGGGTCTATTCTTTTATTTAAAAAAATAATTGTATGTATTTGGGGGTAATGTGTGTATGTGGGGGTACACACATGTATGTGTGCATGTAGAGACCAGAGATTGACTTTGGGTTTCTTCCTTGGTCACTCCCTACTTTATATATTGAGGCAGGTCTCTCACTTCTGCCTACTGCTCATGGATTCGGCTAGTCCAGCTAGCTGGCTTGTTCTGGAGACCCCCGTCTCTGTCTCTGGGATTATAGGTGGGCCACTGTACCTATCCAGGAGTTATGTGGGAGCTCAGGATTTGAACATAGGACCTCACGCTTGCATGTCAAGTATTTTACCTGTGAGATATTTCCCCAGTCCCAATGGGTCACTTCTTTAGTTGATCACAACTGGGAAATTTGGCTGGAGTCTTTTTTGATCAGCTACTCTGGCAAGCAGGACTCAATCAGTGCTGTGGGGCTGATCATTGTCTCAACACACTAGTCCTAAAGAAAATCTGAACACACATGTGCTAGTGAAGGAAACTAGCCCTGCAAAGACTAGAAAACACAGAACCAAATAAAAACTATAAAGGGAAAGCAACCAATAAAAGCTGTTTTCTGGTTATGTTTTCCTGATTTCCATAATGGCAAAAATGGAAGTCATCACTGAGAGAAATCACCTAAACTTTCCTCAGATTAGAACCAAAGAAAAACATGTTTTCCCTCCCCAACTGAGGAATATTAAAAGGACCAGACCGATTAAAACTAAAGATTTCTGGGCTGGGCTTGAACAGGTCTTGTGCATGTAGTTATAGGCCGTGGAGGTTCATATGTGCAACTTTCCTGTTGTGTCTGGAAAACGGGGTTATCTTGTGTCCATCCACCACGTCTGGCTCTCAGAATCTTTCAGCTTCCTCTTCTGAATGATTCTTGAGCCTTGGGAAGGAGTACCTAAGTGACTGTAAGTCTCAGCCCTAGCTGAAGAACTATTAGCAATTGGTAGCTACTAGGAAAGTCAGTTTTCTTTAAGAGTGTGTCTTAGCGTAGGTTGATCATACTCCAGGCAGTGGATCCACACCTAAGAGCATTTGGAGAACACAGATTAGATTTGATAGGGCTTAGAAACGAGAGGACATGAAAGGGAATAAGGGAGGATCTGAGAATAGATCGGGGAGGAGGTCAGAATGTGATCAAAATACATTGTATGAAATTCTCAAATCAATTAAGTATTACTTAAAAAATAAAAGAGTTCATGTTTTTGTAAAATCAGTCATTCTGTATAAATCAATACAACTCGAAGATGGAAAGCTGTCTTTTAAAACACATTTATTTAAATCTATAATTGTCCAACTATGAGCTCTGTCACTTGTGAACTGTGTTCTCTCCAGTACCAGTAGTCGGTTCATAGTTTGTATTAGTCACTTTTCTGTTGCTGTGATAGAAACACTGACCCAAACAATTTATAGAAGGAAGAGTTTATTTGAGCTTACGATTCCAAGGGAATTACAGTCCATCATGGCAGGGAGGAGAGGTGGCTGGAGCAGGAGCAGCAGAAGCTAAGCTCTCACATCATCATGCAGGTACAGGAAGAAAGAGAGCAACTGGAGATCCCTCAAGGCTTAAGAACTCTCTAAGTCCACCCCCAGTGACATGTTTCCTCCAGGATAGCCACACCTTCTAAAACCTCCCAAAACAGCACCATCATCTGGGGACAAAATGTCCAAATACTTGGAGCCTGTGGGGGATGTTTTCATGCAAACCATCATAGAGTTGTTTTGTTTCTTTGTGGCAGGGTCTCCCTGTACCCTCAGCTGGCCTAGTGGAACACAGTGTGTAGACCAGGCTGGCCTCAATCTCACAGAAATCTGCCTGCTTTAGCCTCCAGAGTGCTGGAGTTACGGGTGTGCAGCAGGGCAAGTGGTACCAGTTCAGAGGTTTTACAATCCATGCAAACACTTCTTTTCTGATCTCTAGCTTGTTTGCAAGCACATTTTGTAATCTGATGCATTTGCTTTCTTTTCTGCTTGCTGCTGCTCCCCTTTGTGGTTGAGTCTCTCCTTAATTCCATGGTGATCTGTAGAATATATTCTGAGGGGGATTACATATATAATGCTTCCTGTGGCGATCCATCCAAGTTGACTGAGTTAACTGTCTCATTTGAAAAATGTAAAGTGGCTTTCTGTTTGGTTTGTTCAGTTTCTCAGATTAACATACTAAAACATCCTGCACTGACTGAATTCTTCTATTATTTCTCTTAATACTTTCATCCTTCTTAGAATATCTTAAAGTTAGGGTCAGGTGTAGTACACACATCTTTTAAACCAAGCACTCAGAGGGAGAAGCACGAGGATCTCTGTGAGTTTGAGGCTAGCCTGGTCTACATAGTGGACTCCAGGCCAGTTGGGACTACATAGTGAGATCCTGTATCAAAGAGCCAAAAACAAACAAACAAACAAACAAATAAACTTATTTTATTATTTGCAACAGTATTTATGTTTCATGACTTCTTGACTGATAGTCTTACTGTTTTCTCCTCAAATATTTTTAGTAGCATTTGTTGTCTTAGAGTTTACTCTGAAATTCACACACGCGTATTCGGTCTTGTTTTAATGTTTATAGGGTTTATATTTTCTCATTCATTTATTTCAAGATTTTTCTATCCTCTTAAGATTAAGACATGTTCTTTGTAACTAGTATATTGTTGAAATCTGCTTTCTGCTTAGTCTGATAACTTGGATCATTTTTAATTTTTAGAATTTTAAAGTGTTTCCTTGTATATGTGTACTAAATCTAACACTCACTGTTTATTTTTGTTTTTCTCACATTTTCTTTATTCATCTTACTTTTTATTGTCTTCTTTAAGGTTAATCAACATTTTCTATCCTATATATTTTATCTTTCTGTTAAGTAGCTAGGTTTGTACTTTGTGTTTTTTTAAAAATCATTTCATTTATTAATCTTATTTTATATGTATGAGTGTATTGCCTAAATGTATGTGAGTACACTTTTATCCTGCAATGCCTTGGAAGTCAGAAGAGGGCTTTGGATTCCCCTGGAACTGGAGTTAAGTATGGTTCGTAGCCATCATGTGGGTACTGGGAATTGAACCCAGGTCCTCTGCAAGAGCAGTCAGTGCTCTTAACCACTGAGCCATCTCTCCAGCCCCTTGTGATTTTTTAATGGTTACTCTAGAGTAGACAATATAAATATTGATCATAGATTTGACTATTAATTTCTCTTTTTTCTGCTTTGGTAAGAAGGGTTGAACCTAGGGTCTTGAGCATGTTAGGCCAAAGCTTTACCACTGGAGCTCCAGAGAGGCAGATAGTAGGACACAGGTGTTATTAAGGGGGAAATGGAGAAAAAGAGGGTACATGGGAGAGAGTAGCAAAGGTTATACAGGGAGAGCAAAAGGAGAGATACATAATGCTTAGGTGGTATAAAAAACCAGAGGAAGATGTGTTAATTCAAAGTCCTACTGAAAAATGCACATAAAATAAATATATGAGTCCATGTATTCAGCTGAAGGCTCTATAAGAAGAAACACAGTGCCAGAAAGAAGAAATCTCCCTTTGAGTTGTTGGTCAGGGTCGTCCAAGAGACTCCCAAAATAACATGGCCTATAGACACAACCCTTGAACTTGAAGGTAAGACCCTATTGCTGAAGATAAGCCACATTTTGGACACAGGACTTGGAGCAATTGAGCTGGAAATGACCTGGAAGCCTCAGCCCTCAGGACTAGCTCTCATGGTATCAGAGGATACTATGCAAGCTGCTAAGGGAGAAAACCAATCAATGGTTCTCCCTAGCTGTGAAGCCTAAAAGGTAACAATGATTACCCCAGTAAACTACTGTTTTGGTGCAGTAGTGGCACGTTTTTGGTAAATGTTTTATTGTATTTTTGTGTGTTTCATACAGAACATCTTAATCATCTTCATACCCCCTTCCCCTTTGGCACCCTCCCATAGTCACCCTCCGGAATTCATGCATTCTGTCATTTGTGTTAAGGCCTATCATGCCATGTCCCTAGATGTCCCTCAGAACAAGTTCATCCACGGAGGTCTAGTCAGCCTATCTAGAGATCCCCCCTTTAGGAAGATCAGCTCTTCCTCACCCAGCGGTAATCAGCTGCCCATAATTCTTTGAGTAACACTGGGACCTACTGCTCATTTCCAAAGTCCTGTGATAGGTTTTTGTCTGCTTAAGATTGTATGGATTCTGTGCATGCTGGCACCGTTGTCATAAGTGTATATTAGCAAGGAGCCTGTAGGACTTTATTTCCATATGGTCATGCACCTCTTCCCTGACTCTGATATTTTTTCCACCCCCTCTTCTGCAGTGGTCCTTGAGCACTGCATGGGTGAAGTTTAATATAGGAGTCCTGTCCAAGGACCCACACTCTGCAGACTCTTATTCTCTATGCTTTGACCACTTGTAGCTTTTTGTGTTCCTGGCCCTCTGTTGCATGAGGGAACTTCATTGAAGAGAATTGAGAGGTGCATTAGTGTTCTCTTTACCCCTTGGTCTATGTTCTGTGAGACTTTGTTAATGGTTGCCTAGTAAATGTGCCACTTAAGCTTGGGGAAATTCTGGAAAAGAAGCTTCTTTGATAAGTGGTAACTGGGATACTTGTTTGTAAATATAAGGATACATATTTTGCACACAGTAAGAAATTACACTTTGACAACCTTGAGGCTCTCTCTAAGATCTATGACGTCTCTAGCCATTGTGTATTTCATTGTTTGTTGTACCACATATGAGTTTCCTCTCACTGAATGAGCTTTAAGTTTGATTAGTTAGCAGTTGACTACCCAAGATAGAAGTGCCACTACTGCGTCAATGTTGTTTGCTGTGATGGTCATTGATATGGTTATTAGGTCACTTTTATTTTAGGCATAATCAGTAGCTGTCTAATTGGAATTAAAGCTTGCTCAATGGGAGGAAACTCATGTGTGGTACTGTAAACATAGCCAGATACACATGGCTAGAGGGGACATAGATCCTAGAGAAAAATCTACTTTTGCTACAACTCTAGACCAAGTTAATTTCTTACTTTATTCTAAATGTGTACCCTCATATTTACTGACAAGTGTCTCTTTCATCCCTTATCAAAGACGCTTTCTTTTGCAACAGATGGAGACTCTTACAGAGTTCCACAACTGGTCAACTGTGGGGGATAAGTATCTATGAGAAGCTTGACCCTGAGACATATCTTCAATGTATCTACTACACACAAGATGAATGTATCTCTCAGCTCTCAGAAGAGAAGTTTTCTTATACAACAGATGGTGTTTAACACAGAAATGTACAGCTGGACAATGTGCAGAGAACAAGAGGTTGCAGAGCACTTATCTCTGAATAGGACATCTATTCAAACCTGTTTCTCAAGGCTCAGGGATCATTGCAGAAGAGGAGGCCGAAAGGTTATAAAAGCCAAAGGGGGTGGATGATCACAAGGAAACAGTCTTCGAGACAGCTGATCACTCACTGATGTGAACTCACAGCAATAGTGACAGCGTGCACATGTCCTGTGCAATCTCAAACTAGATGAAGTTCCAGCATCGACATGGGGAACTAAGAAATTTCAGCCCAACTTAAGGAGCTTTTGGTGATTTATGACTGCTATGGGGAGAGAGACAGTGTCTTACAGGGATGGAACTCCTGGTGGACCCAGTGAATGGTCTCACACTGAAGGACACTTGGGGATACAAGTCAGATTCTAGGCTGTTATAAACTTAAAAGTGTACAGTAAATTTGGCAGGGGGCAATGAGGGGAAGTGTGGATGGGGAGGAGATCTAAATATCATCAAATTTTACTGTATGAATATCACAAAAAGTCAATAAAAATTATAAAAAAGAAATCAAAGAAAATACTTTTTATAGTTTTGAGACAGGTTCTCACTAAGTCTAGAGTGACCTTGGACCCATCTGTGCCCTGGGAAACCCTTGCATTTGCCACCCTATTGCCTCAACCTCAAGAGTAGCTGAGATTATTGTACCACCAGGCTCCGCTTATTTTCTAATCAAAATTAGTATGTTTTCTCTTCTCAAATGATGACATTTACCGAGAAAAAATGGATTTAACTTCTTTGGTTTTAATTTTGTTAAACATTTTAAATTTTATTATTTATTATTTTTTATTTTATGTATACGAGTGTGTTTCCTGCATGTATGTAGATGCACCCATGTCATGTAATGCCTGTGAAGGTCAGAATAAGGCATCAGATCCCCTGGAATTGGAGTTACAGATAATTCTTAGCTGCTATGTGGTTGCTGGGAATTGAGCCCAGGTCCTCTGTAAGAGCAACTCAATGCTCTTAACTGCTGAGCCATCTCTCCAGCCCCAATTTTGCTTACGTATTTTAATTCAAGCATCTAATCCTCTAAATCATCAATTATCATTCTATATGATCAATATTCATATTAATATTTCAACAGATTTATTATTTGGTTTTCCAAATATCTTTTTCCTTAATTATTGTTTCAATGAGTTTATATTTTTCTTACATGAAAAATTATTTTTAATTTATTTTTTATTGTGTTTATGTTGGGAATGAGTTTTCTCATGTCAATAGTACTAATATATATCTTTTTCTTTGATTTTAAATATTTGTTATGAAATATTTAGAAGTTGTCTATTTAGGGCTAACCTAAATAGTGTTAACCCCAATTCTAAAGGCATATGATTCAAGATAGGTACTTACTAATCTTTTCCCCAAGGTTTGAATATTTTATTCTATTTTCTCCTCAGTTAAACTCCTGAGGTAGTTGACTTCAGATACAAACTTGGCTGTGCGGAGGGATGCCCAGATAGCTGGTACAGCAATGTTTTGGGGCTGTCTGGGAAGCTGCTCCTGTCAAGATGAGCATGGAAGTTTGTAGACTGAGTATAGTCAACACTAGCAACAGAGTTAAGCAACATTTGATCTGCTGATGACCTGGTCTAGAAGACAAAGTGGACAATGGGCAAACTGGCTCTGTCCACTGAACTGAAAACTGTCATTTCCTGTCCCCAGGGATGTCAGTCCCTGATCGGATCTTAAATCCACTGGTTCCTCTACAGCTCAGGTTTGAGTTTGAGGACTACATTATTACCTTTGGGGGTCCTCATCTTACAGCTTCAGATACAGGAATGCTCAGCCAATGTAATTTCTTGAGAAACACCTCTAGTCAGATCTCTTTCTGTGTATGTCTCTATGTCCTATTGATTTTGCTGCATTGCAGATTCAGAGCTAATGAACCTCCTCATTTGTCTTCTTTGTGTAGATTTCAGCATTATTTTCCCCCCTTAGAACATCATGCCTTTTTTTCATTTTTTTTGGAACTACTAATATTTTGCCGGGGGTTCGAACCAGAGACCCCTCGACCCCCGGGGAGATGAGGATTGGGGATGAGTAAGTGCGTCGTTTGCCAGCCCATGCCGCCCCCATTACCTGGGGACACTCAGCCGCAATGGGGAGTCTAGTCAAGCAGGGACTCATTTATTGCAGGCGTTACAAAGCTTATAAAGGCACCTGGAACCCCCCAACCCCCAGGTGTATCTTAAGGATGGTCAGGCGCTGATTATGCACTCCTCAGTTGTGAGGAAGTATTGTTCAGACTTTCAAAGCAAGCCAGGCCGCGCCCCCAGTAACTTCCTTTCAGACCTATGCAAGGTGGGGCCTTTAGGTCCCAACAATATTTATCTTGGTATTTGATTTTTAAATATCTGCCATGAAGTAGTTAGGCATACTTTATTTTTTTTTTTTTTTTCTTGGTTTGTTTTATTGACAGGGTCTCCTTAGTCCCAGCCTGCCTGGAACTCACTATGTGGATCAAACTGGCCCTTGATCTCACAGAGATCCACCTGCCTCTGCTTCTTGAGGGCTGGGGTTAAAGGCACTAGCCACCACGTCCAGTGTTCTTTGTTTGTTCTTTATAATTTTGTTGAAAAAAATTTTAATCCATGAGCTAACATCTTTTATTAGTTTTGAGAATTTCTCAAAACTTTTCAAATATCAATTCTGCCCATGTTTTCTTGCTAAGTATTATTATTTAGATATTTTGATCATACTGTATTTGTTCCTCAGTTATTTTCTAAATTTTATGTCTCACATTTTGAGCTAAAATCCAGAATTTCAATCCACCTTTTCATGTGATTAACAAAATCTATATAAGTGAGTTCTATTTATTTAGCTAGTGCACATATATGGGCGTGCATGTGCGTGCACACGTGCACATGCCATGATATGTTTGTGGAGGTCAGAGGACAGCTTCAGCGGGAGTCAGTTACCTCCATCTACTATGTGAGTCCCAGGTATTGAACTCAGGTATGGCAGTAAGCCCCTTTACCCACTGAGCCATCTCACTGCCCCTGTAGTGAGTTTTTAACTTTAGCTTTTGTATAACCAGTACTAGAATTTTAAATTGATTCCTTTTAAAGATTTAATTACTGGTCTTTTTTTCATTTTCTCTTGTAGTGTACTGAATGTATGAATCACAGTTAAAGTTCCTGTTTTGTCCACTGACTGGAAAATCTGTGGATATATTTCCAATGCTTGTTTTGTCTGTCATTCTTGATTGATAGTGTTTTGTTGTTACTGGACATTGTATATTTAAAAATTCTCCGTGTTCTGGAAGTGATTTCCTTCAGCTCTGGCAAACAGGCAAAGTACGAGAAAACTGCTTTAATTACATGATGTATAGAGCTGATTTAAGTCTGGCTTTCAATATTTGTGAGATCTGTTTTAGTTCTCCTTGGTCTGAATTCCTGGGTGTAGTACTTTAGGGAATTTATGAGACCCCTGTGGTTATTTGATATCCCCCTCACCCTGGTTAGTGTTAATTTACCATTTTTATTCCCGCAGCACTGCAAACTGGTAAGTTCTCTGGTTCTTTGCCCAACATCAGAACCTAACGTCTTCCTGGATTTTCATCCCAAGAATTCCATCTGTATTTTAAACACTGATGCTATCTAGCACTTATGAAGATTTTTTATTTTTGGTCTTTTTGAGCAACTTTCCTTGCTCTCAGGGGAGACGAGTGTGTGAAGAACAAGTGCATCCCATGTTGGAGAAGTGATTTAGTTCACCAGCATCTAGAAATCAACGGTATGATCTCCCTCGCCTAAGGTAGTGATATGCCCCTCACACTTCCTATGACCTTTATCGCCCTCATCTTTTATTTCTCTGGATTGCTTATAGCAGTATTTGTGGCATATTTACCAATATACATAAATGCACATCAATATATATGTATCCATTCCACCTCATATTGTTCACAACTTTCCAGTTTTCACTGCTTTTCCTTGTCTTGGATTTATTTATTTTTTTGAGAATTGATAGTTCCAACAGTTGTTATGGATTAAAAATTTCTGAGCCCAGGTATGTGCTGAATGGCTTCAGGTGTCAGCTTGCCATGCTGGGTAAGAAGGAACCTCAACCAGGGACTTTTCCCCATCAGATTGGTCTGTGGGACTGTCTATGAAGCATTTTCTTGATTGTTGAGTGATGCGGGCAGGCCTAGCCTACTTTGGGTAGTGCCACCCATAGTCAGTGGGTCCTGGGTTGTATAAGAAAGCAGGCTGAGCACAGATCAGAGAAGCCAGTAAACAGGGCTCCTTCATGGTCCACGCTTCAGTTCCTAACTCCAGGTTTCTGCCCTAAGTTCCTGCGTGATTTCCCTAAAAGATAGACTGTCACTAGAAAATTCAATAACCACTTTCCTCCTTAAGTTGTTTTTTTAGAATCTGTTACTGAATTTTTATGTATTTCAAACAGAGAATCATCTTTTTACCTCCTTCCCCTTTGGCACCCTTCCATAGCACCTCCACTGGAGTTCATAGGTTGTCATTTAGGTTAAGGCCTATCATGTAAAGTTTGTGTCCCCAGTTGTCCCCTCAGTGCAAGTTCATCCACTGGGATCTACTCACCCTAGCTAGAGTCCCTCCCTTTAAGATCAGCTCTTTCTCAGCCAGCAGTAATCAGCTGCCAATAATTCTTTGACTAAGATAGGGGTCTGCTGTTCAGTTCCACAGTTCTGCTTAAGTTTACATGGGTCTTGTGTATGCTCATACCATTGCCGTAGGTTTATATGAGAAAAATCCAAGGAACCTGCCTCTGCTTCTGGAGTGCTATGACTAAAGGCATGAGTCACTACTCCCTGTGGTTCTTTATTCTTTACACACACACATCACTCCATTGTATGGAGAGTCCACTCATGATTATCTTACAGCCCTTGATGGGCATTTGGGTTGTTTCCATTGGTTAGCTAATAGGAGCAAAGCTAATATGAGCACAACTTTTGGGTTAGATATGGATATCTCTAGTGGAGAGATTTTTCAGTTCCTTAAATAATACACAAAGAAATGTTTGGCTTTTTAAAGTCCTGATAGACTGTTTTTCAAGCTTTATGTAGTTTTTTCTACTCTACCAGCAGTCTATGCATATACCAGCTCTTCATATCCTTGCTCAAACTTGCTATTATACATATGTCAAACTTGCTATTGCCTTAGTATGTGTGAAACAGTAACTCATGCAGATTTGATTTGTATTTTCAAGTTCATGAATAGCATCCAGCAACTTTTCAGGAACCTATTGAATATATTAATACTTGAAAAATTATTCAAATCATTTTCTTTCTTAATCAGGCTACCTTTTTATTGTTGGGTTATAATTGTTCTTTATATATCCTAGATATAAGACCCTTATCAAATATAAAATTCATAAATATTTTCTCTCATATTTAGGTTTTCTTCTCACTTTACTGGTTTCTCATTCTATTTCTCTCTCTCTCTCTCTCTCTCTCTCTCTCTGGGCATCTATTTACATGGATGTGTATGCACATGTGTAGGTATGCCTGTGTGTGTAGAGGTCAGAGGTCAACCTGTTGTTCCTTAGCCTTGGTTCACCTTGATTTTGTTTTGAGACAGTTTCTTACTGGGATCCAAGGGCTTTCCAATGTGTCTAAACTAGATAACCAGTGATCCCCAGGGATCCACCTGTCTCATTTTCCCAGTGCCGGGATTACAAGGGTGCACCACTGTACCCTTTTATGAAAAGGAATTTCTTTTGTGAATTTCATATATGCATCTCCTGGTTACTAAATTCAGGTCTTCATGCTGTGTGTTAAGCACTTTATTGATTGAACCACCTTCTCAACCTGATAGTTCACCTTTATGCACAAAAATATTTTATTTTGATAAGTCCAAATATGCATTTTCTTTTCTCTGTGTTTTTGATGTCATATTTAAGAAATTATTGCCAGATCTATAGTCAAGAGATTTGCATATTATTTTGCCATAGTCATTGAAAAGACAAATATTTCCCCAATATCTTGACACTCGTCAAAAGTCAATTGATCATAGCAGTTACTATTTGGTTCTGGACTCTCAATGACCCTCTTTTCATCCTTATTCTGATCCCATACTGTCTCTATTAGTATAATTTTGATTTGAGTTTTGAAATCAAAACTGCATGTGTGCAGATAGTTTTAAGTGCCAACTTGACGCACCTGGGTAGAGGGAGCCTCAATTGGTGAAATGCCTTCATTGGACTGGCTGTGACCATGCCTGTGAGGCATTTTCTTGGTTACTGAGTGATATGTGAGGACTGAGCCCACTGTGGCTGTTGCCACCCCTGGGCAGGTGGGCCTATGGTACATAAAGCAGGCTGAGCAGGGGCTAGAGCAGCAAGCCAGTAAGCGGTATTCCTCCATGGCCTGTGCTTAAGCGCCTGCCTTCAGGTTCCTTTCTTGAGTTCCTACCTTGGGCTCCCTCAGTGATGAACTGTGACCCAGGAGATGTAAGAGGAATAAACCCTTTCCTTCCCAAGTTGGTACTTGTCAGAGTATTTTGTCATAGAAATGGAGAAACAAACCAGAACAGTGTGCCTTCTGACTTCTTGTTCGTTTTTCAATATTGTTTTGACAGTTCTCAAGATTACGTATTTTTATATGAATTTTAGAACTACTTTCTCAATTTATACCAAATAAAAGGTAGCTGTGGTTTTGATTATTATTGTGTGGAATCTGTAGGCCATTTGGGAGAGTATGTTGTTTAATAATAATAAATAGCCTCATCCATGAATGTGGGGGGTTTTTCCAATTATTTACAGTACATAAGTCTTGCTCCACTGTTGCTAAATGTGATATTAAATATTTTAATGCTATGGTAAAGGTATAGTTTTCTGAATTTCATTCATGCTATTATTTCTAAATATTGATTTTTGTGTATTGATCTTAAAGCCTGTAATAATGTTAAGGTTGATTTTTATTTATTTATTTATTTATTTATTTATTTATTTATTTATTTATTTAGTCTTTTTGAGACAGGGTCTCCCTGTAGCCCTAGCTGTCCCGGAACTCACTATGTAGACCAGGCCTGCCTTGGACTCACAGAGATCTGCCTGCCTCTGCCTCCCAAGTGCTGGGATTAAAGGCGTGTGCTACCTACTTATTGTGATAGGCCCAGGCAGGAACTCTACCACTGAGCTACATTCCCAGCCTTTTTCCTGCTTTGATGTTTGATCTTCAGTTCTGTACAAATCACTGCTCTGGCCTTCCATTAAGTTTATGTTATCATTGTTATTTTATATTTCTGAGAGCTTTGAATTTGTTATTTCCATAGCAACATGATTTTGATGGTTTTATGTCCTTTAAAATCTCTCTGAGGATATTAATCATAATCATTTTAATTTTTCTATTGTTTCTCATTTTTAAATCTGCTATCTGCTGTGTTTTTCAAATGTTTTTTTTTCTTATTTCTGATTACATTTTAAATGAGATTCTGGATTAAATGAAATTAATAACTAAGTGTATTTCCTCAGACTAAAAAATAATTCCCTTTTCTGGCAATGAAAACAACTTTGCGTTACAGATTTTCTCTCTCAAGTGCTCAGAAGGCACCAGAGCCTCCTGACCAGGCAGGGTGTTCTCATTCTCTGTCTTCTGTAGAGGGTGATGGCAGATCACAGTGAGAGCCATCATGCCTTGGATCCAGGAATCCATTTAGAGGAAAATTACATTTAGAAAAGAAAGCAAAGAGTCACATGTCACCGTGTTGGCCTTCGCTCCTGTCCTGCCGTCAGCTGCCTGCAGCCTTATCGAAGGTGGCCTACTCCTCCTGCTCCTTCATCTCAGTTCCGGGATCACTTCAGGAGCAGCTTTTAAAAAGCATTTTTTATTCTTTTATGTTGGTCACATTGCATTGATGGAGATGCTAAATTGTTCGTTTCCTCATTTACTTGGGTTTCATGGGCAGTGCTCCCACCTGTTGTGTTCTTTCAGACACTACCTACATTTGTAGGCTGCTGGTCAAATATTACTTGGTTTTCCAGAATTAATATGGGTTTATTGTTATCTTCATTTATTTATATGTGCACTTATACATACTGATATACACGCTGATGATATATATGTACACACACACACACACACACACATATATATATATACACTGATATATGTAATGTGTCTGTTTCTGAAGGTTTCAGATGAGGAACACAACACTGTTTTTTTATTTGGGTGTCTTGGTTGATAGCAGCATCCTGTATAAATGACACTTTGTCTACTACCAAGTCACAGCTATGTGGAAATACTGACTTGTTCATCTTTGTCTACTGTTTTTTTCTCTTTGACAGGGTCTCCCCAAGAACTCCCTATGTAGACCAGGCTGTCCTTGATCTCACAAAGATCAACCTGCCTCTCTTTCCCAAGTGCTGAGGTTAAAGGCATGCATTGCCGTTGTTTTTATTTACAGAAAAAAAAAAAGATCAATTTCACTTTTTCTGCTACAATTAGTCACAGTTTAAAATGAAGTCAAGCTGGGTGTGTTGGCACATGCCTTTAATCCTGGCACTCTGGAGGTAGAGTCAGGTGGATCTCTGTGAGTTCAAGGCCCATGTGGTCTACATAGCAAGTTCCAGCCCAGTTAGGGCTGTATAGTGAGACTATGTCGCAAATATAAAATAAAAAAATTAAAATAAAATATAAAATATATCCATATGGGAATCATAGACTGTGTCCCACTAAGAGCTTCTGAGCGATAACCCGTGGTGGACACCCAATAGAAATATGGAAGACAGAGGCTTTGGCATTTTCATGAACAGTGTATTCATATGTAGCAAGATTTCCACAACCTGCATCAGCTGAGCTGTTCCTTTTTTTTGTCATTCAAATATGGGCGTGTGTGGAAGAAGCCCACCAACCAACATGGGAAGGCCTGGGTCCTTTCTCTGGTGGGGAAACTCCTTTTCCTTACCTGGTCTCCTGTGAGTGTGCATGTGTGTGCATTGGGCTTCCTTTTGTTCTTTTCTGCGATGTCCCTACTTGCTGCAGCTTGCTGAAGGGGCATCACAGACACTGTTCTTTTCAGCTTGATTTTGCCCCTGTCTTTTAACAACTGCTACCCCTGTCACCAAGAGCTTTTAGTGCAATTACTTTAGTATTGAGGCATTTTATTAAAGATTTAGGCACTGGAGAAGCTATCACATAGGAAAACAAAATAACAAACAACAAAAAATTTGTCCTTTTCCAGACCTGAATGGAAAACGAGTCAAGCATGTACCATGTCATCACTTTGTTTTATGCCCCCCATTGTCCATGCTCATTTCAACCTTCTTTTCTTGTCTAGAAATTCACAGCTGGAAGCCACTCACACTTTTTTCTCTTCTCTCTTCAACTACTCATAATAGATACTAAGTTGACTCTTGTTTCTTTCCTTATTTTTATTTTTTGGCAATGAAACTTCAGAGCTTTATTGTTTATTTAGTAGGGAGGGCCACACTTTTGCCTGCTTTCCCCCATACTTTTAATGGTTATTACTGAGGTTCCTAGTAAACCCCTTTATGATCTCCATATGGACTTTCGAAGACAATTTAATTAGGAAAACTCAAACTTTCTTCCTTTACACATGACAACATTATTTACAGAATTCAATTTTACGCTGATGGTGAAAATCATACTAGAATTTATCACTAAACTAACTTTATTTTTTCTCTTGGCTCGGGTACCAGACAGAGTGAAGAGAGCTTTGAGGAGCCTCAGTCCAGCTGCCTCTGACTCCCACCCCATGAGAGACCTCTAAGGAGAATTCCCCCCTAAGATCAAAGAGCAGTTAGCTTCACATTTGTCAGTGAAGTAAATTCTGTTTATTTTGTTCAGTCACTGTTCTGTATGATTTGTTTGACAGCCACAGATAACTGGAAAATCCTGTCATGCAAAGACATTTCATTGGTTTTGTTTAAACCTCTCTCTTCTAACATGTGCTCACTGAGGCCTTTCATTTCTTCCTCAGAAAGGGTCATGAAGATGTTGCTCCCCATGGTCAGGTCTTTGGCTTCTGGTGTGTATTCTCTCCATGACAATTGCCCTTTCCTCCCCTGCACCCCCTGCACTCCCTTCTCCTGGCCTTTCTTTCCCACTTCTATCTTTGTAATAGTGTCATTTCTTTCCTATAAAAAAAATACCTAAAACTAAATTCTTATTTACTTTTTTTTTTTTTTTGGTCTTTTTGAGACAGGGTCTCCCTGTGGCTGTCCTGGAACTCACTATGTAGACCAGGCTGGCCTTGAACTCACAGAGATCTGCCTGCCTCTGCCTCCTGAGTGCTGGGATTAAAGGTGTGCACCACCATGCCCGTATTTACTTTTTTTAAGAAGCACTAAATGGAGGGACAACAATCATCATTATTGATTCCAACTGTCCCAGTGATCATTAAGGATGCACAGTCATTCACAAAAACACCATTCTTTTATACCCTAGGGTCCAGCATTGCATATATCTCAAAAGTGTATTTTCTGATCTCAGGCCAGTAAAGGTGTGGACAGAGAATCCCTGCACACAGACTGAACTGACTGAAGAACTGAGTTGGGTTTACTTGTCTCTTCTGTGCTTTCATTTCAATTTCTCCATGTGTATGTGTGTATATGCATGAATGGGGGTATCCGTGTTTGTGTATGTATGTGTGTATGTATGCACATGAATTGTATGTATGTGTGTGGAGGCTTGAGGTTGACATGTGGAGTCTTCCTCAATCACTTTCCACCTTATCCATTGTTTGGACTAGGATAGCCACGCAGCTTGCTGTGGGGATTCCCCTGTTGCCCTCTCCCACATGCTGGGATTACAGATTGGCTGCCATGTCCAACTGGTTTTTATGTCTCTTTGGGGATCTGAACTCCTGCCTTCCTTGTACAGCAAGCACTTCGCCCACTGAGTCATTCCCCCACCCCACCCCCCCAAAAAATTCAGTTTTTAAAATTCTTACCTACAATGATAAAGAGTTACACTTAAGAATAACTATGCTGCCACTTGGGAACTCAAGTAAATAGTTTTTTCTGTCTGAAATGATGATGATCAGGAAATGATATGATTTTCGTTGAAAAGAGAAAAATAATGACTGATAGTTGAATGTTTAGAAACTTGGGAGCGGTCATTTCACCCCTCTGTATTGGGGGCAGTGATTGTTGCGTGGTTCTTGCTCTGTGAAGTGGTCCTACCATTATCACGCTGATCTGAAAGTGTGGGAACATAGCCACGTTATGAGGTTGTCATGTGATCTATCCCCTTGAATATAACTTGCAATTACTAAAGAAGAGATGGCCATCCTCTAGGTCCTGAAAAATAACACTGTAATTAACTGAAGAAGAAAATCAATGCCTCTCACTCCAGGGATATAGATCAGTGAGTCTGCTCATAATTTCCCAATTCTTAATACCATCCCCTCCTCTTTTACAGAAAAACAAAATCATAGAAATAAAAATGGAGACTCCCAGTGGAGTTGTTTCTCAGCTCTCCTTAACTTTTCTCCATTCTGATTCTTTCCTTGCTTTGTTTATACTAAGTGATGTCTTCATCATGCTGATTGCATTCTCAGTTTAAAACATTCACAAAGTTGCCTGATAAAAATAAACTCTGTTTTAATCCTAAATTTTCTGTAGATTCTTAATTACTGTAGAGCCTACATCACCAGCACCTCAATGAACAGGTTGGGGAGTTGGTGAAGATTCTCATTCTATCTTAAGGCTATTTTCACTGAGGGAAACGATGCAGATAATTCTGCAAGGTTTAACTCCTAGGGAACCATTATGTGAATTACTCTCTTTTGCACATAGTGACCCTACATTATGTATAGTAATCTAGGACACCACCCTCTGTTTTCACCCTTATCTAATTTTCTGCACATTTGTGCATTTGAGCCACCCAAAGGATGTGCAGATCCATCTAGCTGCATCCCACACGTCATTCTGTTCTGTCAACCACCAGCTGTGGAAGATCATCCTTTGAGGAAGACCAGAGCAAGTTCCAGCTTGCCCATGACTAGGCATCATAGAGTTTGACTGCCTTGTAAGAAAATTTGTTGACTAGTGTCAATATTGGCTCATCATGGGCACTGAAATTTCAAAGCCGAAGTCTATACTTAGGTGGAATTTACTTTTTTTTTTTTTTCAATTTGATTATTAGGTTGTTTCCTTGGGAAAGTAAAAGATGCAACCCTTGAGGCTGATTGTCTTAGTTCTAGCATGAGACTTTTTTTTTTTTTTAATTAGGTGATATGATTGCCGGGCCTGGCAAATCTTGAATTTATAGGGCAGGTAGGCCAGTAGGCTGGAAATTCAGAGACGGGTTTATGTTGAAATCTGGAGTCAGTTTCACAAAGGGACAGATTGGAGATACAAGTGTAAAAGATGCAACCCTTGAGGCTGATTGTCTTAGTTCTAGCATGAGACTTTTTTTTTTTTTTAATTAGGTGATATGATTGCCGGGCCTGGCAAATCTTGAATTTATAGGGCAGGTAGGCCAGTAGGCTGGAAATTCAGAGACGGGTTTATGTTGAAATCTGGAGTCAGTTTCACAAAGGGACAGATTGGAGATACAAGTGTTTTATTCTTTTACTACCCCTCACTGTGTGCACGCTGCTCAGCCTAGACTGTAGCTCTACCCTTCTTATCATTTCTTAATATAATAGAACAAATTAAAATAGTATATGCACATATATTATTTAGAAAGCTTAGTGTTATATTATGTGCCTTTCAGCTCTCTACTGATTTGAGTATTAATACAAAATGACACTGAATCTGCTGAAATTTTCACCCTGATCATTCCTTTCTGCCTTTATCAAGAATTAACAGTACTGAATTTCTTTCTTTT
>NW_008357493.1:2742343-2809187 GCF_000622305.1 Nannospalax galili
TATATATATGTAACTCTCTGTGGCTTTGGTTCATCCCTCAGTATGTGTCACTCTCTGAGAACAGGTGATAAATTGAAATTATAGTTAAGCTGTGTCTTTGGAAAGGGACTACAAGGTTTGAAAAGGAGGAGTCCTGAGAGCCTGCTCTGGATTCTACGTGAACAGCACATGGAACAATGCACGAGTTTAAAAGATGAGAGATCAGGAAGGCCAATGTTTCAGAGATTCAGCTGTCAAGACAATAAAGGGAGAAGCAGAAGGAGATGGTGGGAAATTGTTAAGTGTCAACACAGAGACAACTGGAGTCTGAACCTCAGCTTCCTCCGTGGAAGCTTGGTGGCCCAGAGATGCTAGTTCACCTTTCTAAACAGCCATTTCATCATTGTGAAATAGAATTGGGAATTTTTCTCTCCCAGGTTGTGAAGCTAAACTACAATAAATATTTCCCTCTAACACCTACTTAAACCTAAAAGTACAATCATTGCTTTCCTCTGTTCCCATCTGCTTTTTTCTGTCACGTTATGCCCTTTGCTTTCAATTTGTCACGTTTTGGTATTTGCACTGCTGGACCACAGGATCCTAATTTTATACAATTCTTTCTTCTATAGAATGATTTTAGTAAATCTCGGAGTTTTGAAGTTACCCCGTTATCTTACCTCTTAGCATGGACAGTTATTTTGCCATTATTGCTATTTTTCAAAACTAAAAATTGAACTTTCTCATATGTCATGGTAACTGCTTTTAATAATGCATGTAAACTACACACAAACTTAACCCGGAGAGATACAGCTACATTGGGAAGGACCAAAGTTCCAGTAGTCATATTGATTCTGCTGGGACCAGGACTCTAGAAGGTCATACCTCTCCTGTCACCCACAGCAGGGAAGGGACTGCTGTGACCTTGACCTAAGGAACAACTTGCCTATAGCAGCATGTAATGTATTTCATAAAAACTCTGAATTGAGTCTTTTGGCTTGTTGAGCCTCTGGGGCATGTCCTTGCACGCAATGAACTAGTGTGCAGAGGTGGTGGGTGAATGAATAGTGTCCATATTTGAGACACAGAAGAGAATTCAGGTCTGACATAAGAATGATTATTATTTCCTGCATTAGCAAAGAGCTGTGATAAGATGGTGATGTATCAGAAAAGCACTGGCTGGCGCCAGGTTGGATAACATTCTCCTTAATACATTTTCTTGTACGTAGTTGTACTTGTATCAGCAAATTCTCACTGAAAAATAAATTGGCAGATGACAAATTTTGTGGTCGTGTCAGTATTGATTAACATATTAGAAAATGCTCTGCTCTTCCAGGACATATGTTATTGATTTATTTTATTGAGTTTCTACAGGGTATACTAGGGATATGCCTCACTGGGTGTTTTATATCTGAAAGCACAATTAAAATCCATTTATAAAATCTGCTCAGATAGAACATCTGCAGATAATAGCCACAGAATTCCCCCTCTTGAGCTAGCTTTTGATACAAGCTGCATAATTTTGCATGTACACATGTGCAATGTCTCTTACTTAGGCACCTGGGAGAGGTTTGCAAATCAGCTGCCAAGTGTAAGGGATGGGAAGGAGGATGTGGAGCTTTCTAAAGGTCGGGTGGAATTGTTTTTGAAGCCTTAGAGATTCCTTAAATTTCTATGAAACGGGAAGTTTCTTACTCTTGGTAGCCTAGGGCTTACAAAAGATTACAGGACAATGAAGGATGGAATGCTTATGAAACTGACCTTATTTATTAAAAAAAAACTATGTTGCCTAGGGGATAAATCCACTATAGATTGCAAAAATCTGAGCAAACAGGAACCCCAAGAATGAAATATTCAAAACAGCATTTTCTGATCACATTTAAGACAGATACAGGATAAGATGTTTCTAGATCACACTGCCCCATGGATGTGGTGGGATAGAGATGTCTTGATTCTTCATGTGAACCTCAGTCTGTGTCTTTTTAAATGGTGACTCTGTGCTACATTATTGAATGGCCTTGAATGTGTAACTGTTAAAGTTCATAGGAAGATGAAGTTTAGAAAAATGTGAAATGAATCAATAGAGAAGGAAGGAGAAGCAAATAGTTACAAGTGGCATGGTAAGGGAAAGTGTGTGCTCCTTTACAAACATTGACAAATGGCAACACGGGTGATCAATGCTCAGGCACTGATGTAATTTTTCTTCTTTATTCTCTATCAATATTGGTACAAAGGACACCAGGGAAGACATCATTAGACTAGCTAAATTGGAGTACTAGCCCTCTTTCAAATATTTTGTTTTTCTACTGTTTAAGAAAGTTGATGTCATAAATAAATGATTTTAATTACAAAAATGATATCTTAAAATACTACTTAGAAGTCCTGTTTTCCAGGCTGCTAAATGAAGCCAATGTACAATGTAGGATCACATGCCAATTATTTTTCTGGTTGATTAGTTAATCAAAGACATGGCTGTAACAGATTCAGGGAGGGAGCAAAGAAATAGTGGCCCTGGTCATATCCTATGGCTGCCTTAATAATAAACATTGAAACTGGAGAGATGGCTCTGTAGTGAAGAGCACTGGCAGTAGTTACAGAAGACCTGGGTTCTGTTCCCAGCAGCCACATGGTGGCCAACAACTGCCTGTAACTCCAGTTCCAGGGGAGCCAATGCCCTCTTCTAACCTCTGAGGGCATTGCATGACACGGGTGCATCTACCTACATTCAGGCTATATGCTCATACACTTAAAAATAATAAATAAAAAATATTAAAATAATAAACATGACTTGAATGTTCACAATTTGAGTTATACTGATAAAGTTCAAAGATTAGATTCTATAATAGTGAAGAAAGTTTCTAGAAAAGAACAGGAGAAAAATAAACCCACATTAATATTCATCACTTTCTAATTTATTTCAAAGTTGGAGTCATTTTCTAAGGGTTAGAGTCTGATTAAAATACGAAATCAAAAATATTACTAATGGTATTAATATATACCTAAATAATAAACTCAGATTGTCATCTTCATGTATTTTTAGAGTTTTTGAATTAATATTCAGAGTGTAAAGTATACTCAGCTGTTCACTGAGTCAGGCCTTTCATGTTCTAGGCTGAAGGTTACCTCCCATGCCCCATCACTTTACTTTTCAAGACCCTTCATTTCTGGCCCTTTTCTGAAATTAGACAATTGCCTTTTACATTGAGACTTTCTCATCACAGACCAAACAACATGCTATATTATTTAATTAACCATTGTGGTCTTAGATGACACATAAGTCTAACATCCAGAAAGCTGAATTACATCCTGAACACTGCTTTTTGAATTTTTAAGAAAACGAATTTCCAAAAAAGTTCACTATATGGTTTGATTTAGTCATTGACTAAAAGGATTTTGACTTTATTCTGCTTTGATCATTGCATGTATGAATTGATGCAGTTAAATTGGAATTTCCCTTCATTGAATGGACTCAATGTTGAATGGTAAGGCAATTATTATGATACATTTAACTTGATGCAGATTCAGAACCCTCACCATTTGCACAGTCTTTTTCAAAGCATGAAATTGTACCTGTATTCGTTATCTTATTCTATGCATTTGGCTTTCTAAAGACATACTTGCTCAAAGCTTGACATAAGAAATAAAATCTTGTTTCAATTCAACCAAGTTTCAAGATAATTTCTAATCAGCTTTCATCTACAGTTGTATACCATAATGATATTCATTGAACTGATAACTTCATAGGAGGAAAAAATTAAAATAATGATTATATCAAAAGCTAACAATCATTGAAGAAAATCTAACTGACCAGGAACTTTATGCTGTTCATTTTTTCTAAGTCTCATAGCTCTGTGAAGTAGGCATGTCTTAACATTCTAAATTCCAATTGAGAGTTTGTGGCTTGGTAAGTTAAGGAACTTACATAAGAGGCCAGCAGGATGGCTGAACAGGTAAAGGAACTTGTTGCAAGCCTGGCAACCCAAGTTAACACCTGGAATCCACGTGGTAGAATGAGAGAACCAAATTTAGCATTTCGTCCTCTGACCTCCACAGGTATACCGGGGCACACACACATTCACATGCTTCTACATACAATATTTTAAAAACAACTTCCACAAGATCATATAAGCACTAAAAGAAAAAAAATAACTGAATCTAGCCACCTAGACCACATGCTTTTAAGACAGTAGTCCACTGTCTTAGTTACCTTTTTGGCCTCTGTAACTCCATACTTGAGAAAACAAGTCAAGGGAGAAAAGATTCCTTCTGGTCCCTGTTCTGAATAATGTCTTCCATCAAGGTGGGGAAAGCATGGTGACCAGAGCACTGACCAAGAAGCAGAAGACTGTGCATGTTCAGATGGCTTTCTCCTTTTTCCTTTTTATTCGTCTTGGCCCCAGCTCATGGAGTAGTATCACTCCATTTCCAGTCGGTCTTCCCTCCTCAGACAAACCTCTCTGGAAAGAACTATTGTGTAGTACCAGAAGTTTGTGTCCTGGGCATTTCTAAATGTGATCGGGTTGACAGTGAAGATTACTCATCACAACTACATTTGCTCCTACTTTTGAGTCACAAACCAACATCATCTGCAGCATCTGGTACCCAGGGGCATGTGGAATGTCAGGTAGTGTCACGAACTCAAAGTGGCTTGCTCCTAGCTTTCCAAGTTCTAGCACTGAAGGAACGTTCTTCAAGCAACTTTGTTTCCTGGAAGCACTAGGCATGAAGTCTCAGGCCTCATGCCTGCTAGGCAAACACTGTATCCCTGAGTGAGAGCCCCAACCCTTCCTCAGACAACTCTTTTGTGACTGGGAGATTCAGTTCCTGTCCAATAAATGCTGAATGAGAGCCTGTGCTTTAAACACCCTTGATGATAATATTCCTATGACAAATGAGAAAGATTTGCTTTAAAGTTCCATGTGCTGAATGATTATTTTCTACAAAGACTGACAGAAATGAGATGTTGGAATCACTTTTCAATTTTGGCATCAATAACACTCAAATGAACAAATCATTTACAGCACACGGTGGGATGAAAATTCAGATTTATCCCAACTTCTCCTTCCAGAGATTCACTTTTTCCTGTTCAACAAGTTATCCTGTTCTAACAGAGACACTTAGTGTCCCTTTCTACTTATTCTGATTTGACCTACCAATGCGGCAGAACTGTTAAAAAATTATTCTCTCTCATGGCCGCAAGGACTTCAGCTGTAATAGTGACAAGAAAATGTATTGCTACAGCACAGCTCATACCTGATACCTGCCTTGCCAGGCTTGGATTCTATTTTCTCTAGATTAGGAAGCACTATCCCTTTATCAGAGGGAGGCACACTCATCATCCCCCACTTTAAATGGCATGGCTTGTTTAATAAGCCCTTCATATTGCACATACACTTTTATGCCTAGGATTCTGCAGATAAATCTGTCCCAGCCTGAGAAATCATGGGGGACATATCTAGACTATGGAACAAGTTGGCAATGACTATTTGTGTTTTAGAGCAGAGATTAAACACAGTTGGACCTGGAAAAGACCATAGGGAAAAATACAGTCCATTTGTTTTATGAATTAGGAAATTGAGACCCGTGGGGGTTAAATGACTTCCTATGGCTATCCAGCAGATTCACAGTGCACACCAGCTCAGAGCTGAGCATGGCTGAGGGCAGAGCTGACGGTGTTGGCTTTGCCTTGGGTGTTCTTCATTTCACTTGAAAAATAGACTAATAGCTGTTATCCTGAGAGGAAATTTTAGACTCTCACTAAAAAATTATATGAGAGTAGATGTGTATTTTAGATGGCAGAAAATGGCCTCCCAAAAGCTACAGTGAGGATCTGCTGATGATTTACTCCTATCTACCCATGTACAGGTAGCAACTTCAGTTAGCAATAGCTGGCCCAAGGTTCAAGAAAGATATGCTTCATATTTGATACACATTTTTTTGTCATAGCTCATTTCACCTGTGATAACAAAATACCATAAACAAGTTTGTTTACAAACATTAGGACTTAGGTCAGAACTTATGGACTTGGGTGGAGGGATGAAAATTACACTGAAGCACTTCTTCAGATTTATTTATTTAATTATGTTTGTGTATCTGTGTGGGTGCTCACACACGCCAGAGTGTATGTACGCACACTGTGTGCAGGGAAGTGCCCAAGGAAACCAAAAGAGAGTGTAAGACTCAGTGGAATTGGAGAACAGGCCATTGTGAGCCACCTGATGTAGATGCTGGCAATCAGTCCTTTGGAAGAGCTGCAAGAGATCTTAATTACTTATCATTTCTCTAGAGATGTGTGTGCGTGTGTATGTTTGTGTGTGTGTGTGTGTCTGTCTGTGTCTGTGTCTATGCCTTGTGTATTCATGTCTGTAAATATGCATATGGAGGCCAGAGGCCATTACTTTTTACCTTAATTTTTGAGACAAGAGCTCTCATTGAGGCCCAAACTCACTAATATGGCCTGCTTAGCCTGTCAATGAGCTTATATGATCTACTTGTCTTTGCCCATTTACCCAGTCCTGGGGTCAAAAAAGTGTGCTGCCACATCCAACTTTTCACATGCATTTTGGAAACTCTGAACTCAGGTCCTTGCACAGAAAGAACTTTACCAACTGAGTCATCTTCCCAGCCCTTTACTTTTAATACCTCAAAGTCCTTTCAAAAGTAGGTATTTCCCTGACTAAAATGATTACTGGAGGGATGGCGTGCCTACTCTGCCTAAAACATGACACACAGAAAGATGAATCTGTGTGGTCTTCTCAGAGTCCTGTCAGAGAAGAGACAAAGGGAGAGTGTGAGGGAAGTTCTGACACATCAGAGACTGAGCCGCAGAGACGAGGAAGAGAAAGGACCATGGTCAAATGCAAAAGTCATTATTTCAAACTCTGAAAGAGTCAAGTAACAGAGCAAAGTGTTGGAAAATACAGTAAAAGTGGTGACGATTTTAAATTCTGAAGAAAAGAAACTGCCGTCTTGATAAGGAAAGTAAGGTATGTCTAATTTTTCTTCACATAGAATGAAAACATTCAGTCTTAAAGATCTTTAAATATCTTTAGGAAGATTCAGTGTCACATACAAAGTTTGAGGTATTGAAAGCTTGGCCCCAAGCCTGTGACACTATTTTGGAAGGTTCTAGAAACTTTAGGAGTCAGGGCATATATGCAGTGGGTCACTGGAGGAATACCACTGGTGATTTTCGCTTGTCCTGGGCTTTCCTGTGTGTCTGTCTTGCTCTTTGGTGGCTTGATGGGTTTGATCCACCCCGCCATGCCATCCCAACATGATGTCATGACACTATGAGTCAAAATAAACTTTTTCTCCCTTAAGTTGCTTCTCTGAAGTACTGTCACAGCGGTGGACAGTCTGACTAACGTACATGACTAGAAACCACTGGAGATGACATAGAGATATCCTAGTAGAGAGGCCAAATGCCAGAGTTGTGATATATGTGGATGAGGAGTGGGAAAATAGTGATTTATATGTGAAGGAAATTTCTTGCAAAGAAAATGAAAACCCTTGGATGAAGTCACCAAAATACTATGAAGCAGCAGCAAGTTATAGACTGTTTGCATATTATTTACAAATGAAACAGTTGCTAAAGGCAACATGTGCCTATAATTAAAGAATCTGGAATGGAAAAAGGGGGTAATAACACAGGAAAACATTTCAGCCCGGGGAGATATGAATAAAAGATCTCTTCTGAAATTTGTCCTTGCCTTGGCAATGCATACTGATATGGGGTATACTCTGACCTCAGTACACAAGAAGAGAGGCAAGGGGCTCTGAGCACAGCCCAGGTTGTAAGCCCTGTGCCAATAAAAGAAGGCGGCTAAGTTGATAATCAGAGTAGGTGTCACTGGAATTTTAAGAGTTCACTTGGAAGAGTAGACAGTACAGAGGGAATAGCACCAATGTGGGTTTCCCCAGAACTTTCCATGTCAATAAAAGTATTTATTAAACATGTACTCTCTCCCAGAGATTGCTCAATGCTTAAGGTGAATTATTTAATCTTGACAATAGCTCTATAGAGTAGGATCTGTTGCATTCTTATTTTATAGTTAGGGGCTGAGGCTTGATGCCAGTTAGCTCCTTCAACATGATAAGGCAGGAAAGAAGACCTGGATATTTACTTGGCATATTTGAATGTGTGGTTCAGAGGGAGACACACATACATACACATACATATACACACAGGCATATACACACATACATACACACATGACATGTACACATATAAACACATGAATTCTCTTACAGATTTCAATGCATAATCATATATACATATATACACATACATATTTGAACTTAGGGTTTCTATGATGATAAAACATCTCCATGAGGACTCTCCATTAGAAAGCACATGTGTGAATACATAAACATATACATACCTACACATATACAGATAGACACGCGTATGTATGAACCATGGAAGAATTGCCTCACAAGAGGCTGGAGAGATGGCTCAACAGTTAAGAGCACTGACTGCTCTTGCAGAGGACCCGGGTTCAATTCCCAGCACCCATATGGCAGCTACGAACCATCCTTAACTCCAGTTCCAGGGGAATCTGAAGCCCTCTTCTGACCTCCACGGCATTTTGCATGACACGGGTGCACTCACATACATGCAGGCAATACACTTATACACAAAAAATAAAAATAATAAAAAAAAAACTTTTTTAAAAAAGAATTGCCTCACAATGAAGAGGCAATTAATGTTTTACCCAATGTGCAAAATATTTATTGCCCATTGTTTTTTACCCTAATGCAGCCACAGGTAATATTTATTAAACCACCACCATCAATTGGTAGCTGTGCACAGGTGGCGGCTAAGAAGGCCCATGACCTGCCATCCACATGCTGGAGAAAGAGGAAGAATGGTGGTGAAGCCTCATTGAAGATTGGACTCTAGAGGCCCAAGGATATCTTGGGTTAGGAGAATTCGCTCTCCTTTTTCTACCTTGTTTGTGTTGGACTTTCCACTACTGGATGGTACCCATCCAGTCATCACCTGGGGGAGGTGATAAACTATTTTTCACAGTCTGTTAATCTAAATGCTAATCTCTTCCAGACACATTCAGAAATGTGTTACCTGTTGTTTGGGCATCTGTTATCTCAGTTTAGTGGACGCATATGCTAACTGTGTGCATCTCTGAGAGGTAGCCCAGGGTAGTGTGAAGAATGCAGGCTTGGAAGCTCAGGCCCCTAGTACTTCCTAACTGTGGGGCTCAGGCACGGTGACATTTCTCAGTCTCAACATCTTCACATTTCAATGTTTTTAAAAGAGGAATAAATTAGTCAAGCCATCTATACTCCTATGCACAGCTACTGATTTATAGTGATGATTTAATAAATATTAGCTGTGGCTACATTAAGAAAAATACATTGGGCAAAAAAGAAAGAATGTCTGTGCATGTTTTAATCCTTATCTGAATGCTAATTAATTATCAGATAGACAGGCTTAACAATTCATTGGAAATTACATTAGTTTTCTCACATGACCCCTGTCCAAATCAATCCTTGGAAAGTAGGCACATGGCTTCTACAACAGATAGCATCTCTTTTACTTAGGCATACTCTATAATTTTTGATTTACATTCCTAATGCTGCTTTGATTCTACATTTTTGTTTTCACTGAGCATTCCAAAAATCACCCTAATGTTAATAACATAAATTCTCAAAAGACAATCAGGGCTTATTTTGCTTTCCAAGTGCATTTCTAAGGCAACCTGCTCTTGATGATCCAGGCCCTTCAGTGAGGAGATATTTCTTGAACATGCTTTTAGAAATCTCATTTCTATTTGCAGCACATCTTTTAGACACACTTGTACATCCTATATCCTCCACCAGAGCTGTAAGGGACTAAATCCTTAATAAGCAAGGGTCACTGAGGAATGATACAGAGGGCACACTCTGTTTTCTTTTTAGCCTGAGACAAAGGCCTGGGGGCTCCCTCTCTAGGCAGCAAAGGGAGCTTCTCTTTTCCACCAACTAGTTCAAACCAGTTCAGAAAAGACAGGTCGGAACTGGACCCTCTTTATTTGGAACCAAAAACCTTATTAGTCTTTTCTTCTGTGTTTAAGTTGACCAACCCAAAATTAGGAGAGGAGCAAGCACAAGGTCTTTGTGTGTATGGATGTAATTATCTTTCAATAAAAGTTTGTCTGCTCTTCGCTGTCTGCTGATCTGAGATTTTTTCCTGCCTTTTAATTGGCTGAGAAACCCAACCCCTTGATGGTGATCATTCAAGACCCCTAGAGTGATAATGTGGCCACAACAGAGAGTGACATGACTGTGTGTACACTGTCTCGCACTGAGGCCTCTTTCCTTAACTTTGCATACTTTTCAATTTTGATCACTTGGTGTTTATACAAAGTAAGCCCCAGTTGACCTGGAATTGGAACTTGCTATGTAGACCAGGCCTGATGTGGGTTGGATCTCACAGAGATACACTTGCCTTTGCCTCCCAAGTGCTGGGATTAACAGTGAACCCAACCATGCCAAGCAGATCTGCTATTTTTGATTCTTTATTTTAACATTGTATCATTCTAGATAGAGTAATAATATTCAACTCTTGAGGCATGAACGCAGTACTTCTTTGCCTATAGCAGGTGACCATAGATATGAAATTGTATTAAAAAAGACTAGGGAAAGGGGAAGTAAAATAAAGAAAAAAAAAGAAGCAATCCCTAAAATCCATGTGCATGATAGAGCAGAAGAAATATATCAGAAAATCACACAGATTCACAAAACGTTTGAAGACATGTGGTCGATTAAAGAAAGTTTTGGGCAAGAGCTTGAAGATAATCAAGACTCAAGGTGGAAAATCTGTTTAAAAAGAGTTCTAAGAAAGAAAATTTGACAATAACATTTGTAACTTATATGTGAACTGCAGGTATGGGCAGTGTAGAGGGGACACACAATTACAGTTGTATTCAGTCAACATGCATGGATGAGCCAGTTCCATAGTGGAGAACATTTGCCAGTCATAGAGATAGTGACTGGGACACAGAGTAATGTTAGCCAGAGTCACCAGGGAGGCAGAACTGAGAACTAGCTGGCCTCATTGCTTTAGGCTGCTAGGAAACCTAGTCACACTGTTTTAGAATTTTTCTTTTTCACCATACCACAGAGTCCATGGTATCACAGGCAGGCAGGGGTCAGAACCTGTGATGTTTCCTCTCAATGCCAGGCTGCTGGGGGACCTGAGATTCAGCACCAACACTTGTGGAAAATGTCAGGAAGACAGTGAATGTGCCTTGTGAGTTCTGTGTTGTCCAATATAGACACACAAGAGCTAGGCCTGAGACTTACCTTGTTTTCTGGACTCTGCAAGATTAATAGTCCAGTGAGACTTGCCGCGTGACAAGAAAGCAGGCCCCAGCAGGGATCACCAAAATACAAATTACATATGAGACAAAGTATTTGGAGTCTTTCTGTAGTGAGGCAGAGATAATATCCATCTCATATGCCAGGGGAATTCACTTAGAAGAGAAGATATAGAGCAAAATATTTTAGGGAAAAACAATTCCCTACCAAAAACAATGTTGATATTGTGTCATGGGTTACAAAAAGTTTCCTAAAAGTGGCAGTTTGGTTTGGAAAGGGAAAATTTAAAATTTAAAGAAGATTACCTAAACCCAGGGTTCTGTGTGTATGTGGTGGGGTGTGATTAGACAGGAAGAATACTGTTTGGAGAAGTATTTGAAGAGATAAGGGAAAGGTAGTTAGGCATAAAAGCGAAGCAAGAGAAGTTAGAAAAGGAACCAGTCCTGGAACTGAGAATAAATCTTTAGAGATATGGGAGGGAAAGAGAACTTACTTGAATAACAGATTATAAAACAAATGAGAAAGCTCTGCTTTAAGAGCATGAAGTAATAGGAAAGAGCCTGGGGATAAAGCTGAGTGCGGAGGCGCGGCTGCTCTGACGCCCTTTCCCCACTGTTACTTTTGAGTCTGGCATTATACATCTATCTTACAAATATGCTGCTTACCGCAGCCTCCTAGGAGACGATTTTGTGGTGATTTGTAAGGGGCTGTATGGTCATCTCATTTCACAGGCCTAGTTAAGGTACATGATAGAAGAAAACAAGCAAGATTTTGGTGGAAAGGATTTTCTGAATAAATTGCAGATTGGTTTTTGTTTTTAATTGTAATGATACCCGTTTTTAACAAAAGATTCCAGTTACACCTAAGGAAACATTTCTCAAAGGAGCACAGATAAGATGTAGGTGGAATGATGCTACATTGAAATCCCTCTGGGAAGTTTTAGTCCTTCCTGCAGACCTGGGTGCTATTGGGCAAATAGTAATTATTCAGAAAATGATCCTCCCACCAAGAGACTGAGAGTTTTGCAAGTCTATCTTTGATATCACTGTGTAAAAGAGGTGAAAAGAAAGAAAAGTGATATTTTTGAGCTATGTATTAAATATTACCACAGAGAAAAATCTTTGTTTCTAAATTTATGTTTTATAAGAATTGGCAGGTGTATATTGTTTATGTTACCTTTTCATGAGTGTAATACTCATCAGCAATTATTGAGCCCTCAGTCTTCCGAAACCATGATTTTAAACACCTTTCACTGGCAGGATCTCCACGTTGTAAGCAACAGCAGAGAAAATAGTTTGAGGAATTAAAAGTCCTCACCCTGTGGACAGCCTGTCAGACTTGCTCCAGTCCTTGGGTGAACACGGCAGACAGAGTTGTGCAGGCAGATTTGTAGAAGGCCTGATTTGTAACAGCAAACCATGCAAGTGGAAAGTGGTAAGCACTGGTGCTAACAACTAAATATAAAATATATAAATATTTAAAAATTTAAATCAATCAGCCAATTAATTTGTGTGTCTGTGTGTGTTCAAGCACACAAGCACAATGATATGCATGTGGAGGCCAGGGGCTATCTCTCAGGATTTGGTTCTTTGCGTCCACTTTATAAGATTACTGATTAAACTCAGGTCTTCAGGCATGGCAACAGGTGCCTCTACCCACTGAACCACCTTGCTGGGTGCCCCTAATAGTATATTTTATAATATTTCACTTACAAGGCACTCTTATATGTATATTATTTGGTATTTCCTAGAATCTTGAAATTTTCAAGCAGTTATTATGTCTTCCTTTTTAGAGGTAACAGAACACTTATGTGTGGTGTCTTGTGTCACATGCACAGTGGCAGATGGGTCTTGGAACTGAATCTAAGTTCCTTGATGGAAAGCCTAGATGCATTAATCTTCCCATGATGCTTTCATCTTAAAAATGCTTTGTCACAATGTTTAGCTATTTAGATATTTGGTTTAAATCAATATGTGGTAGATGGGAATACCATCAACAATTAAAATTGTGTTTATATGACCCTCAGTATTAGAGAAAGACTAAAAGAGAAAACAAAAAGGTGGCTAGATGTCTCAGTATATATGACTCAGGGGATCATTTGTTGAATACTAATACTTGGGTTTTGGATATATCGTAAATTGATTTATTAAAATCTTGGGTTATGTTACATTCATGAGGCATAGGAATATGTGTTTGTTGTTAAATTTAAAATAGCTATATAAAAATCTGATGTAGTTCAGGTGAATGAGATCACAAATTATTAACAAACATAAGTGAAAATTTTTATTTATGTGCATGCGTGTGTGTGTGTGTGTGTGTGTGTGTGTGTGTGTGTATGAGCCACATGTGTGTGGGTGTCCATGGAGACCAGAAGAGAGAATCAGATGCTCTGGAGTTAAAGTTACATTTAGTAGTGATGTCAAACATGGGTGCTAGAAACTGAACTTGGGTCTTCTGGAAGAACTGAAAGTGTTCTTAACTATTGGGCCATCTCTCCAGCCAGAAAAAAAAAAATACATATTTAACATATCTGGAAGTAATGATCTGGAGGAGAAAAACAGAAAATACATATATAGGCAAGGCTGTTTATTGTTTTTAAAATAATAATTAATTAGACAACTAGTAAAAAAGAAGCCATTTTTATCTTTCAAGGTCATGATGAATATATAGGGCATTCAGAGGTCAATATCAATAAATATGTAGGAGGAATAAAACACTCAGAGAAGAAGAATTAGAATGAGCAAAAACCCACTGACACCCTAGCTGTCCTCAGAGCCTTTCTCGTGAAGAAAGGATGGCAGAGTCAAGACAGAGAACATGCTCACAGAACTTCTACAGGGAAACGGAGGAGGGATACTTACCTTCTCTTTGAAGTAAAAAGAATATGAGCAGATCAACTAGGAATTCCATTGCTATGTAGTAATGGCTTTGGGGAGTCCAGGGAGGGAGTGGCCTGGAAACTCCGTGGTCCTCCCATTAATGCTGGGCACATTGACAGAATTATGCCAGTTTTTGAGGATAAACAGCCTCCATTTTAAAGGCAGGTGTCTGTGTGTGGAAGTTCACAGGCCTGTGGAGGTTGTACTATCATTTCCATAACCAGATATTGAGCTGGCTGTCTCTGTGTTCAGCTAGTGTATGAGCTAGGGAGCAAGTCACCCTCTCTGTCCCTGTTGTATGAGGACATCTGGATTCCACAGCCCATATTTCTGCGTTGGCCTCTTCTGCCTGGCTCTCAAGGGAGAGGGTTGGACTCCCTTGTAAACCTGAAAACTCAGTTCATTTCTAATAGTTCAAGTTTCATGATCTAAAAAATCCCACATTTATCAGTAAATAAAGGTCACCCATCTGGCAGCAATGTGTCTATTTGGCTGAGCTTTGGTTTTCTACACTGTTATAAAAATATTACAGTCTAGTATGACATTAGCAAAGTGCGACATCTGGGCTTATACAAAATATAAAAGTTGGCAGGGGGACTAATTTCCCTTTTGAAAAATTGCCATGGCAGAAAAGGGACAGAGGACAACTGATGGCTGAGAACACAGCCCTGCACTTTGCTGTCATTCAGCCATTCTGGCCATGCAGCTTAGCTGTGTTCTCCAAAAAGCCTGCCTGAGAAGGGGGAAGGGGTCTAATTACCCTGGAGGATAACACTGATGGATTGCCAAGGAACTTTGAGAATAGAAGCTATTTTAGCACAAGAGAAAAATTTTCTCTACCTGCGCTGCTCGGTAGCCATGCATTCAAGAATTAAATGAAACTGCTTCAAAAAATTCTATCAGGGTGGCAGTCACAAAACAGGGCAGCCTTTCAGTGGGTATAAATGTTAGAGAATGTTCTTTGGGAGCTGAAAAGTATATAATTAAAATTTGGCATTGTTTTTAGGTGGTAATGATTTTTAATAAATTCTTTTTAGAATGACCCTTTTTAGGAGTTCAAGACAAATGCCATATTTTTTTCCCTCTAGCCTCTCTGGGTGCCTTTTCATGTACCATAATCTTAAAGATATCAAGAGTTAAAAAAATGAATACATGCTCTTGACAGAACAGGCAAAAATATCAGAAGCTGTTTTTTTTTTCTATAAAAGAAATAAGAGAGGATCAAATTTAAAGAAAATATCTCTGCTTCTCTCTAGGCACTCAATATTTGGGGCAACGAGCACTCTGGATTGCTGACAGTATTTACATTTTGAGAAATTATAGTGGCAAATTTTTTTTTACAGGGGTTTAAGTAAATCCCCAAGCTTTAAGAAGTTTGGCTAGCTAAAGCCATAATGCTTATCCTAGAGACTGAGGATGAATATTGCTTAATTAGTAATCTACATTATTGAAACCATGAAAATCTGGAGAGTTTGTGAAAGGTTCTCTGGTGCTGACAGAGAATAAATAGATTCGGGGCTTCTGTCTCTTCCTGGGTAAATAATGGAGGCCAACATACAATGCCAGTCTCTCCAGTGCTCTCACCCCTTCTCTGCTCACCCATCACTGTGCAGTGTGAAATAACAGCTGGTTGGATGGTGTCCTACTGTCATGGTCAGGGTACTTGGCCTCTTTCAAAGCAGAAGGCAGCAGAGGCCACCACTTCTACTTTTCACAGGAGAAACTCACAGAGGGCTTAAGGGACTGTCAGGTCAATGAGGCATTGGGGGCCCATGCCTGGAGGGCTACAAACCATTAGCTCTTCCCGGCTAATTACCATCACTCAGACCATGGGGCCCCGTCATTTGTCACTTTCCTCAGACTCCCAATGATTTTCATTCCTGTAGTCAAGGGGGCAGCCATATGCATTTAAAATTTATGCATAAGATTACAGAAGTCCTGAAGGAATACAGACACTGGGTGGTTTTGACTTAGCTGGAGGAGTTCCTCCATCTCTGGGAATCATTTCACACAGACCCCCTCAACCCAAATCATTTTGCTATTACAGAGAGGCAGCACCTGCTGTTGCCTAGGGAAGCAGATGCACACCTCTGGGAGGGGCACGTTCTGTCCTCCATCATACAGCCTGTTTTCCTCACTGCCCTTCTGTGCTCCATGCCTGTCTTCTCTGGGGGGACATTCAGGTGGAAGACGATCCTTACAGCTCTAGGAGGTCAAGGTTGACTCAGCACACAGAGGCAGCATGTGCAGAGTGCACATCTGTCCCACATGGTCTCTCCAACCCATCTTCTCTGGCTCTTGGCAGCTGTCTCTATAGCTACTCTGCCAACAGGGAAGTTCCAGGCCACCTGTCCAGTGTTCGAACCGCTCGGGCAAAGGATCGGTTTTTATAAATGCCTTTTCCTTTAATCCCTTCCTTCACTGTGGAGTTTTGGGGGTTTCCAACTCAGTCATCTATTCTCTGGGCCTAAGTTTTCTCATCTGTAAAATGAGTGTGAGTATGTCCACTCTGTGAGAATGATATTGCTTAAGTGAGGTGTTGGTTCTCTGCTAAATAAACACAAATTTCCTATCCTTTCACTTTCAACTCAGTTTCCACCAGAGGAAACTTCTTTGGCCTGAAAGGGTCCAGATGCCGGAGGACCTTTCCATTCAATCTGCTGTAGGAGTCACACTGTCACCAGCAGAATGCCAGTTGGCCTCCTCTGTGAATCAGGGTCTAACTTACCTTCTGAACTATATTACATGTATGAATGAAGGCTGATGCTGACAGAAGTGCGGCCTCTGTTTCTGGGGTACCTGCTGAACTCTAGAACTAGCACAGTGACCTGAGACACTCCTCCAGAGCCAGACTGAGCAACTTTGCCTATGTCCCCATCCTTACATAGTGAAAGTTCAACAATCTAATAGTGCCTTCCACTCCAATCCTGAATTCAGAGACAATGGAAGAAAGAAAAAAAAGTTCAATAGAGCAATGCTGTGAGCTTGTAAGGTTGTACACACACACACACGCACACACACACACACACACACACACACGTTTGTGTTTATTTGTAACAATAATTGTGGAAAAAAAGAGGAAGGTTTAGGGGACATGGGAGGAGTTGAACAGGTAGAAGAAAGGGTGGAAATGATATAAATACAGTACTCATGAATGAAATTCTTAAAAAATGTTTAAAAAATTCAATTAAAACTCTCAACATGCATTAAGAGAGAGTGTTATAGACAGGAAGGTGGGCCTGTATTGCAAGTTCTGCAAACGCTGCCGTGTTTCCTCCTCAGGACACTGCAGGTAGGAATCCTTTGTTTTAAGTGGGAAGACAAAAACAGTTGCCTTGTTAATGCTTACATAGCTAGTAAGTGGCCGATTTAGGGTCTTAGGTAAGACTGGTGTGAAGGCTTCTGTTCTTTCCTCAGTGCCATGAGCTCAGATCCATAGACATCTGACTTTAGCACCATGCTGCATAAAAGGCAAAGGTTGCATCAGTTTTCTTTAGGCTGTGCTGAGGTCAATGGATGATCTTAAATCACAATGACTTATAACAATAATAGTTGATTCTCATGTTCAGAGCTGAGTGTGGATCTAAGTTTCCCATTTTCTTCCCAAGGGTTTGTGGAGAAGGGTTTCTTATGGGTTTGAATTACTCAATTCTTAAAGCTGAAGGATTCGAACAGTGGCTGGACAGTTTGAGGGTTCTTCAAGCTTCTGTTTTAGTGTATGGTGGTGTTCTGTTCACACACCACCGACCTCAGCTAGCTAGTGACCACATCTTATGTCAGTGCTTATAACTTGTTTCATTCCATAGACATTCAGGGCAAATAATGCAATTTAATGCCTGCAACTTCTTCATTACTATACACACAGTAGGGTCTAGTACACCACACCTTTAAAATTTCTCCTTCCTCCCCAGCTACTGTATCTCAGTCTCTCTTACTGACTCTTTCTCTTTGTCTAATGAAACTTGAAACATTAGTGTATTCTAGCACACATTACTGGCTCTCTTCTCTCTCTCTATACTCAAACTCCAAATGACCTCATCCAGTATGGCTTTAATTGCCATCAACATACTGATAAATCTAATTTATCTTTCAAGTCCTGATCTTTCTTTGGGCTCCAGATATCTTCTGTTATCTTCACTTGGAATTCTAATATGTGGCTCAAGTATATGTCCAAAATGGGATTTCTGATTCCTGTCTACCTCCACCCCAGCTGGCAACCTTCCCTGTTTCAGAACATGGTACCATTCTCCACCCAGTTACTCAATCAATAATCTTGGTTGCCTCCTTCTCCCTCACTCCTACATCGACTCTATCATCAGCACACATTATTTTCGTCTTTCATGTAACTATCCCAAACACCCACATCTTTCAGTTGTAAATACCAATGCATTATTATCTCTCACCTTGAACCCTGGAGTAGTTAAGTAGCTGACTCTTTTATTTCTTTTCTGTCTATAACTCACACTTCATGTACTAGTCAGAATTATCTCACAGAAGTACAGTTAAACCTAAAATCCTAACTATTAACAGTGCATTTAGGAAAAAAAATCATGTTATAACAGAGGTCCTGAATAATGTCACAGCCCGTTGTACTGGATTGAATGGTACTCCCACAGCAGGTGATTCTGTTCAGAAATAGGGTCTTTGTAGATATAATAAATTGTGCTACTATGGGGTCATACTGGATTAGCATGTCTTAAATTGACTGTGATTGGTGTTATCGTAAGAAGAGGAGACACAGAGACATAGAGGAGACACACAGGAGAAAGTCGTATAAAGATGTCAAAGAACCGATTCTCTACTGGAAACTCTGGAGGAAGCCAACTCTGCCAGCATCTTAATTTCAGGTATTTATCTTTCTAAGTCATAGGAGAATGCTTTATACTTGTCTTCTGCAGTGCTGGGATTGGAACCCAAGGCCTTGGGCATGCTAGGAAAGCATTTTCTACTGAGCTACATCTGTTGTCCTTAAGCTTCTGTTTTATACTAGCTCTCTTGTATACATCTGTTCCAGCAGCCCTGGCAGTCCAACACAGATTTACTTGGCTCATTCTTCCCCTCATGCACTGCTGCCTTTCTTCTTCTCAGCCTACTCTTCTCTTGGGGCCTTTGAACTTGGTCCTTTCATTGTGTCACAGCACTTATCCAGGAGTGACTCCTTTAAAGACTATCTGTTTCTGCTCTTCTTCTATAATCTGTATTGTGGGTTCTGCATATCTTCATAATACTCATATTTAATGTATTCAGAAAGTGTTAATGGGAATGGAGAGGTGGCTCAGTGGTTAAGAGCACTGGCTGTTCTTGCAGAAGACCCAGGTTTGAATCCCAGCACCCACATGGCAGTTAACAACTGTCCTTAATTCCAGTTTCAGGGGATCCAATGGCATCTTTGGATCTCCATGTACATTGCACAACACGGGTGCACTTACATATGAGCAGGCAGTAAATGCATAAGCATAAAATAAAAATAATAAATAAAATATTAAAAAGAAAATGTTAACACATCTATTCTCTTCATGTATTTTTATACCCAAGAAATCTAAAGCAAGGAAGGAGTGTGTGCTTGAAGGTTCTGCAGTATGATGATACTGTACTGCCCGCTGGGTTGGATTGGCTACCCCAACCCCATTTGATGTCTACCTGGAACTTCAGAAAGAGATTCTTCCAGTAATAATTTAGTTCCAACTGGGGGTCATATTAGTCTTTGAATTTCCCTGTGGGTATTTTTTTGTCTTAAAAAAAATCTATAGTAACATATACTCTTCTGTCACAATATGTTGAAGATGAAGATGTTTCATGCCCTTCACCTTAGAAGAACTTCTGCAAGAAAAGATACAGGTTTCACATGTTTTCTGAACTCTGAAGCATATCTGATAATTCCCTAATTTAGATTAGAATTCCAGATAAGAGGGAGCTGCAAAAGCAAAATGGTGTGGCAGGCCTCTAGGAGGGCTTTTAAACACAAATTCCTAATTAGACAGGGTTCTGATAATAAAGAGTATCTACCTGGTTCTGAACTTGGGATTGACCCCACTATACAACTACCAGTTACTAATCAGAAAAAAAATGAACCAATATATATGCTATTTTAATTTGTAGTGCACAGTTTCATGATAAAAAGTTAACTAAGCAAACCACCTAGAGTTCTCATTTCATTTCTTTGTGTGGTGATGCTCCTGGAATACTTCATAACAGTAATTCCTGATTGTTACAGCTCAATATCTGATGTCTTAAACAATCCAAAATTAGATGTAGATAAAATTTTGTGTCCATTGTTGAGACAATTTTTGAAATCAAGAAAATCTCTTAAGGCTGGAGAGATGGCTCAGCTGTTAAGAGCACTGGCTGGTCTTGCAGAGGTCCTGGGTTCAATTCCCAGCACCCACATGGCAGCTAACAACTATCTGTAATTCCAGTTCCAGAGGATCCAATGCCTTCTTCTGACTTCCATGGACATTATACAACATGGGTGCGCTTACACACATGAGGGCATTACACTCATACACATAAAATAAATAAAAAAAAAACAACAAAATATTTTTAAAAGAAAATCTCACAATATTTATAGAAAAATAAACTAAACTAAAATTCCTAGGAAAAATTGTGAAGAATGAGAATGATCAGTATGCATAAAACTGTTTTAAAAGTAGCCAAAATTGGAGATCTTAGCAGACAGCCTGAAAGAGTGGGTTCTGACCTCCATTTGTGTGGCTGGCTGTGATCTCAGCAGTCCGCCAGAGAGTGCCTGTTTCTGGCTTCCCTATGGCATAGGGGCTGAAAACTCAGCAGACTGCCTGAGAGTGCCCAGGATCCAGCCTTCACATGGTGGTGAGCTTCACTTAATTGCACCATACCCATTCCCCTACCTGGGATTTCCTGAAGCCCCACCCAAGGCCCCAGGGCAGACCTGGCTTTGGGAGGATAAGGCTGAGATCTTAGCAGACAGCCTGAGAGGGCAGGTTTCTACCTCCATCTGTGTAGCAGCTGTGATCTCAGCAGAACGCCAGAGAGTGTCTGTTTCTTGGCTCCTTCTGGCATAGGGGCTGAGAACTCAGCAGACTGACTCAGAGTTCCAAAATCGCCCCCCCTCCCCCGCCTTTGCTCTGAGTTCCCAATTATATGGGTCCAAACCTTAGAAGGATGCCTGAGTGTACCTGACTAAAACCTTACTTGGGCTTCTGTGGGTGCTCCTGAGTAGGTGATCTGAAGTCATCAGTTCCCTCCAAAATAAAACCTGAGAGAACCTGAAACCTGGCCCAATGAGGTTTACATAAATAATAAGAAAAGGACCAAAGTAAACCAATAATACAAACAGAAGCATACTTCAACTTAATTCTCATATCAGAATCACAAACAACAAAGGAAATTCACATGTCAAAATCACAATGAAGGAATAATAAAAAGGAAAGCCAAAACACTATGTCCCCACCAAACCCCACCAGTCCTGTAGAAGAGTTCTACAAGAAGAAACCCCTAGAGATAACCCAGGACACAGTTTAAAAGAACAATCATAAATATGATCAAGGAATTCAACAAATTTAAAGAACACATGAACAAACAAATCAAAGAATGAAAGAAGATAGGAATAAACTTCTGAATGAATTCACAAAAGAGATAGAAACATTGAAGAAAACTTAAGCAGAAATGAAGAAGGAAGGGAATAACTCAATAAGCCAACTTGAAACAAGAGGAAAAGCCTCACCGATGGAATGAATGAAATGGAAAACAGAATATCAACACTGGAGGATAAAGCTGAAGAATTGGACCACTCAAGCAAAGAGTATGAAAAGATTTAAAAAACACAGGAATGGAATATGCAAGAGATGTGGGACACCATGAAAAGAACAAACCTATGTATCATAGACATAGAGGAAGGAGAAGAATTTCAGGTTAATGGTGCAGACCAGTTCTTAAACAGGATTGTAGAAGAGAATTTCCTGAAATTAAGGAAAGACATCCCCATACAAATACAGGAAGCACATAGAACACCAAATAAACAGGATCAGAAAAGAAACTCCCCACAACATATCATAGTACAAAACAGTAAATGTACAGAACAAAGAGAGAATACTGAAAGCAGCAAAAGAAAAACAAAAGTTACATATAAAGGAAAGCCCATCGGAATTGCTGCTGGCTTATCAATGCAAATTATGAAAGCAGGAAGGGCCTGGATCAAGATATTTCCAGTTCTACATGACAATAGATGCCAGCCCAGAATACTTTACCCAGCAAAAATGTCTATTATAGTTGAGGGGAAAAGAAAACTCTTCTATGACACAAATAGCCTGAAAGAATACATGTCCATGAAACAAGCCCTTTAACGAATACTTGAAGCAATAGAAAGAGCAGAGAAAGGAACAACTGTATCCCAGGGGCAATGAAAGAAAATACATAAGGGTATAATTGGGGAAACACAAAATTAGACAAAGAACAGAAACAACAATCAAAATGACCACAACCAATACACATCTTTCAATAATAACCTTAAATATCAGTAGACTGAACTCCTCAGTCAAAAGACACACGTTAACTAAATGGATTAAGAAACAAAATCCATCTTTTTGCTGTCTGCAAGAAACCCATCTCACCTTCAAGGACAGGCACTACCTTGAGGTGAAAGGATGGAAAAGAATATTCCACTAAAAAACAAGCAGGATTTGCAATTCTAATATCTGCCAAAATAGACTTCAAAGTAAAACTAGTCAGAAGAACTAAGGAGGGTCATTTCATTTTGATCAAAGGAACAGTTAACCAAACTCTGGTGCACCCAAATTCATAAAAACAATAATACAAGATTTTAAAACACAGATTACCCCCTACTCAGTAACAGTAGGGGACTTCAATACTCCACTTTCTCCATTAGACAGGTCAACTGGACAAATGATATCATACTTCAAATGGACCTAACAGATACCTTTTGAATATTCCACCCAAGCACCAAAGAATACACTTTCTATTCAGCATCCCATGGAACTTTTTCAAAAATTGACCACATACTGGGCTAAACAAACCTCAACATATACAAAAAAAAATTGAAAAAATCCCATGCATTCTATCAGACCAAAAGGCAATAAGCTCAAAATCAACACTGGAAAAAGCCCTAGTCACTATATGAACTCATGGCAGTTAAACAACACATGCCTAAACAATGAATGGATCAAAGGAAAAATTAAGAAAGAAATAAAAGAATTCTTGGAATTTAATGAAAAGGAAAATAGACTACAACACAACTTCTGGGACACTTTAAAAGCAGTCCTAAGAGGGAAGTTTATAGCTTTAAGTGCCTACATTAAAAAATTGGAAAGAGCCCAAATAAACGACCTAAATATTCAACTCAATGCACTGGAAAGGCAAGAACAAATGAAATCCAAACCCAGCAGAAGAGAAGAAATAACAAAAATCAGAGCAGAAATTAATGAATTAAAAAACAAATTAAACAATACAAAGAATCTATGAATCTAAGAGCTGGTTCTTTGAAAAGCTAAACAAGATAGACACCTAGCCCACTGAACAGAAAGAAAGAGCAAATCCAAATTAACAAAATCAGAGATGAAAGGGGAAACATCACAACAGATACTCAAAAGATTCAGACCATTATAAGGGACTATTTTAAAAACCTATACTCCACTAAATTTGAAAATCTAAAAGAAATGGATGGATATCTAAAATAATGGGAACAACCAAAGTCAAACCAAGAAGAGATTGACAGTTTAAACAGACTCATAATGTATAAGGAAACTGAAACAGTAATACAAAGCCTCCCAACTAAAAAGAGCCCAGGACCAGATGGATTTACAGCAGAATTCTACCAGACTTTTAAAGAAAACCTCCAGGCAATATTACTTAAATTATTCAAAACAGAGGGAGAATACCCAAATTCCTTCTATGAAGCCAGCACCGCTCTAACACCCAAACTGAGTAAGATACAACCAAAAAAGGAAACTATAGACCCATATCCTTAATGAACATAGATTCAAAAATTCTCAACAAAATACTTGCAAACCACATACAGACACACATCAAAAAGATAATTTACCATGATCAAGCAGGCTTTATTCCAGAGACACAGGGATAGTTCAATATATGCATGTCAATAAATGTCATTCATCGTATAAATGGACTCAAAGACAAAAACCACACCCTCATGCTGAAGAGTTTTGACAAAATTCAACATGCATTTATGTTCAAAGTCCTAGAGGGTATTGGATTAGAGGGAACATACCTCAGCATAATTAAAGCTATATACAACAAACCTACAGCCAATATTCTAAATGGAGAAAGACGGGAAGCATTCCCGTTAAAATCAGGAACCAGACAAGGATGTCCACTCTCTCCACTCCTTTTCAACATAGTGCTTGAAACACTTGCTAGAGCAATAAGACAGGAGAAGGAAATTAAAGGAGTACTAATTGGAAAAGAAGAGGTCAAACTATCCCTTTTTGCAGATGATATGATACTATACCTAAGAGATCCCAAAAGTTTCACCAGAAAACTCCTAGAACTAATCAACACTTTCAGTATAGTGCCAGGTAATAAAATCAGTCTACAAAAATCAGTAGTCTTTCTATATACCAATAATAAGCAATTGGAGAAAGAATGCAGGGAAAGACTCCCATTCACAGTTGCTGCGAAAAAAAAAAAATATATCTTGGAATAAATCTGACCAAAGACACCAAAGATCTCTACAATGAAAATTTTAAATTGTTGAAGAAAGAGATTGAGGAAGACACCAGGAAATGGAAGGACCTCCCATGTTCATTGGTGGGAAGAATTAATATTGTAAAAATGACCATCCTACCAAAAGCAATATATAGATTCAATGCAATCCCAATCAATATCCCCATGACATACTTCACAGAATTAGATAAAAACCATTCTTTAATTCAAATGTAAGAACAAAAGACCCAGGATAACCAAAGCATCCCTGAGCACAAAGTGCAGGGGGGATTAATATACCAGACCTCAAAGTATACTACAGAGCTATAGTCATAAAAACAGCATGGTACTTGCACAAAAATAGGCACATAGATCAATGGAACATCACTGAAGACTCAAACCCAAGTACATGCAATTTCAGCCACCTGGTATTTGACAATGACGCCAAGTGGCAGAAAGACAGCATCTTCAACAAATGGTGCTGGTAAAACTGGATCTCCACCCATAGAAGAATGTAACTAGATCCTTATCTTTCACCTTGCAGAAAAGTCAACTTCAAAGGGATCAAAGACCTCAATGTGAAACCAGAAACCCTAAAACTATTAGAAGAAAATACTGGCAGTAACTTGCAAGATATAGGCGTAGGAAAGGATTTTCTAAATTGGACAGAATTTGCTCAGGAATTAAGGTCAGCAATCGACAAGTGGGACCTCATTAAACTAAAAGCTTCAGTATAGCAAAATGAACAATCCAAAAAATGAAGAGAAGGGGGCTAGAGATATCGCTCAATGGTTAAGAGCATTAACTGTTCTTGCAGAGGACCTGGGTTTGATCCTCAACACCCACATGGTGGCAAGCAATCATCAGTAACTTCAGTTCTGGGGGAACCCAACACCTTCTTCTAACCTCTGAGGGCATTGCATGACATGGGTGCACTTATACACATACAGGCAATACACTCATACACACAAAAATGGGAATGGGAATGAATCTTCACCAGTGACACATCTTACAGAGGTTTAACATCCAGAGTATACAAAGAACTCAAAAAACAAAGAATCAAGAAATCAAATGACCTAATTAAAAGATGGGCTAAAGATCTAAACAGAGAGTTCTCAAAGGAAGAAATAAAGATGGCTAAGAAGCATCTCAAAGAGTGTTCAACATCATTAGGAATTAGGGAAATGCAAATTAAAACCACCCTAAGGTATCACCTTACCCCAATCAGACTGTCAAGGATCAAGAGAACAAATGATACCTAGTGCTGGCGAGGATGTGGAGAAAGGGGAATGCTTATTAACTGCTGGTGGGATTGCAAACACGTGCAACCCCTATAGAAAAAAGTGTGGAGAACTCTTAAAAACTGCAAACGAACCTACCATATGACCCAGTTATACCACTCCTTGGCATATACCCAAAGAACTCATCCTATTTCATAGACACGTGTACATCCATGTTTGTTGCTGCTCTTTTCACAATAGCAAAGAGATGGAAGCAAACTAAGTGTCCCTCAACTGACAAGTAGTCAACAAAAATGTGGTATATTTATAAGTTGGAGTTCTATTCAGCAGTAAAGAAAGATGAAATAATGAAATTTGCAGGTATATGGATGGATCTAGAAACTGTTATACTAAGTGAAGTAACACAGACTCAGAAAAATAAAAGACACAAGTTCTCCCTCATATTTGGATCCTATCACCAGATCCTTTTAAATTCCATGTCCTTTTAACAAGATTATCCTGTACAGCAGTCTCTTCTGCATGAAATAACTGCCATCATCACGACTTCAGCAGTGTCTGATTGCTAAACATTGTCACAATCGGGCTTGTTGTTGGTTTGCTCCTTCATTAAAGGAGGGGCAAGCAGGGTCATTGGACCCTCACCAGAGTATCCAGCCACTCTTCCCAGCCAACTGTACATAATTTGGCCCTAATCACACATAGTCTCCTGGATTTAGGGAGGGCTAAAGTATATAATCTGGGGACGGCTAGGTAGAGAAGGCTTGGTCCATGCTGGGTAAAGGCTTTCCAGTGTGCATACCCTCTGGTCATTCATACACTTCAGCAACCCTTCAGTTATCTTGAAGCCTTTGAGAGGGAGCTGACACTGATTCTAACCACTCCAACAGCTATCAAAATGCCTGAAAGCAAATCAAGAATCCATCATTCTTGAGTCCAGCCTTGGCAGACAAAAGAAAAATGAGGAGGATCCCAATAGAGGGATGCTTTTGGAAGCTCTTGTCAAGAAATTACAGTGGACTCTCATATGCACATTTGAAATTTGCCCTGTTCTGACCATTTTTTTAGTTCCCTGTCTGGAACTTGTAATGCTAACTACTCTTGCCTTTACTTCTCTTGTTCGCTAGTCAAGGACTTTCTTTTCCCCCTACAGATAAGAGTTATGCAATTTGGGAATTTTTTATATAGACCCACTGAAGGGGTACCCCAATTGCCTCACTCTGTGTCCCTGTTCAGCATGGAAGAAGCCAGATGGGCCTTCATCCCAATTCCCTATTTGCAAGCTGGGTAACCTGTTCAGAGGATGGTGTGATAAGAATAGGAAGTAGGAACTGGCTAGACAGTGTAAAAAAAAAACCCAAAGGAAAGGAGCCAGTTTCTTGGCTAAAAGCCAAAAGTTCCTTGGGCCTGTTAGCAGCATACTCCATTCCAAAGGCCAAAAATGCTATAAGTATTTGGGAACTTTTATCTAATCCTATAAAGATTTTAGGGTTAGCTCTTAGGTGGCGGGGATGTTAGAGTAGCAAAAAGCCCCATAAAAAAAGAAGAAAGAGTTCATGATGTCACCAGAAAAAAGTGATGGGGAGATATGGAAGGAGTTGGAGGGGAGGGAGTGGGCTTGGATTTGATCAAAACACCTTATATGCTTATATGCCTGTATGAAATTCTCAATAAATTATTTTTTAAAAGTGGCCAAAACTTTGAAAAAGATAGAAATAAATAGAACATAGCCCATATTTATGAATTGAAGTGATTGGGATTATAAAATAGCATGTTGCCTGAAGTGATCAACAGATTCAGTACAATCTCTGTTCAAATTCCTGTAGCATTCTTCACATGACCGGAAAAAAAGATCTCAAGATAATATAGAAGCACGGGAAAAGCTGAAGCGCCAAATGTACAGAGATGGAGACATCATATATCTGCATTTCAAAATAAATGGGCAATATCCACAAGTTCATATTCATTACAGCATTATTTAAATTAATGAGACTGGTGGTCAACACACACGTTCAGCAACAACTTAGCAGGTAAAGCAATACACCGTATGTGCACACAATTGAATCCCATCTAGACTTATAAACAAAGAAGTCTTGTCATTTGTGACAACATAGGAAAACATGGAAACATTATGTTGAGTGAAATAATCTAGTCTCAAAACCACAAATGTCATGATCTCACTCACATGTGAAATCTAAAATATTTGAACTTATAGGGGAAAAAAACTATGTTGATGTTATAAGATCATGGTGAAATAAATTCTTATCTCGCACTCTGAACACAGGTTTAATTTTCTTTTGTTGTTGCTGTTCATTTTGAATATAATAACTTTGTTAATTCTTTGAGAACTTTATGCAATGTATTTTTTTCATATTCACCTCCCATTCCTCCTCCCTAACTCCTCCAAAATCCACCCCCAACTTCCCATGCCATCACAAGCTTGTGTCCTCCCTTTTAATAACTCACGCAGTCCAGTTTGTGCTACCCATATACTCTTGGGTGTGAGGTTGTCCAATAGAGTGTGGTTGACCTACAGTTAATTTCCTAAACCTATAGCAGAGAATGGTTTCCAAATGTTTCTGGAGAAAAGAAATATATAGAAGCTTAAAATGAATTAATATATATGCATAAAACATCACTCACACTTTTATACCAATGCTGTTCCTGATCTGCCCTGAACACTTAGAACTGCTTAGGTATAAAGCTGTCCTAAAGCAGGTATCTGGTTTTAGAAAGACTATTCACTTTACATAGCAAACAAATATGACATTCCTGTGCTTATTCTTTTTTAAAAATATTTTATTATTTTTATTTTATGTGTATGAGTGTATTGCCTGCATATATGTGAGTGCACCTGTATCGTGCAATGCCACGGAGATCAGAAGAGGGCTTCGGATATCCTGGAACTGGAGTTAAGGACAGTTTGTAGCCTCCATTTGGGTGCTGGGAATCAAACCCAAGTCCTTTGCAAGAGCAGTCAGTGCGGTCTTAACCACTGAGCCATCTCTCCAGCCCCATGTGCTTATTCTTAAACAAAGGAATACATATGTACAATATCATGTAACTAGAATGACAAACAGCACAACAAATCTGGCTGAAATTATTCTGAAAAGAGAGGCCTTTGACCTGGTTAATATTTCTGAGAATTTCATACATAAATACTGCATTCACATTATTTCCCACTTCTCTCTGTTCCCTTCAAAACCTCCAATGACCCCTACTCCCCCTCAATTTCATCACCTCTTTTTAAATAATTATTGTTGTTACACACATAAATGTATGTGTTTGTGTGTGCCTGTGAGTGTGTGTGCATGTGTGTGTGTATTATCTTGAGATAATTTTTCCGAGTCATGTGTGTGAGCCCAACCCCAAGAGATTTTCATTGAGTTCCTTTTTGGATAGTTCAACACTGGTGGGTGGAACTGCTACTGAGTTTTGTATGTTGACTTTGCATATTGCAAATTTTACTGAATATACTCACTAGTTTTCACCATCAGGGTAGAATCCTTAGGGTTTCTTTATAAAAGATTGCCTTCTGGGTAATCACTTAGACGTACACATATAATCGTATATTCATACACATATATTTCTGCATTACTATGACTAATGCTCTTAATTTAACAAAAAGTATAATAGTAATAAAGCCAGAAGAGGATTTATAGTGAGGATAATGGTGAAATTTCTGCTGATGTCTAGGAAGGTGTTTCAGTTTTGCTATTGACCCCCATGTAAGTAGTTTGGGTTTGGAGTTTAAACAGAGACTACTAAGAAAGCCCATTAATCCACGTGAATACGTTCATCTGCCCGTACCCTGAAATTGTTAATTTCAGTGGTTAGTAACAGACCCCTGAAATTACAGAGTATCACCCCATTTAAAATATAAATGGCGTGTCCTCATACTCTGGTTACCTCTAATAACGTGAAAGGTCATAGATGTTTTTTCTCTATTTTGTGCTTTCATTCCCACAAATTTGTTCAGTGGTATTCATATAACTTCAGCATTTATGATATATCATAGTCTCAAATATTCTGTACATTTGACTAAATTCACATGGTATTATCTTAGTTCTTGATTCAAGCCCAGAACTTTTCTACTTTAGCATAGTGGTTCTGTGCATTTCAATTTTAGGTCAGAAAAGCTATATACTTTTTTAGGTCTAGACTAGGCAGTTACTTTGACATCCCTAGTACTATTTGATTTATTTTTATTCTGTACAATGGCCTTAGTCTAGAGTTTTGCATATTCATACATGAAAATTTATTGAATGAGATATATTGGTTTTGGTTGTAACTGAATCTCTTGAGTGTATATATGTTTCAGAGGTGCATCTGTTATAAATCAACTAATACGTTTATAAGAATAAAGAAAAATCAAAGTCATTTCCTCTCAAGAAATTAAAAATGTTGCCAACCGAGCTTTCTGACCTGTTCATAACCCGCCCTAACCCCATTCATTCTGCTTCTTTTGTTGTGAATGCCCCAGATCTTGTCACACTTGCAGCCAGCCCTAAGTTGGGGAGCCCCACCGGTTTTTTGGGACACTTCCTCATGCTTTGTGAACATGATTCATGATGCTGGATTTGAAATTATTATTTCATCATGCGTCCCACAAAACATTACCTTATCCTGTGACTCACTGGTGTCAGTTGGAAGTTACCTCAGAGATAAATTATTTCATACTGGCAGTGTGTGCGTGTGCCTTTTGCTATCATAATTTTTCTCAATTTACTCCAGCGATTCACAAGGTCCAGATGGAAATCAACATATCGAACAGTTAAAAAGAAATGCTTTTGCTGTTTGAAGGAAGTAGGACTCGCTTCTTAACATACAGAGACTATTGTTTTCCTTTCTACTGAAAGTTCCAAATGAAATAAAATGTTGGCCTCTCTCTTCCCCTTGCGGTAGTTAAGCTGAGCAGCAGATACTTTGATTTTAATTATCTGTGGATGAGCCATGGGAAAGCCTGCCGAAGGTAGCCAAGGAAAACCAATGGCTGAAACTGCACTCTTGACCTTGAATCCAACTCTGATTGAAATTAATTACCTGAAGTTTTTAAATCGCAGCTTCTTCTATCAGTGACAATGTCCTTTTCTTGTCTTAATGAATAGCCCTATTGTCTTTACCATGAAGACTGTTTATCACAAATATTTACTTCACAGTATTTGGTGCATCTGATCTTGGCAGGAGAAGCAATCTTATTTCATTTGATTTCCTGTCTAATTTTTGCATATCATGTTACCCTGATCCTTAGCCTTTGACATTCTATTAAGGCCAGTGTTATTTTATGGAATAATTTTTATAAAATTAGCTCAATTTTGGGCTGACTGCTAGAATATTTTGCCACTCAGAGGTACGATCAGATTGGTTCGTGTGTTTCCCTGCATGCACAATCCAGTGTGCATTGATTGTGCTCATCTAGATGGGGAAAATTATTTTTATTCTTGTAATTCCAATTAGCCGTCGTGCTCCTAGGGAGAGGGTATCAGGTGAGAACTGGGATGGTGCTAACCTGTAAATATATAATTAAGCCTTTAGAAAGTATTGGCTTCTATTATTTTTAAAGGCCTGCTTGTTCCTATATATTTAAATCTTGATAAAGGTGTTTCTGCCATCATTCCAGATGCAGTTTTCCGCAGTCTCTGGGTCAGCACATGCTTGGGACCATATCATTGGTAGCTGGGGGCCAGCGTTCCACAAGAGGAAACTTACTTGCAAAGAAATGAAAATCGGCACGGTGGAATGCCGAGAGAATTCATTTATAATAAACAATAATTAAACAGGGATTATTAGTGTGGCACATTTACGATGTGAAAGTTGAAGCTCTGTCAACACCTTATAAAGCCTCGAAAGTAATTCAGCTGAAACATTTGCTCTGGGCTGAAGAACAAGGCTCTATTCTAGGGAGGAGAAACAGGTTTGCTGTTTGCTGTTTGTAATATTGAAAATCTTTTCATAATACTCACTTTTGGTTGTAAGCATTTAACACAGCTTTCCCAGGGCTTAACGTCATACAGAGTTATAGAGTTTGAGACTGCTTTCTGAGTCTCTCTCATAATCAACTCTTCCCTTTCTAATGGTATCATTAAAAAATACAAGTAATTTAATATTTTGTTTTAGGTAGAAATCTCAGGCAAGATGGTAGCTCCTAAATCGCCTCCTGGGGGAGGTCAGATTCATACCTTTGTCTTTGGCTTCTATAATTTCCTTTTGCTTTATCTTTCAGCCTATTGGCCTTGCCTACCACTGTGTTCACTTCAGCCTCAGACAGGAGCAACTATGCTCCTGTTGATACTACATATTTATTCAAACACTCACACTGTCTTTCGAAGAACCTTGTTGATGATGCTGGAGAGATGGCTCAATAGTTAAGAGCTAATAGTTAAGAGCTAATAGTTAATAGCTGCTCTTGTAAAGGACCCGGATTTGATTCCCAGCACCTACATGGTGGCTAACAACTGTTCATAACAGAAGTTCTAAGGACTCTGACACCCTCTTTTGTCCTCCATGGGCATTGCATGACATGAGTGCATGTAGACAATACACTCACACATATAAAAAAGAAACTTCTTGAAACTCAGTTCTTCTCAGAGTTGACTTGTTGAATGAAAAACACCCTGAAAGGAATTAATCCACCAGGGACAGGAAGGTAACTTTTTGTTCAATATGCCAAGACCTGCTTAATGTTCAAAAAATAGGTTTTTGAATTTTATTACATATTTCTTGTCTTAGTGTGTGTGTATGTTTGTATTCATGTGCCTTAGCATATGTTTGAAGGTCATAGGACAACTTTTATGAGTTGAGTGTCTCCTTCCACTGGGTGAGTTTGGGGGACTGAATTCAGACAATCAGGTTTTACCTACTGAGTCAGCTCACGTACAGAGCTATTGGTTCAATCTTCAATACAGAAAAACAAAACAAAACAAAACAAAAAAACCCTCAAGATGGGTGAATAGGGAGAGGGCACACGACAGTATCAGCTGGACTCTATTTCTTTGAGGGGAAGCTCTGCCTTTGCACTGTGTACATTATCTATATACTAAAATTACCCTATGGTGATGGAGTAATAATTCACTTCAATGATTTTAAAAGGTAAGTGTAGGCAAAAAGGAGAGGAAAGATTATATCTGCCCAGCAACACCAATTTTATTGATTTTCAGTTGGAAACTATAAAATCTTTTCCGCATTAATTATTAAAATACTACCTAGCTAAGGTACAGACACAAATGAGTCAAAATTCCATTTAATTGTTATTTATTACCTGCCTTTTTTTTTTTACATGCTAGGAATATTTTAGTGAGTGGAAATAGAAAGGTGGCTAAGATAACAAATCCACCTTGGAAAGGTCTTTAGTTAGGAAATCCAACTACTGCTAAATTTATTGTTTCAAACCCCATAGGATGCCTTCTTAACTAAATCAGAGTTAAGTGACCTTCGTACGTAAAAGCAGAAATAGCCTTTGCACTGTTAATCCATGACGAACTCGGGGACTCAGTCTCTCTGTGCTCTTTTCTTGTTATGAAAAATGGGCTACTTATCAAAAGCTAGAACTCTAGAAGAGATGAAAGTGTGGCCTAAGCTGAGAGAGGGATGGTAAGCCTTCCTCTTTCCTCATCTCAGGCAGGACATTCATGTTTAAAAGAGCTCTTGGAAGGCAGTTGAATCCAGGGCGGGGAAGTTGATTGTGTCTGAAAATAGAAAAGAAATAAAACAGGCGATTCAGGCAGGGTAGGATTTGGGTTTTATCTCCAATTTTATAGCAATGAAAAGTAAGTTTCCAACAGATAATACATTGTCAGAGGGATATGAATAAAGTCTTGCTGCCAGAGGATGTCAGGGGAGGACTTGGGGAAGCAATAACTGATTAGCTGCTAAGTAACAGAGGAATGATGCCTTTAGGCACAGGTGTATCTATTAATATTACAAATCAGGGGCAGGAAAGTGAAGGCTTTGGCCACATTGTCTTTAGAGTTGAATGATCTCACAAAATGAAGAGATCCTTGTTTCTTCTTTCTCTGATAAACCGAGTAATATATTTAGATCATTACATAATTATTATTAGTTACAAGGTTCTGATATTAAATAGATATGAATAAAGATAATTTTTTATGATTTTTTTCCTAATATTGAAACTTCTTTCCTTTTTTGTCTGTTTCAGTATTTCTGAGTGGATGGCTTTGGGTTTCCTAGGAAAATGAATTTATCAGAATTTGGAGTCTAGAAAAGGATTCTGGCATTATCGCTTGCAGTTTTCCTTAAACAAAATTAGTTTGGATTGGTCATGGTAAGAACATTTAAAAAATATTTATTTATTATTTTTATTCTATGTGTATGGTGTATTGCCTGCATGTATGTAAGTGCACCTGTGCCATGCAATGCTTATGGAGATCAGAAGAGAGAACTGGATTCCCCTGGAACTAGAATTACAGATGGTTGTAAGCTGTCATGTGGATGCTGGAAATTGAACCTGGGTCCTCTGCAAGAGCAGCCAATACTCTGAACTGGTGAGCCATCAATTCATCTCCAAGTAAGAGCATTTTAAACTCAAGAGTGACAAGTGTACTGCTTAATAAGAGTAATGTACAGGACACTGTGGTGGTCATTGTTCAAATATTGAAACCAGGAAGATCTCAGTTCAAATCAAAATCCAATGAGTTACAGCCTTTGTTTCTTTTCTTGTTGCTGTGATAAAATCCTTTGACAAAAACAACTTAAGGGATAAAGAGTATATTTTGGCTCACAGTTCAGAGGTATACTCTCCCATGGTAGGGAAAACATGGCAGCAATAGTGTGAAGCAGATGGTCACATCCTATCCACAGTCAAGAAGCAGAGGGATGTGTGCATGCCTGTGATCAGCTCACTTTCTCCATCTTAAACCTTCCAGGATTCCATCAGGGATTGGTGCTTCTCACAGTGAGTGGGGCTTCCCACCCCAATTATCATAACTGTGTAAGCTTCCTCACTTGCACTGTAGACACATGGGGATTTTCTGGTTTGATTTCTCCTTGTCCCGTTAAGGCAGTGCATGCTTTCATCCCTTATAATGCTAGAAGGCTCAGTCCTTCAACTTACTTGAAAAATTGTTTAAATAAATGTACTCAAAATAATTGCAGTCTGAACATTATTTACAGTCTCTGCTCAAAAATAAATGTACAGTTAAATTCTACTATGTCAATTTTATAATTCATCAAAAATTCAAAGAGTTAATCAAATATTTCTCCTGAATATATTAAATTGCTTCCAAAATCCACTCACCAAGTTTATTTCTTCAGGAAGCAGGTAAAGACAAAAAGAAAACAATGCAGTTATCTGTAAATAGAATTTCTTTTTATTACTAAACTCATATCAGTAACAATATATTTTAGCATAATACATTATCTATGATGCATAATTATTACAGAAAGTTTTTTATATTATTTTTATTGCATCCTACTTTCATTCATTTTCTGTGATTAAAGCTCTCTAACATATTAATAAAGAGTTATATACTAAATAATGGGTATGTTCTAAAATGATACGAGTATCTTTTCTATGCCAATAGTCTATGCATCACATATGATATAGGTCCTTGGTATTATGGCTAGAGTAAAATGGAGAAGGAATTTCAGAGCCTTATGAGCAGTCGTAGAATTTTAAGTGTGAACCTATGACCTAAGGCACATATTTCTTAACAGCAAATACAAATACATAGCCAAATCCATATAAAAAGTTGCAAAACTCTTGAGCATTTTTAAGATAATAATTAAGATTCATGCTCATTTGGTCTTTGGTCAAAATTAATTAGTCTTCTAGTGTGTTTTGAGTCTAAGACGGGCATCCCAGCTAACCACAGAATGGATTCCTTGTTCATGCTGAATTCCCCTATTCTTTTAGACGGTGACTTTAAACACAGCTTTCAGGGATTGTACGCAGAGTAGGATAGCAAATATATAACTACTACTTCCCCATTATGATTTCATTGAAGAAATCACAGGTGGAAGTCACAGGCCGATGGACATGCTCACCTGTTATCTCAAGTACCTGGGAGACTGAGGTAGAAGGACTGCAAGTTTGAGAACAGCCTGACTAGCACAGTGTGGCTTTGTCTCAAAATAAAGTAGATAAAAATGGGGTAAATTTATTTAGTAGTTGAAAACTTGACTAGAAAATTGTATTCAGTGTTTCATAGTACCATAGAGTAAATCAATAAGTGGATAAATAAATAGGTTAATATTTAATACTATTTTGAGCAGAAGATAATATAAATCTTAATGATGCATTCTTCGGGTTTTAAATTGATCACCAATTGTTTTATTTTCTGTCTCTTAATCAATGGAGACCTAGACATATGCAGGTTACACTATCACAGACATTTGATTGTATTGATACACATGTGGAAATGTCTCCAAGGTAGACAATAGATCATAATCTATAATATTATCTTGGCAACAATAATGCTGCTGTAATGTGTTTTGAATTCTAAAGAAATCCTGAGGATTATTAGGAAGACTATTGACTTATCAGATGTCTGATCTAAAAGGTATTGTACCCTGAGTTGACAGTATCCTTCTGTATATTAATTTACTCATCCATCCATCCATCCATCCATCCATCCATCCACATGATCACTCATTTTTCTATTCATCTAGTTATACGACAGTTATCTACTGAGAGGCTGCTATTTGCTGAAACAAGAGCCAGGGACTAGCAACCTAAGGATGAATAAAGAAACTCTCATTGTAAGCTGCTTGCAGTCCCATTTAAAGAAAAATGAAACAAACAGCAGCAACAACCGAAAGTCGGGCAGGCATCACACATGCTTTTCCCAAAATACACATTTAATACCAAATGCCAAGGTTCAAGTCTTGTTTTTACAACTTTCTAGATGTGTATCTTTGGGCAGGTTAGATTTCCTTTCTGGGTCTTAAATTTCCTTGTTTGTTGTATTGTAAAAAGATATGCTGTCCTTGGGAAAGAATTTTAAAAGAACATTTGAATTTACCCAGTTTACGTGGGTTGAAGATGAAAGAAGTGAGAAAGAAGTATAAAATAGCACAGGCAGCCAAAGGCTTTTGGAGTTAGGTTGGTGACTAGAGGGGATGAGAGTTTGGGGCCAGGCAGGATCCTATACTCAAACTCAAGGCATAGAAAGCCAGGATAATTTTGAAAAGGCTGTTTGAAACAACTCAGGGGACATGGGGGAAACTAGACTATGATCAACTTGTTGCCATAGTGAGGCATTTGGACTTCAGCTGGGATGCAAGCATTTCTCAGGCTTGTGCAGCATATGCATGACTTTTAAAGGAAAACAGCTCACAAGTCTTCCATTTTTCACTTGAATTACTTTTATACATATAAAATACAGCACAAACTCCTTTTATATAGAAAGCTCTTATATAAGCCAAACTTATGAAGAATTATTAAACAATTATTATTCAAAGTTGGGATTGGGCTACTTTTCATTTAATTAAAACAGTGTTTTGAAGTGAACATGATCTTGTCTGGGGCAAGATTTTCGACTAGGGCACATCGGTCTTAATGCTAGTGTGTGCCATGCTATGGTTTAATGATCTCACTACATTTCTCTGTTTAAACCATAGGGAACCCTTAATTTGTTTATATACCATGCTGGGATGACATTTGGACTTAAGACATTAAGTTCCTTTATGTTTGTTCTTATCTCAGCCATAACAATGAACTTAGTGTCACTAGTGTTTAATGAGACTATTAAACAGCACAGCAATGCAAATGTGGAAATCCATGGCAGTGCTCTGTCACTTTCATCTTGAGGAATAAGCCTATGTAGATGATTGAGATTATCATCAAAAATGCACACTTTTTACTTGCATACAGAAGTCTTGGAGTCTTGAGCCTAGTCTTCATAAAAATACCTTTGCAAAGTACTCACAGAAGGAACAAAGTGAGCACCAACAAAAGGCTGAAAATAAGTGAGAAATGTGGATGAATTATCTTTTGGAAATTTCATTCTGCGAGCCATTAGAAAACTTGCAACAATCTGGGCGAGAGGTGATAAAAAAACACATAGCAGTGATGGGAATGGGAGGAAAAGATAAATTTGAGAGTGAGATAGAGATTGATTGGCAAGACTTCATCTCGGATTGGATGTGGGAGGCAAAGGAAATTGAAAATTCAAAGATAATTCTCATATTTCTAGTGTGCTCATCTGGGTAGTAGGGGAAGCTATTGGCAAATGGACAGAATGTTAGAGACAGAATAGGCTGTGGGTAGGAAACAAGGAGATTAGCTTTGGATAAATTCCATCTGAAATACAACAGTAGTGATGGAATAGAAGATCAGAAATGTGAGCCTGGAGTTTAGGGAAAAACGTTAGGCTGAGTGTAGTTTTGGCCATCCTTGCCATACCTGTGGTCGTTGTGGCTTTGGATTCTATGAGCTCCTCACAGTGAGGGTGAGAGGTTAGAAGAAACACAAAGATGACTTTCAGGATTAGCGATACTTCAGAAAGGTACAGGGAATAAAATAGCTCTAAAAGCAGACTGATGGGGACCAAAGACTGAGTAAACCAGGAGAGCTTGGTGCTATGGAGGCACTTTTATGCACTGCCTGGATTCCTGCAGCAGCCTCATCAATTGCTCTGCTTTGAGTATTGGTGTACTCAAACCTATGTCTACCTTTTGATGCTGTGGCTATCACTTTAAAATCGATCTTTTTCCTTTTTAGTATATGGTTAGTGCCTATCCATGCCTTTACATTAATGCTTAACATGTGATCCTCTCCAAATGTCATATATCTTCTGCCATAAATATGTTGAAAATATGGATTAAGTCAGGATATATGTGCATCTTCAGAACAGTCTGTCCCCTCAATAGAAAGTGTAGCTCATTCCTTTTGTTAACTTTCTAATGTTTGAGTGCCCCAGGGCTCAATCCTGAGTCCTCGCCTTTATAAGCTTTCTTTCTCTAATGACAAAAGGTCGAAAGGTCACTGCGTTCCTGATTTCCAAACATTATCTGCTATCTATCTATCTATCTATCTATCTATCTATCTATCTATCTATCTATATCTATCTGTCTATCATCATCTATCTATCATCTATCTATCTATCTATCATCTATCTATCTATCATCTATCTATCTATCTATATCTTCTGCCACCATCATTTTCATGAGATGTAAGCATGATAAGCATAATATCAAACAACCTGTTTGTTCTCTACTTGGATCCCAGTAGAAATCTTAAACTTGAACTTCTATATTATGCAAACTGGTTTATTCTAAGCAGTGCTGTGAAGTAAACCAGGGAATTGTCAATTAAAAACATTCTTTCTTCCCTTCCCTCTTTATTAGCCATTTTTCTGTTGCTGTGATAGAAACACTGACCCAAGCAATATATAGAAGGAAGAGATTATTTGAGCGTACAGTTCCAGGGGACTTACAGTCCATCATGGCATGGAGTCATGGTGACTGGACATTGCTGGGGCAGGAGCAGCAGAAGCTAAGCTCCCACATCATCATGCAGGCACAGGAAGCAAGAGAGCAACTGGAGATCGGGCCAGGCTTAAGAACTCTCTAAGTCCACCTCCAGTGATGTGCTTCCTCCAGGATAGCCACACCTTCCAAGACCTCCCAAAACAGCACCATCATCTAGGGACAAAATGTCCAAATACTTGGAGCTTATGGGGACATGGTCATTCCAACCATCACATTTCACCCCCTGGCCCCCATAGGCTCATGACCATATAAAATGCAAAATGCATTTAGTCCAACTTTAAAAGTACCCATAGTCATTATCAGTTTCAATACTATTCAAAAGTCCATAGTCTCTTCTGAGACTCAGGTAAATATTCTTAACTGTAGTAAGCCTCTATAAAACCAAAAGATAAATTACATACAGTGGAACCGAATACACATGACCATTCCAAAGGGAGGAATGGAGGCATAGTAAGGAAATACTGGACCAAAACAAGACTGAAAACCAGCAGGGCAAACACCAAATCCAGGAGTTGCATGTCCAACTTCTGGGACTTTACTTTCAAAAGGCTTAGATGGCTCAGCCTCTCTACCTTTGCTGCGTGCAACACACATCTCTCTCTTGGGCTGGTACCACTCCCTGTATGGAGGTCTTCTTGGAAAATGCCTCACAGCTCTGGCATCATGAACCTCTTCTTGGACTCTCCATTGCCAACCAGGCTTCACCTTCACAGCTTCATGAAATGGCCCATCAGGGCCTTCTCTAGGCAGGGGAATCCCTGATGGATGCTGCCTGGCCTCAGCAGGTCTTTGAAACCATGGAGGAAGATCAGATGACCCCTTCACTCTTGCATCTTTCATGCCTCTAAAGCCAGCACCAGGTGAACAACACTGCCAAGTTTGACTGCAAGTTTTGGACAGACTCCAGCCTGCTTTATTCATTTTAGAAGCTTTTCTCTTCAGTGGTCCCTGCAGCATTTTCCTTTCACAAGTTGGAGGCTTAACTGGGTGGGGCCTTGCCCTGGAGGTACTCTCTCCATTGTTTAAATTTGAATCTCTAGGCCCCTCCTTAATCACTTTAATCTCCTTAATCACTTTAGTCTTCTTATCAATCGGATCCAACATTTATCTTCCTAGTGCTCTTTTTCAATCCAAGCTGTATTTTTTTTTCTGCCCCATTTGCTCTCTTTCACTGTAGATATGCATATTATTCACCATTAATAGCCACACCACTGTTTCTACATTAGGCTGTCTTGACATTTCTTCCACCAGAGAAATTAGTCCATGGCTTTTCAATTTAGCTGCAGGCAAGATATTTGGCTGTGGGCAGACTCCAGCCAGACTCTTTGCCAAAATATCATAATTGCTGCTTAAGTCCTTATTTTCCTCTGGAACTACGTCACTACTTTCTTCCAGATGCCTACTAGAATGGCCTGTTAAGCTCCACTTACAGCAATCAACCACTTTTCTATCCCAACCTTCCAAAATCTTTCACATTTCTTCAAAACCCCACATGGTCAGGTTCTTCACAGCCAACACCCCACTCCCGCTACTAATTACTTTATTAGTCACTTTTCTGTTGCTGTGATAGAAACACTGACCCAAGCAATTTATAGAAGGAAGAGTTTATTTGAGCTTATGGTTCCATGGGAATTACAGTCTGTCATGGCAGGGAGGCATGGTGGCTGGGGGGCAGGAGCAGCAGATGCTAAGCTCTCACATCATCATGCAGGCACAGGAAGCAAGAGAGCGACTGGCGATCTGGCAAGGCTTAAGAACGCTCTAAGCCCACCCCAGTGACATGCTTCCTTGAGGATAGCCACACCTTCTAAAACCTCCCAAAACAGCGACATCATCTGGAGACAAAATGTCCAAATACTTGGAGCCTATGGGGGACATTTTCATTCAAACCATCACAACCTCCAATATTAAAGCATAGACTGGTTTTCACACATTTAATTCAAATATCCCAGTACTTCAGGACTTCATCAGTCACATGTGTATTTTTCAGGGCTCTCCAGAGGAATAGAAACAATATCTACATGTTTATTCTTATATAAGTTTCATTAGTTTATTGTCAGCAAGTAATTTGCACAATTGTGGAGGCTGAGGTATCTCAAGGGCTGCAGTTGGAAAGTTGGAGACCTAGGATAACTCATGGTATAGTTCTAGTTTCAGTCAAAAGGACTTAGAACCAAGAGAACTGATGGTATAATTTCCAAGCCATGTCCAAATGAAGGAGAAGGCCAATCCCCCATCTTGGAGACAAGTAGAGAGAGTGAATTTGTCCTTTGACTGCCTCTTGTTCTATTCAGGCTTTCCATAGACTGTAGATGGCCCACCCATCCTGATGAAAACCAACTTCACTTAGTCTACTGATTTGAATATTGACTTCATTCACAAGCATCCTGATCCACACACCCAAAATAATGCTGAGAGTCATTGGGTCCACTCAAGATGACACATAATGGACCATCACAAACGTTCCCTTATTTTTCTATGCTCAGTTCTTTATAATCCAGTTCACGTAAGATGTCCGAATGAAAATTCAAAGAAATAAACACAAAATATATTACTTTCCACCCAAAAGCATGACAATATCTTCTACAGAGAGAACAAAATGTACCCTTTTGACTTTAGGAAAGCCAAGTTGGTCATTGGGCTCCGGCCCAAACAAACCTTTTTGCATCTTGCATTGGGGCCTGTTGTGTGTTTCCAAAGCAGGCAAAGCACCTTTACTGTTCTATAGTCCCAAGTTCATTATTTTTTCTACATTATCTGTTAGAGTTTTGCACAACTAACTTCTCATCATTTTACTCAAAACCAAAATGTCACTTTTTGAATGTAGCAAACCCTGTAGCCAAATGTGAAGCATCATTCTGGTTTCAGCCTAAACAGTTGGGTACCATAGGAGGTAATAGGGAAGATATTTTCTCTGGCAAGGAGGTCTGGAGAAAAGTGGAAAGGTGAAGATGATGGAACATGGAGAACTTGTATGTACACATAAAAAATTTATCCTATCTTTGTGACTAGTTACTAAAAATCTTTGAATCTTAGTGTTCTGAAACCGAAAGATGATTATCTCACACTCGTAGTGAGAATTAAGAGGAAAAATATTCATCTTGCCTCACAGTCTAGTGCAAAATAATTAGATATACAATGTAATTAATATGCTGGCAACCTTGTTTTTTTCGTTTCCTGTTTTTTCAGGGAAATTACAAAAGTAATAGGTAAAATATTATAGAGATCATAGCTGATATCTTGGACTGGTCCCTTTCTCCAATTTCTAATAATTTAACTGGATATATTAGAATGTCAGCTCTGAAAACCACCTGGTGAAGGTTTTGAGGATAATTTACTTTCCAGTGCATTCTATTGATAACCTTCATTAACTCTTGGAAGAAGATTGTAGTATTCAGGAATTGGAGCTGTTAAATATCAGAGGAACCTCTGATGGGACTTAATCTCCAAGGCTCCATATAGATCTGTTGCCCTAGTCATTTTATTTCAGCCCTTTCTTAACCTTGCAATGCTGTGGATACAATTCTAACCCAACTTTGAACTCTGTGCTTTAACACCGAGTGTGGCTGTCTGACCACCATATGTGTATGTTAAACCAAAGGTCATCAAACCATAGCCCATGGGCCAAATTTGGTGACTAACTTGCTTATGTAAATAAACTTTTATTGGAAAGCAGCCACATTCATTTATTTACATATTGTCTAAAGCTGCTTTCACACTCTAAGGGCAAAGTTGAGTAGCAACAACACAGACCATATGGTCTGCCAACCCTAAAACATTTACTATTTAGTTAGCTACACAAAAGTTCCCAGATTCCTGGGTTATACTGTGTAAGTTTGCAATGGCCTCTGTTTAGCAACAAACATCTATGGGCCACTTATTAGTTGTCAATCTCTAGGCTAGGAACTGCAAGCAGCAAGAAACAGAGGGTATTCCTAGCCTAAAAAACACAAGGGTTCCATCTATGACTTTGAGACAGAGATAGACTACCCTTATCGAGTTCCTGTCATTAATATCTTCTCAGAAGATACTGTGAAGGAAAGAAGGAATTAACCAAACAGTGCATGCAAGACACTTTTCCACTCACATGTAAAGCCCCCCCCCCCCTTCTTTGATTCCAGGTCCTTTGGTTGGAAGTTTCTCTGGTGAGAATAACTTATGGGAAAGAAAAGTATATTCCCTCATTCGCCCAAATGCTGGGCTTCAGCATGGCTTTGCTGTCTAGTCTAGGTTAGAATCCAAGACCTCAAAGACAGCTCTCACTTAAGACAATTTGTTTATTACAATAGTTACATTTGTTTTGAAATCTTTTATATTTTATTATGTGTTACACAGCCTTTGAAATACATAGTGTTCTCTTTTTGTTCAGCTGCAGCTGCAGTATATTGAGCACCAGAAGAGAAAATTACTAATTAGAATATGGGTGCATAGGCTTCAGAGTACAGGCAGCACTTTCTTTTTAGCTGGCAAGATGGTCGTGAATGTAAAATACCATGCAAATAGGGCTCAAGTTGGGAGCATGTTTATTTACACCAAAAAGTTGTGACAGAAGAGGCAATATTGATAGATCAGCTAAATCCTCAACAAAACAATTTATGTGTTTTAAGTAACCCAATTCATGGCAATAGAGAAACTAATAAAGAGTGACCCATTACCATGCTGTTGCTAGATGGCTTCCTATAGATCTTATACCTTACATGGATAACAACAAACAAGAATTAAAACATTTGTTTCACACTTGAACTTAAATTACCAATATTTAGCTTACTTGGTAGTAATTTATTTTATATTTTAAGACAGTCTCATGTAGCTCAGGATGGCTTGTAACTCACTATGTATGTGACCTTGGAATTCTGATCCTCCTGCCTCCACCTCCTGAGGGCTGGGATGATCAGTGTGGACAACCATATAAAGTGTCGGGATGCAACCCAGGGCTTCCTACATGAGGCAAACACTCTAACAACTGAGCTATATCCAAATCCAATGAATAAAATATTTAATGCAATAGAAAAATAAGATAATCAAGTCATAGTCAGAATAGTCCATTTTAGAAAACTGAAAATTTAATAATGGAAATTAATAAGCGTGCATTCAAAAATTAAATATATATTATTGAATTTATCCTCCAATTATTTTTTTATGTAATTTGCTTTTATTTCATATGCATGAATGTTTTGCTTCCATGCATGTAAGTATACCCATGTGTGCAATGTCTGTGAAGGCCAGAAGTGGGTGTCAGATCCCCTGGAACTGGAGTCTTGGACAGTTGTTAGCTGTCATGTGGGTGCTGGGAACCAAATCTGGGTCCTCTACAAGAGCAACCAGTGCCCTTAACTGCTGAGCCATATAGCCAGTTGCCTATCCTCCAATTCTTAACCAAATTGATGCCTTAACTTTCTCTTTTCCTTATTGTTATCTGAAGTAGAGATTTCTTACTTATCTTTGTTTTTACCTTGAAATATTTGACTGTTCAGTTTTCACCATCTACACATCCAACAGAGGATTAATATCCAGAATATACAAAGAGCTGAAAAAAGAAAGAAATAAGAAAATAAACAACCCAGTAAAAAGATGGGCAATAGACCTAAACAGAGAGTTCTCAAATAAAGAAAAAAAAATGGCTAAGAAGCACCTTAAAAAGCATTCAACATCCTTGGTAATTAGAGAAATGCAGATAAAAACCAGTTTAAGATTCCATCTTACTGCAGTTAGATTGACTAAGATCAAGAGAATGAAAACACCAAATGCTGGTGAGGATGTGGAGAAGAAGAACACTCATTCACTGCTGGTGGGAATGCAAACTCGTGCAACCACTATGGAAAGCAGTGTGGAGAACCCTCAAAAAACTGAAAGTGAACCCACCATACGATCCAGTGATACCATTCCTTGGCATATACCCAAAGGACTTATCATGCTGTAGAGGTAACCTGTACATCCATGTTTGTTGCTGCCCTCTTCACAATAGCTAAGAAATGGAAACAACTTAAATGTCCCTCAACTGATGAATGATTAATGAAATTATATACTCACATATAAGGGGTTGTTGCTACAATCCACAAATGAGCGAGAACATGTGACACTTGCTTTTCTGCATTTGTGTTACTTCACTTAGTATTACACTCTCTAGCTCCATTGAGAAAATGTGGTATATCTACTCAATGGAGTTCTACTCAGCAGTAAGAAAAGATGAAGTTATGAAGTTTGCAGGAAAATGGATGGAGCTAGAGAGTGTAATACTAAGTGAAGTAAAACAAATGCAGAAAAGCAAGTGTCACATGTTCTCCCTCATTTGTGGATTGTAGCAACAACCCCTTATATGTGAGTATATAAATTCTGATGTAACACCAGGAACCAGGGAAAGGGAAAGGATACATGGAGGTAAAGGAAAAGACACAACCTGAAAGGGGGATAGTAGGGAACAGATGTTACCTGAGGGAGGTGGAAAAAGTGGGAGTAATCACAGGGAGGAGAGGAGGGAGGGACATGCAAGGGGCCATGGTTTAGGGGTGAGGGGGAAGTCAGGAGAATAACGATGGTGGGAGTCCAGGGGGTATTGGGGGAAGGGTTGGTCCTGAGACTAAGAAGGGAGGGAGGAGGGAAGCTGGATGGGAGAAAAAAGAGTCGAGGTGAATAAATCTCGGGGGCTAGAAAACCTAGGGAAAAGTGATGCCCTAGAAGCCCTATGAGAAATGCACATAGAGTGTCTGAACATTAATGCATATATATTCCTGGGAGCTGCTTGGAAGAAAACACAGTGCCAGATAGACGAGACCACTCTTAGAGTGATAAGTATGCCATACAGCACTCATCAAAGAAGCTTCTTTTTGCATCAGATGGAGGCTACTGCAGACTTGAACATCTGGTCAGGGACAGAATAGTCTTGTCTGGGAGAGGCCCAGTACTAGGTGGCACATCTGCGGTGGAATCTCTACAACTAAGGCTCATGGAACATAGCAGAATAAGAGGCAGAGAGAGGGCTAATGCATCCCTCAACTCTTACCAGTGACGCTTCCTTGTACATCAGAGTGCAATGCACACAGAAGGCCATAACTGGCCAAGTTTTGGAGGATAAGGGACTGTAGAGTGTAGGATGGGACTCCTATATGGAACCTCACCCATCCATGACTCAGCAACCATTGCAGAAGAAGAAGCAGAAAGATTGTAAGAGCCAGGGCTGGTTCATGAACACAGGGAAGTGGAGGTTTCCAGGTCACTGGAGGCTTGCTCATGTGAGCCTGTGGCAGTGGAGACCTTGAGCGCTGGACCCATGTCAGCTCAATGAAACAAGGGCCCAAAGGGAAGGTGAGAAATAGATGATGGACCAGCCAGCACTAGATTGGGAACTAAACTACCTCAGACTGATTGCTGTTGTGTGTATGTAATATGACTTACATACGACCACTGGATGGGCTGAGTAGACGCCAGTGGGCACATTTACACTGAAGGACATTTGGGCACAAACACCTGAATGATCAGGACTCAGCATAGGGTTTGATAGGGGATGGGGGAGGCATGGATAGGTGGGAGGATCTGGATTTGAGTGGGAAATGTGTGAAATTTTAAAAGCTCAATAAAAAAACAGAAAAGTTGCTGAGTAAGTCAGGGGTCTAAGCCGGTTAGCAGTGTGCCTCTGTTGGTCTCTGCTTGTGTTCCTGCTTCCAGGTTCCTGCCTTGAGATTTTGCCTTGGCTCTCCTTGATGATGGATTATAAAGTGTAAGATAAAACAAACCATTCCTCCCCCCACGCCCCACAAGTCTCAATTAATGTGTCTCTCTTCTCTAGTGTCCTATGATAAAAGGGAAATACCTCAAATTTGCAAAAGTCATTAAAGACAGTGTGTTGGGGGGTAATGAATGCAGAATAAAAATGACCCGACCCATTTGTGAGTCCTGGGTGTTCAACAGGCATCTCTTTACTCTGCCACTTCCTTTTCTGAGCTGGAAGCTCTTCTCCCCTCAGTCCCTGCTGGTGACTCAGCTTTACCAACGGACTATAATTTTCTGAATTTTCTTGGGGACAGGGAGGGGTTCTTTTGGCTATGCCAGCAACTTCTCCTGCCTGCCAACACAGAGAAACTGGAGGCTGGTCTCAGCTCTGAGTGGGGCACAAACTTGACAAGTAGATAGCTCTCTTCTCTTCTATGCTCCTAGTTTCACTGTGCCCTAGACCTTTGCCTGTCTCTTTAAGTACCACCCTTCTCATTACCATTGGAAAATACAAAGCTTTTCTCGGTGGCTTGACTTCCACTGGTGCATCCATTTTCTAGTTCTTCCTTGTATTTTAAATTAGTAGGTAATGATTATGTGGATGCTAAACACAATTATGACAACCCCGGCTATCTACTGAGGATGGTCTATACTCCAGGCACTGTGGCAGATTGTTGGCCTCCCAGTGAGCTAGATATTGTTAGGCCAGTTTAGAATAAAACTGAAATACAAAGGGATGGATATTTGCTTGATGAGGTATGGGAATTTACTTCTAATGAAATCTATTTGTTTTCATTGCTTCAATACTTTGTTTAGTTATGGTTTTCTTTTCATTTCACTTTCTTTGTGTGTGTGTGTGTGTGTGTGTGTGTGTGTGTGTGTGTGTGCGCATGCGTATTATTGTATGTATGTAAGTATATGAGGGGACCGGGGGATAACTTTGGGTACTATTCTTCAGTCAATGTACATCCTTTTAATTTTATTTTGAGATAGGGTCTCTCATTTTCCTAGAACTTGCCAGGTAGGCTAGGTTGTTGGGCCAGTGATCCATCTGTCTTTCCGGCCCAGTGCTTGGCTTATGCATTCATGCCACCACACTCAGATATTTCTTTTTTTACTTGGGTTCTGGGGCTCAAGCTGAGGTCCTCATGCTGGGAAGGTAAGCACTGATTGACTGACCTGCATCCCCAGCCCAGTCAAGCTTTTTTTTTTTTTTGCTTCCTACTTTGACTTCTCCATTTTCCCCCTTTTTTCTGATTATTTATCTTGGCTATTTCCTCTTCTTTTTCTTTTGTTTAGATCTCCCAGAGTTTTGCTCTGTCATTTTCCACTCTTTTCCTTTGCTGCTGGACTGTTTTTTTAGTAGAAGTCTTCATAGTTTACATAAAAGTCCCCCAATTCTCAAATATAATATCCCATTCTATAGATAAGGAAAACTTTTTACAAAATAATCAGGAAGCTTCCTTGAGTTTTCACAGCTGGTGTTGAAATTGGTGGCTCTGAAATTTGATGTGGCCTGTTATGGGTCTGTATCACCACACTGATTTAAAAAGCTTTTTTTTTTTTTTTTTTCTGGACTAATTATTCTGTCTGACTTCATGTTACATTGAAAGCATTTCAAACAAATTATGCTGGAAGCAATTTGGTTTGGTTTGGTTTTCTGATTTCATTTGGAGAGATGAAGGATGAAACTGGGATCCCAAAGCCAATGATGAGCTGATTGCAAAACCATTGGAGTGTTCTTCCAAACAAACAACTGCTTTACTTTTTACAATGTCTAGGGATCAACTGCCATGGCCTCCAGCTGAGCCTTCCAACTGTTATCAACACTTATTACCTCACTTTGTTTTAAAGTGGTGGGTAATGGATGTCTTGAAGTCTCCTGATTTGGGCTCAACTATATAACATGGTCTAAATAAAAGAAGTATAAGTCACAGGTCCAAACCCCCTTTTTCCACATTAGGATAAAATAATGGTCAAGTAGAAAATTTCTTTGTTTCTTTTATTCTCTTCTCTAGTTCACATGTTGTTAGCAACCCCCTGAGTAGGCTGGGGAGAAAAAATACTTTGTCCTATGTGTGAATTTAAGCTTATTTCCTCTTGTAAGTTCTCAGGGGTAAGCGTGCTTTTCCATTTTAAATATGAGCTCTCAAGGGGCATTAACAATGCCATTTTTACTTAACTGCATTTTATTTTCTCCAGTGTGATGCTGTGCTCACATAACTGATCTGTGGTTGTCAGGAGAAAATGACAAAAACTGCATTCCAGTGACAGTATGCTAATATCTTATAAGCCACTGTAATGAAAAGTTGGATCACTGCTGTAAATCATACCTGTACATATATAACTTCATACCTGTACTGACAATACTGTGAATATATCATACCACGGTAGGTATTTGATTTGAACTCTCCTAATTGGGGTTTGAGGATAATTAACCAAAGCACTCAGTGTGAAAAGAGGACATTTATGGCCAGTCATTGATAAGATAAATAAATGCAGGGAAGCATGATTCATCACTTTATGCTCCTTTACAGAAGTGGATTATATGCTTGTAAACATCTGATAACGACTGTGTATATTTTTTAAAATATGAAAAATGGGGCTGGAGAGATGGTTCAGCCATTAAGAGCACTGGCTGCTCTTGCAGAGCACTTGGCTCAGTTCCCAGCACCCACGTGACAGCTAGAAGCCATTCTTAACTCCAGTTTCTGGGGATCTGACACCCTCTTCTGATCTCTGCAAGCATTGCATGACGTGGGTGCACTTACACACATGCAGGCAATATACTCATACATATAAAATAAAATATTAAAAAATAAATAAAACATGAAAAATTTGAACTTGAATTTGAATTCTAAACTCAGAGTATAATACATGAAAGTAATTAAAATCTAATTAAATGATCTCTCATGAAGAGACCTACTAATATAAAATCAGTTTCTTTAATCCATTGCAAATTAGATTGCACATATCAGGATTATGTTTTCCTTTTCCTTCTTTCTTTCCTTCCTTTTCGATTCTTTGTTCTCCTTTCTCATAAAGGATTACAAATTGAACATATTTTAACAAATTGGATGATTTTCTTTGACTCTAATGATAATTTAAGTATACATCTTTCTGTATAGAGCTTCTCTGTTTAAGAGTGACTATCTTGACTATCTTGACTTGTTTTTTAACCTCTGAACTTTCAGAGAGAGGAGCAATTCATTTTAGATTCCTGTCATAGATCAATGGTAGATATCTTTTCCTCTGATTTGGGGTTCTCTGTTTTCTAAGCCCTAGGAGTTACATATTTACCATCACTGATTAACAGAGAAATGAGAAAGTAGGTGCCCGGAAGTCTCTGCACTTGGAGAGAGGGGTGGTGGATTGTATTCTTTTTAATGAATTCTGATTTTTATTAGGTTCATCTGCCTAATTTGCAGAATGTATTTGAGTTGTATAAAGGATTCCTCATCTTCATAATTTCTGCAGTATTTCTGTGTCTATGGATGTTTAACTGATTTTCAGTTTTTCTTTCTTCTCTCACCCCATTTAAAGTGATGTTTCTAATTCATTTGTACTAAGTTAAATCTCAGAAGTTAAATATAGCAAGGGATGACCAGATGTTCTTTTCTGGTTGGATTGCCAGGAAAGAGTGACCTGTCTTTTAGGAAAATGCCCACTTTCCTCCTTACCTCCCTCCAGTGAGGACCATAGAATGTACTTTGGAGAGAGGTCAGCTTGTCTGGTAAGTATATTTCATTGATTAATAAGGTTCTGGCAACCTGGGCCACCTAGACCGGAACATTTTTATGAGGCTGGAGCGTTGTAAAGAGGATATACAACTGCTGTTGTTATTTCTGTCTCTTTCTGACTAAAATCTGCATTTTTCTAATTATTTTGTGTTTTTGTCTGCCAAGAAAAAAAAAGAGCTGCCATGCAAAAGACAACTTTATAGAAATTTACCATGAAGGAAAATAGGCAAAATTCATTAAGTAAGGAGCGTAACTCTTATGTTGATTGATATTCACCAATGAAACCAGACCTTGGGCTTGTTCTTTTTATAAGATGCATAATGTTCTACCCGAACATCATGGGGATAAATGCTGAGCTGTGTATGCTGATTAACATTCATACATAACTTTAAAATACTTCACAATGTCAGTCTATATGCGGTTATAGATGTGCAGGCATCAAAGTTGGTAAGTTTTAGCCTTACCTAACACCATGTCATATACAGGCCAAGGTCAAGGAGGGGTCCTTGTTGTCCCAGTTTCATTACTCATATATTGTACTTGTTGATGATAGTCATAACACCACTCATCCCTAGAAGACATTCAGGATAGATTGTTATAGCCATTTATAGGTTGAACTAGGCTCAATAACTGGGTTAAGACCTTAAAAAGCATTATTATTCAAGTGGCTTTAACTTGGCATATGTTCATATGTCTGACACAAGCAAACAAGTACATCCCTCTGGAGAAGAAAGGGTTCTGGGTTTTCTCCTGGTGATTTGTCTCTTCTCTAACTCCAGCTTTGAATCCCATCCAGTGGTGCTGAAAGAAAGAATGTGATTTTTCATTTTATGTATGTATGTATGTATGTATGTATGTATGTATGTATGTATGACAAGTAACGTTTAATATAAGTAAGTAGTGTAGAAAAAGATCTTAGAGCTATAACAAAATATGGTATAGGGCAGAGAATCAGTGATCTTCCAAAAGACTATGTAATGTTGGTGATTACCTATGACAAACGAAACAAAACAACATGGGAGTGCTCTAGTTTCATTCTGTTGGGAGAGGAAAGGGTCATTTCAGCTTGCACTTCCAGATCATGGTCCATCACTGAGGGAAGTCAGAAACCAAAGCAGCAACCGAAGCAGAAACTACTTACTGGCTCCCTCACTGGGTCATTCTCAGCTAGCTTTCTTATGCAGTCCAGGCCAATCTCTCTAGGAATGGTACCTTCAACAGGGGACTTGACCCTCCCACATCAATCTTGAGTCAAAACCATCTCTCACAGGAATGGCCACAGGCCAGTCTGATCTAGACAATCCTTCAGTTGAGGCTCCTTCTTCCAAGGTGACTCTAAGTTGTGTCAAGCCAACAATAAAAACTAATCAGGATGGAGAAGAATCTATTTCTTACTCCCCACAGCCCTGTGAAGACATCCACTGTTTTTTGAGACTCTGGAGCAACGCTTGCAAAGGCATTAAGACACTGCCAGTCTTAGAATCGCCAGTGGTAGACCTGCTCATGCAGCACCTCTAAGAGTTTAAAGACCTTTAATAGCATCCTCAGTTGGGGGTCTGAAGATCTGGCTCAGAAGTTAAGAGAACTTGCTGTTCTTGCAGAGGACCCAAGTTCAGTTTCTAGCACCCACATCTAGTTACTCCTAACTACCTTTAACTCCAGTTCCAGGGGATCCAATGCCCTTTTCTGACTTCTGTGGGCAGCTGCACATATGTGGTGCATACATGTATATATAGGCACCCAAACATAAAGATAAACTAGAGATAAATAAACCTTTAGAAAGTAAGATCTGTAGCTGCTTTTTGTCTGTCTTGCATATGAGATCCATTACCTGTGGAGGGAGGCTGATTAGCAAGGAGGAGTTGGTTGCATGGGTAGTGGAGAGGTTCCACCTGTTTTATGCTCAGTCTGAATTTGATTTTATATGTCATTAACTTTAATGATATATCACTAACTCCAGCTTTAAAGGAAGATTCCATTTCTGGAGGAGAGTTGCTCCTTGCTGTCCTGTTCCCTGCTGTTCTGTCCTGCACTGTCTTGTCCCCTGCTGCTGTGACAATGCCACCACCTTTGTTTGTATGTTCGGTCCCTTCTTGGTGTTGTGCTTGGTGTTCTCCGTGACTTATTTCTGGTTTGTTTGAAGATAGCATTGTCTACACAAATTATTTTTAAGAAGTCTACTCTGAGTTTTATTACACATTATCTTTATTTAAAACCTCATGACAATTGTTGCTTAAAGTATAAGGGCATGCAATATGTGTGACTTATGAAATGTCTTTGGTTTTTTTATCTGACTTAAAAAAAGCCTTTTAAGGCTGGCCAGATTATTAATGAAGCAAGTGCATCAGGTTTTTGTTCTTATTGTTTCTGCTTCAGGTATTTGTAACAGTTCCTTGATAAGAAACATTGGATAGCAATGAGGTTGAACTTTCTATTTGCCTCTGTACCTGACAAATGAGAAAATGTGTCCTTTGTTCCTAGACCTGTATCTTACATTATGAAACCATTCTGCTTTTACTTAGCACCTATTTGAATACATTTAACCCTAGAAGATCATGGCTTAAAAATGAGGGTTATTTAAAATACATTACATTGGTGGACCCTTTGGGTTGTATTTAAGTCCTTATTCTATTTTATAATGCACATTCATTTTATATCTACTACTGCACATTTTTAGTTATGATAGAATCTATCTGTAGACTCCTTTTATGTTAATATAAGTACTTGATCCTTAAGAGAAATTCTTTAATGCTAGAGGGAAAAATCTTTCTAATACCAAAATACCTTGACTTAAGATGGGCTATATCTTTCTAAATCCATCATAAGTTGAAAATGTTATTGAATTGAAAAGACTTTTGCTTTGACTACCTAAAAGTTTGTCAACATAGCATCCTGAAGGTGGTGGGCTGTTTCCCCAAGTGGTTATGTTGTTGGCTGGCAACTGTGCCTAAGGACAGCTGCAAAGAGTTAGAAGAATCTCTTACTATCTAACACTAGCCTGGGAGAGAGCGGTATTGAAAACCAAATTCATGGTTTCTACCAAACATCTATTGTTTTGCTCTCTCACACATTGCAAGATCACTAAAGAAAAGAAAAGAAAAAAAAAAAAACAAGTCAAACCATCATAGTTTGGGAGACCATGTGTTAAAACTATTTAGTAGTTTCATGGCTTTAAATTACTTTTCGTGTCTATGGAGTGTTACTGTAAGTTGTTTTAATTGTAAATTGATTTTATTACATTTGATTGTACTTGATAGTGATTTCACAAGGGAAAAATTCCTGAGCTTTTCTCAAGTCTTCCCCAAACCTGTAATGTAAGAGAAAGTCTTCTAAAATGAATTCTGAAGGAGACCACAGGAAATGGCAACAAATACAACCTCTTCACACTCCGCTGCTGATCCTGAAGCAATTAGCTCTTCCTGGGCTGAGTGGCTGCTGCAGCAGGATTGCTGCTTTTGGAGAAATCATTGAACTGCAGTGTAGAGCTGCTTCCATTCTGGTAATAGGGGAGAAGGTCAACTTTAACCTCAGGAGGATTTTCTTTTCTTTGAAAATTAGTTTTATCTGACAAGTGAAATGTATTTACATCATGCTGTTTGTTGTGATGTTGTGTCCTGTGTATTCATGTACAGTGGCTAAATGAAGGTATTTACATATGTATTACTTCACATCCTTGTTATTTTGTGGTTAGCATACTTAGAATCTCAGTAATTTCAGGTATACAATGTATTTTCACTAACTATGACAACCACCCTGTCAATGGATCTCTTGAAATTATTCCTCTGATCTAAGTGGAGCTTTGTGTCCTTTTACCAGTACCTCCCAACTCACCCACCCCTCCTCCTTTTCTCCGTCTCCTTTTATGAGTTCCACTTTTGTAGAGTCTATCACAAATGACATTTCTGTTTTACTGATCCTAAAAGGGAAAATTGGTCTGAATCTGAAGGCAGAATTTTTACCTCTTTGTGTTTGGGATGACGTAGAAAGAAGCAGAGCTGAGCATCTGAGTATCTTTTTACAAGGAGGTTCAGAGTCTACATAAATCTTAGTTTATATTATATAGGCTATATAACTTAAAATTATTTTAAAAATAGTTGGCCTAAACTTAAAGACCTATAATAAATTTAAAGAGACTCGAATAATTAGATACTTCTGGATAAAAATTCTTTAGATTATGTCATCATTAGCGTGACATGCCTGGGAAGAGGGAACCTCAATTGAAAAATTTCCTCCATTGCATTGGTCTGTCTTAATTTGAGGAAAGTACAAAAAATGATGCTACTGTGCAACAAATTGAGCACACCAGAGGCTTTCAGAGGGTTCGCTCATATATTAGTCTCTGAATTTATAGTATAATAATCCCAATCCCATGCAGTCTATCGGACCACAATGCAATAAAGCTTAAAATCAACACCAAAAGATGCTCTAGTAACTATATGAATTCATGGAGATTAAACAACACACTCCTGAATGATGAATGGACCAAAGAAGAAATTAAGAAAGAAATAAAAGTATTCCTGGAACTAAATGAAAGTGATAATGCAACACAACAAAACCTCTGGGATATGTTTTTTTTTTTTTTTTTTTTTTTTGGTCTTTTTGAGACAGGGTCTCCCTGTAGCCCCAGCTGTCCTGGAACTCACTATGTAGACCAGCCTGGCCTTGAACTCACAGAGATCTGCCTGCCTCTGCCTCCCAAGTGCTGGGATTAAAGGCGTGCGTCACCATGCCAAGCTCTAGGATATTTTAAAAGCAGTTCTAAGAGGGAAGTTTATAGCTCTAAGTGCCTACATTAAAAAAAAAAAAACAAAAAAAACAATCAAGCCAGGTGTGATGGTGCACGCCTGTAGTCCCAGCACTTGGGAGGCAGAGGCAGGCGGATCTTTATGAGCTCAAGGCCAGGGGGGGCTACATAGTGAGTTCCAGGACAGCTGGGGCTACAGGGAGACCCTGCTTCAAAAAGACCCCCCCAAAAAAAAAATCAGAAAGAGCACAAATAAATGACTCAACAATATAACTCAAGACTCTGGAAAAGCAAGAACAAATGAAACCCAAACTCAACAGACAAGAACAAATAGCAAAAATCAGAGCAGAAATTAATGAAATAGAAACAAAGAAAACAATACAAAGAATCAATTAATCTAAGAGTTAGTTCTTTGAAAAAATAAACAAGATAGACAGAACCTTAGCCCAATTTACTAAATGAAAGAAAGAGCAAATCCAAAACAACAAAATCAGAGATGAAAGGGGAGGCATCCCAACAGAATATAATAAGGGAAAACCTTAAAAATCTATACACCATTAAATTAGAAAATCTTAAAGAAGTGGATGAATTTCTAAATTCATGGAAACCAACAGAGCTGAAATAAGAAGAGATCAACCTCTTAAACAGATCCACAACACGTAAGGAAATTGAAACAGATTTAAAGCATAAGTTCTAAGGATATATCCGTGAGCTATAGCACAGTATCTTTTGAGACAGAAAATTCATTATTTCATAAAATGCTGACAATTTATGATTTTTTTCCATTGCAGTCTTGGAGTAGAGAAAGTAGTGAGAAGAAAGAGAAAAACACATTTTCAAGATTTCATGGAAAGAGATGGAAAAGAGAAAGAGGAAGTGAAAGGGTTCCAACAGCTTTATTCTATGGGAGTACAGGTGATAATTTTAAAAGTCATTCTAGGGAAATAGGCAAAGCAGTTTCAAGTCCTATGTATGATATTAGTAGCCATTACTGGGATAGAAAAATACACTCTTTTCAAACTGAATATGGGGAAAAATAGAATGGATAGAAGTCTGTTGTGAAGGGAGGAATGAGGAAACACACGCACACACACACACACACACACACACACACACACTCACACATAGGAAACAAAAGTAATGAAGGAGAATCTTAGAGCAGTCAGTCTGCAGTGAGATGAGTGTAAATGGACTGAGTTTTTTTCAGAAGATAGAGACTCTCCAATCAGAGTAAAGGTAAATGCTAAGATTGGTAGTAGAGATGTATTTTATATGAGTCCAAGTTCTACACCATGAAACACTTGAGCTGGTGTGGGGACGTTTCTTCCTAGTCTTGACTAAAGATGTCCTCCATCTATGAGTGCCTCTTTCTTCCTGAGATAGCTGGTCCTTGAGGGTTAAGGGATGCCTCAGACTGTTTGTCTTTGGAGTTGTTCCCAGAGATGACTGACATGTAGGACAGTGACTAGAGGTAAAGGAGCCCTGACCAAGAATGAGTGACACTGGTCAAATGTTTTTCATCCAGGTTTGTTGTTTGAATGAGAAAAGAAATTTCAGGAAGTCAGCTGGCAAGGAAGTTGCAAGCTCCTGTTTTGCTGGGTGAGATTGTCCATTGCTTCTGTCATTTGCTCACATCAGACTCCAGCTTCTTCGTTTTTCGATCAGAAACCAATGAGGGAAAGTTTCCAGGATTTCACTGATGGACTGGCCCTGCTAGGATGCTCTGCTTCCTAGATTGCAAATCTGGTTCTCTGTTTCTTCAGCATGCATTCAGCCACTGTTGGATTACCCAGCCCATTGTGTTAGACAATCCAGTGAGTCCCTACAATATTGGATCTGCTCCTGTAGGGAACTCTGCCCAATATACTTCCAATTAGCATTTGCTGGAGATCCAGCAGTGGCTTTGGAGGCCCTAGTAGGAGACATTACAAGAAAAGTAGACTGGGGCTAGAGGAACGGCTCAGTGGTTAAGAGCACTTACTGCTCACACAGAGAACCTGAGTTCAGGTCCCAGCACCCACATGGCAACTAACTACTCTCTGTGACTCCATTTCAAAGGGATTTGTTACCCTCTTCTGGCCTCTGTGGACATTGCATGCATGTGGCACACTTACAATCATGCAAGCCAAACATTCATATGCATAAAAAACTAAGATCTTTAAAGAAAAAAGGCTGACAGAACTGGGAGTCTGTGGCTTCTGACATGATGCCTGTACTGAACTGGTGTTAGCAAGAGGTAATCATTCTCTGTGTAGAGCCACTGAGGTTTTGGTATTTTGGTTTCAGGACTTAATTGACTTATTTGATTGATACACATACGCACTTGCCTTCCTGTTAAATGCATTGGCTTTCTCCTGAGCATAGCAGCCTATGCCACTGAAAATATTTTAAATAATTAAGATGCACTAGTTGGTGAGGATGGAGGGAAGCTTCTCTCATAAACTGGTGGTGTGAGTTTAATTTGTGCATATTTTCTTCTGAAAGTCATTGGTATCCAAATAAGAGCAGAACAAGTAATGCCTGTTTGCTGTGAACCAGAAATTTAATGCCTATGAATTAGTCTTAAAGAAAGTCCCATGTTTCTGAAACATGATGAATTTCTGACTTTATTTCACCATCTTAAATAAAATTTTAGACATAATACTTCAAAAGTGCAGTAGGAAATTGGTTAAATACTCTGGTGTCCTATTAGAGAGTTGTCCAAATCACCTTCAGTCTGAATAGCTTTAACAGAAAAAATTCAAGATATATAGTTGTCTGAAAAATGCCAAGGTATGCAGTAATATATGCAGAATCCTGGCCTACTGAAAAGAAGAGTTCCAAAATGCTAATGGTCTTCATTTGCTGTTTGTGAAGCTTTGTTCTGTGATTTCTAGACTTCCAAAGATGAGCAGGTATTATTTTGCAATCCAAAAAACTAATAAAGCCGATACGTTTTCACATGTCAGTCTATTGTCATCATTCAGAAAACACATGGGAGCTTTAAGAAGCTGAGGATTCAGCCTCCCTCCAGTCTCTGCTAGGAAGTTGGATTTAGAGCAAGTCACAATAATCCTGTTATGTTATGGGCCCTGGGCTTTTACGTTGCACAACCTGTCTTTCATGAAGACTGGTTTTTACAACCAACATTTCAAGGAAATACTGAATATTAATAAAATTGCCCTAAATCATCCCTTAAGAAGGTATTGTATGGAGGAAAGTTTTGCCAATTCTTTCTGCAGAATTACATGAAATGTCTCTTCTTCTGCTGATTGAATGTTTCACTTATAAATAGAGAGAACTGAGTAACAAGTGATTATAATGTGGGAGGCAATGATAAAGGACCAGAGAGGGTACCAATAGACCCAGACTCATGCCCCTGAATCCTGGCTCAAGACAGGCACCTCCTGGCAGCCCACACTGCCTCTGTTCATTCTCTCTCATCAATCAGAGAGCAGAGTCATCAAAAGAGGCAAATGCTTTGATACCATGGTGCTGTTTTCACAGTCTAAGCTCCATTATAGTATGAGCTACATTAATTTGACCATGTTTTTGGCCTTGGTCTAGTGTGCGGACAATGTGTTGAGCTGGCCTCTGCAAGTTGAGAACATTTTTAAAGCGACATTGTAACATTTTTGTTGTTTTAGAATAAGAAGTCACTTTAATTCAAGGCTTCAGACAGCTAGCATTGTTCTTGATATGATATTATTCTCAAAAACTATTCTCTCTAACCTCACAATTCATGTTTCTCCCATATAATACACCTCTGACTGAAATGAGTACACTTAATAGGAATTGCATGTACTATTCATGCATGTACTCTGCCTTTTTTTCCTTTCAAATCAAGAAAACATTGCAAAGTATTAATAAGGTGTCAGTGATGGGGATTTAATACAACCTCCTGTAATTTCACACCATTATTGCATGTATTTTGTGGGGGAGAATTAAAGCTTCTAGCTGCTATTATATAAAATGCAGAAGTCCCCCGTCTACTTATAAATGATATTTCCTTTCACATGGAAGAGATTAGGACCATATCTGCTGTAGTTTAGTTGAAGGACATGGAGGAGTTGGTGTCAAGAATCACATGGCACTGGAGTATAATAAGAAGTAACAGAAGGCCACCACCCATGGAGGGACAGGGTTTATGAGGCTCCTAAGGACACCATTTGTTTAGGTTGGCTGAGTTTGGTTTATAAGATGAAGCATACATTTTTATGCCTTGCAAACTCATTCATGATGGTCACTTACATACAATACCAACATTCATTCTTAAAGTATTTTATTCATAAATGGGATTGAAGTTTTCAGCTGTAGTGTATGATAGGGAAGTTTGAATGGGAAATGTCCCCCATAGTTTTGTATGTTTGAAAACTTCTCACTTAATGGTGCTGTTTGGGAAGACTGTGGAATCTTTAGGAGTCAAAGGTTGCTATAGGTCACTGGGATTAGGTCTTGAGTTTTAATCTCCCTGTCCTTCTCCTATGTGCTCTGCTACTTGACTGCATAAGTAATGTGACCCGCTCTTGCTGCCCTGCTTTCCCCACCACGATGTAATTCATCCCCTCAGCCATAAGCCAGAATAAACTCCGTTTCCCTCAGATTGCTTCTTGTCAGTTATTTGGACATAGAAATGTGAAAATACCATATAATTATCAAAATTACCAAAGATACATAAACATTGTTGTTGGACACAGTCATAACAGCTTTGTGGTAGGCCAGCACAAAATAAAGGAACAGTTGGACTGTATGTGTGTGATTTGCTAAGACAGCACAGATGCAGGGATGAAATGCAGTGGCCGTGTCCAATGTAATATTGCACCTATCACATTTTACAAAAGAGGACTCTTTTAAAACTTACACACAGGAGTTAGCAACAAAATTGTTTTCTTCAAGGAATATTAATCTAAATGCAATAACAAAGATACAAGGACAGCCATCACAAGTCATTTTGATGTTCAAAGTGATATTTTGTATTGACTTTTATAGAATAACGCTTTGTAACCTTTATCAAACAGCTGTGACTCTAATTATTATTAGCTTCACTGTCATTAGCCCTTGGTCCAGTGATTCCCATGACTGTTTGGGCTTTTTTTTTTTTTCCAAACCTTTGGCCTTTCATGAAATTGGTTTGGAGTCTAGAATGCTCTTGTACAGAATTAAGAGGGAGATTTCTGATAATGAGGATAGGGGTCATCCTTGGTTTCATGTTTAATCAATAATTTTTTAAAATTTATTTTTATTTTATGTGTATGGGTATATTGCCTGTATGTATGTAAGTGCTCAGGTATTGTTCATTGCCCATGGAGGACAGAAGAGGCTGTTGGATCCCCTGGAGCTCGAGTTACAGAAGGTTGTTAACTGCCATGTGGGAGCTGGGATTAGAACCCTAGTCTTCTGCAAGAACAGCCAGTACTCTTAGCTACTGAGCCATCTATCTAGTCGCTCATCAATAATTTCTTGTCTTGTCATTTATTTAACTGCTACTTTGGACATTTGCTACATGGTTCTTCCAGTTGACTAGTCTTTCAATTGGTGATTCACTGATTTAAGATTGTGTCTGAAAGCAAATGGATAGCCAGGGAGCCAAGTGAACACACACTCTATCTTGTGAGTGATGATGGTTATCAGTACTGGCAACTTTACTTTGGGATGTGAACTTTTTTCTTTGATCTTCATTTTCTACCATGAAATTGCTTTTGATTATACGTTTATACACAAAGATTGTGATGAGTTTTTCCGGAATCTTCTTTAGAAACCTCTAGGGTAACATTTGGTTGAAAACTCTTCTACCTTAATGAGTTTGCTGAAGCATTAATCCATGTGCTCAGTGCTACAGGACTCAACTTCCGTAATTGTTTATAGGCCTCCAAGCCATCCACAGAACTGAGAGTTAATATAGAGTCTGGCCACTAGATTAATTTAAGGAATATAGTATGTGATGAGAAAGCACTGGGTAAAATAGGAATTGTACTTTATGATTCACAGAAGTAGCACTTTGAATTAATGAGAGTTGACCGCATTTGAACAGTTGCTAGGACCTGACTTGTATACTTACTGTCCCCAAAGCTAACTACCTATCTCCTTCCTGTTATGACTACCCTGTTTAGGCTCCAGATACTTCAAGGCTGGACTACTGTGCTTTATGTGGATGCTTAGAACTTTGTTCCCATCTATAAAAGTTAGACATGAGTCAATGGAAGGCAGTATTCTAGGATATTTCTTCATACTATGGGGGATAATACATTACATTTACTAAAACCAATCTGATGGTCCTTCTTCCATGTATGGATCCTGGTGACAAGAAGGAAGTTGTCATAAAGCCAAGCCCGTGGTCCTCACCACCAGTCTCTTGTCTAATTTCAGCTTCTTCCTATTGTGCTCATAAGTGCAGATATCACATTGTCAGCTGAATCCTATTCCATTGCCCCTACAATGCACTGCAAAATGATGTTTCTAAACTTCCCATTGTTCTTTGACATGTAAAACAGATGCATGACTCACCTCTGGAATGAAGTACGACCTTGAGGGATAAGAAGAGGGGGCCGACAGCTAACTCCAGGCAATTTACCACTTTAGTAGCGTTTCATCTAAATTCCTTACTCCATAGGCAGGTTGAGAGAACAGATGAGCCAGAGTGGATTCTAGCACGTGACTCAAGGTCCAAACCAAGATTACTTGTCTCTAAGAGTGATGGTCGTGTTGCTACTATCTAGAAGTGTATGCAGAGGGAATTTAGGATGGTTAAACCAAGATTAAAAAATCTGATTAGTCACAGAGGTATATGTATGTATATATGTATGCCATATATAGTCATGTATGCATTTACAATTATATGTCATATATTAGTTACATATGCATTATTTATAAATATGTATTAGTCATAAATATTGCACACATGGACAAGTTAATGTTATGGCTTGTAACACAAGGGCTCATGTGTTGGAAGCTTGGTTTCCAGTATGGCCACGTTGGCAGGTCCTCCAAGAGACAGAGTTTAGACTGGGGTGCAGGGTAGACCATTCATGGTACTAGAAATTAAGTTTTGCTCTTGGCCCCTTCCTCATGCTTTCAGGCCTCCCTGATCTCCTCTCACATACATGCTTCTACTGTGATGCTCTTTGCTATGATGCAGTCACAGGGACCCTTGTTCAGAACCAGCACCATGTACTTGGAATTTAAGCCCCCAGAACAATGAACTAAATAAATACGGTTTTAAAATATTTGATTACATTACCTGTGTGTGTATGTGTGTTTGTGTGTGTGTGTGTGTGTATATGAATGTGTGTGTGTGTGTATGTGTGTGTGTGTGTGTGTATGTGTATGTGTGTGTGTGTGTTTATATGCGCATGTGCACATGCACCTGCACATGCACATGACTTGGAGCATATGTGGAAGCAAAGACAGAGCTGGCGAGGTTGATTCTCTCCTTTTACTGTGTGTGTTCTGAGGGTAAATATCAGGTCAGCAGGCTTGACAGCAAGTGCATTTACTTAATGAATCATCTCACTGGCTCAAGTCTATTTATTTATAAAGAAACAAGTTGCATTTCTCAATATCAATAGAAAATAAACTACTACAAATGGGGTCTGCACTGTGTGGAAAGAGGTGTGCAAACTGAAGGGTTATGCCACAAGTCCTGTGGCAAGCAGAACCAGGCATCTCAGGGATCAGAAAGGCAAGGTGGTCAAGTCTGCTAAACAGTTAAGGAGGATGCAGATGAGCATTTTAAATTTCTTTAGTGTGCAATGGAACCAATGAAAATTTTCCAGAAAAGAGTGATCTTATTATTTAATTATTAACTGCCTTTCTCTAAAATTTCTTTTTTAGTAATGGTGACGATTGACTGGATGAGGATGTACAAGAGGAATGGAGAGGAGTTTCAGATTAGAGCAATAGAGAGGGTTTAGGTTCAGTAATTTGGTTACATCCTAATGGATAAGGAACAAATAACATTTACAAGCTCCTGACATATGTAACTGGGTAGTAGATGAGGGTTATTGGAGAAATATCAGCATTTTGAAGAATTTTATAATTGTTTTTATTTGTGAAGATTTATTTTATTTTTAATTATGTGTGCGTCTATATGTGTGAGGGTATATATACATGTGTTCAAGTGCCTGGCAAGGTCAGGAGAGAGTGTTGAATCCCCTGGAGCAGGAGTTAAAGGTGGTTATGAACGGCAGGATATGGTATTGGTAACAACTCAGATCTGCAGGAGTAGTATGTGTTCTTAACAATTGAGCCATCTCTGCAGCCTCCAAAGTGCTATAATTTCAACAGTATCACAATAAGTTTTATGTTGATTGGAGATTCCAAGGAACTACGAAGGCATGTGGATAAAACACCATGAACGCTTGTGGTGTTGTCAATGCATGGGATAAGTATAAAGGAATATATGAGCAATCCCAAAAATATAGCACATAGAAGAGATTTGAGGCCAAGAGTATCCTGAAACTTACTGTGACCTAGAAGCAGAAGAATAGTTGGCAAAGACAATTGAAAAAACTGAGAGATGGAAAGAACATCAAGGTCAAACACCATGGGAAACCAAGGACGAGAACGTCTCACAGGTAGGAAAGGAGGCACTCCATAAGGCGCTCATCACAAGCAGGTGAAACCAGCAGCCTTTGCTCTAGGCCTAGTCGACTCTATGTCACCACAGAGATGGCAGTGTTGACCTTAGGTTTGTAGAGTGGCAGTGGTGGAGGTCTTTTTGAGCAACTATGTAGCTGACTATGATAAAGAAGCATGGGTAAAATCTTAGTTACTCTTCCCATTGCTATGATAAAATACCTGACACAAACAATTTAAGGAAGGATTTATCAGGTTTTGGTTTGTCATGGCAGGGAGGTTGGAATGGAGCAGAACAGCTCATAATCTGGTTGCTAAGAAACAGCGGGGGTCAGGGAGGCTATGTTCATGAGTTTTCTCATTCCCTCCCTATTTTCCATATCAGTTCACAGCCTATAAGATGGTATTGTCTTCATTTGGGGCAAGTCCTCTCCAGCTCCCCACTGCTTGGCTAGTTCTCTCTGGAAATACCATCACAAATGCATCCAAAGTATACTTTACTAATCTCCTAGACAGCTCGCAATTCAATTAAGACAAAATTCAGAATTAACCACCACAGTTTTATAAGCTTGGCTGTGAAAGAAGTAAAGAGAAGTCAGTAGCCAGGGAGCTATGATGCTTAAGGAGATGGCTGTGGTGGTTTCACTTTTATTAGGAAAACAGGCCATAATTTTAGGTTGAAGAGAACAGTTAAATCCCACACACGCAGCAAATTGGGAGTGTATGAAACCTATGTAATGAATGCTCTCTGAGGTCTGAAAGGAGCCTCAAAAAGACGATGGGCTCTCATGGCTGCTGTACTTTCTTCACTTGGATCAAAGCTGAATGTAGGCCCTGGTGACTTGTTGAACTGATAAGGGACACAGTGGGAACCTAACTGAAAAAGTGCATGCTTCTTTCTCCTAAGGAAGGGCTGGCTGGGCAGTCAGAAGGCTTGAGTTTTGATAAGTAGGCTTATGTGGAGAGAGAAAGAGATGGGTTTGCAGAAATACCGTAAACCAGTTGAGCTAAGTGTGGTTGTACACACCTTTAATTCCAGAATTCAGGAAGCTGAAGCAGGAGGATTTTGAATTTGGAGTACATAGTGAGTTGCAGGCCAGCTTGGTCTATTTAGAAAGATTGTCTCAAAAAAGCAAAAGCAAAGGCAGGCATGGTGGTGTACACCTTCAACCCCAGCACTTCAGAGGCAGGACAGGTGGACCTCATAGGGATCAAGGTCAGCCTGTACATAGTGAGTTCCAGGTCAGCTGGGGGCTACAGGGAGACCCTGTCTCAAAAAAAAAAAAAAAAGAAAAGGATAATGAAATAAACAAAAATCCCTTTTGTCAGTTTTGTGTAATGATCTAAATTTATTGCAACAACGAAATGTTTAGTTGTTTTAGATCCCATAAGGGAACTGGGGGCTTGATAAGAAGGTTCAAAGGGAATATGGAAAGCAAAAACTATGGACTAATTGTAAACGAAAGAGTGGAATGATGGAGTAGCTGTGTGAAAGGGAAGGAAGGACAATTAGCATTTGTGAGAAACAACAGCAGGTAAAAGAGGCAGTTCCCAGTGATACTAAAGCAGCATTTTGTGCAGGGACTGGTGTGTGAGAAGTAACACTGAAAGCTAGGACTGGACAGTAAAATGTTTTGATGAATAACTTAGACAAGAGACAGCCTGGGATGTGACAGTGCACGAGGGCGCTGTCATAGAATGAGAAGATAATTTTAGGCTATGAAATCATTAGACATGAGTGTTAGAGAGTTAAAGGCATCTTCTTGTGGATACTTGTCAGCCTTGAGTCATAGGCAGAGACAGTGTACAGGGAAGAATATGAGCTACAATAAAGGGTCATCAGAAAACAGGAGGGAATGTTTGGAAGTCTTTGGATGATTGTGATGAGGCTGAGAGGGTGGCAGAGCAGAGGGGCTGTGGGCTCAGAAAGACAGTTTCACTGAGTCAGAGCAAAGCGTCAGAGATAAGGTAGGCAGGAGCCACTCTCCTGCTTCCTGGCTTCAGGTAAAAATAAGAGCTTCCACCTGAGACTGTGGAAGAAACACTGTCATCATAGAACAGGTGGGTTTTTTTTTATAAGACAAGTGGAATAAAAGGAGCATTGCGCTAGTTATTATTTGAAAATTACATACATGTATACAATGTGTTTTGATCATAATCCTTTTAACATAATTTTTCTTTTTTGGACTTTTTGAGACAGGGTCGCCCTGTAGCTCCAGCTGGCCTGGAACTCGCTGTGTAGACCAGGCTGGCCTGGAACTCACAGAGACCCATCTGCCTCTGCCTCCCAAGTGCTGGGCTTAAAGGCATGCACTTCCACTCCTGGCTTCCTTTTAACATAATTTTACAAAGGACATAACACATAACACTTATAGAGGAACAAAGACAAAACATATTCCACTTGAGAACATCTTTATTTTGACTTTTTTAACTCTTGAATTTGAGTTCCTTGAATGTGGGACTGTGTTCTAACATCACCAGTTAGACACAGCAATCACCATGAAAACATATTTAAAATTGCAGAATCATTGATAGTCTTCGAGTTATCAGAGTCTGGACTGATGGTCTGTGGTTTTTTTT